>NW_006261964.1:25481349-25706434 GCF_000493195.1 Citrus x clementina | reverse complement strand
ATTAAAAGCTATTAATCCAAAGATTGATTTTAATATTTTATGGTAAATGAAAATAAATATCCCAAATACATACATTTTGAAGTTGTTATAATATTTCTAATTTGTCAAATGGATTTTACTAATATTAAAATATATTAACCCAAACATTTATGTAAGTATTTTTATAAATACAAATTATAATAATTATAATAAATAAAATAATTTACATTCTGAATTTTATTATAAATATTACAAAGTTAAATTAGTATTATTAGTCGGTTAAATAGATTTATTATTATTGCTGGTATTGTTGTTGCAACATTTGGCATTGTCATTTAGTCAAATGCTTTGGAAATATTTATGATATGAACTTTAAAATGCTATGGCATCTATCTACTTACAATTACAAAATATATGCATTTTTCACTCACACACAATGTATTATGTGTATTTTATTGAGATCATCAATGATTAAAAAAAACAAAACACGCCGAATGCATGAAGAAGTTTAATAAAAACAATTTTTCCCCCTAACAATTCTATTGGTAGGAAAATCTAATTGAGAAAACTTAATACAAAATTTAATTTTTTTAGTACTCAACACGATCTATTTCTTAATTAAGAATAAATTTATTTTAGATATTAGAAGAAACTAAATGTAATTAAATTTACATACCAATTTATTAGCGTTATAGTGCAATTTGTTATTGCCCTTCCATTTTAATTTTACTTGCAATTTCTCCTCGCACACCACTCCCACACTAGTCACAAATTAACAGCACAATGCATAATTTATCAGTTCTATTACCGCCTAGGAATTGATCTTGGCTGGTGTATAAATTAGGAATGGCAATAAAATCCGAACGCGGAGAATCTAGATGTAGACAGTTGAGATCCGCACGGATCTTGAATATCAAGCATTCGGATTTGATTAAATTTTGTTTTAAATTAAAATTTTTATTTTATTTATGGATTTATGATGTCGTTGTATATTATTCGTGTTGAATTATTAATTGTTGAATTATGATTAAATTTTATTTGATATTATTAGATAAATTATTAAATTTTATTTTAAATAAAAAAAAATTAAAAATTAAATTTTATTTGTGTATTATGTTATTGTTGTATATTATTCATGTTGAATTATTAATTGTTGAATTATGATTAAATTTTATTTGATATTATTAGGTAAATTATTGAATTTTTAAATTATATATTGAATTATTGAATTTTAATTTTTACAAATTAGGATATATGGAATACCGGCCACATCCGGATCCACATTATTTTTTACGGATCCGAATATAAAAATGTAAATGCGGATCCGAATTTAAATGCACCTATATCTTGATCCGCATCCGGATTCAAATTTTGCCAACCCTAATAAATAAGCAAGCAATGCATAATTTATCATGTTTCCTCTTTGGATTGTCAATTAAGTTTTATTTAAATTCCTGCACTTTGTTTTGTATGTGTGCGCTTGTTTCTTCTAAGTAGAGAGACGCGTGGCTTAAAGATTTATTATTATCATTTTTAAATATATAGAATTGCCAAATTAATAAATCTAAATGTTTTGTATTTTAAGCATATCATAGTTTGGAATGCCTATATTATATTTCATATTGTTTGTGAATCGTATAGTGTAAGATTGGAATCAAATAATTGAATTAACTTAGAATAAAATTAAATATACTATTTTCATGTATTAATTGTTAGATAATTAAAATAATTTTATTTATTGACATAAACAACATTTTGCAAATTCAGAATTTTAAAATATATAACACAGAATGACAAAATATTAAAAAAATAATTTTATTTAAATCTTAAAAAAAGGTTATGGATAAAGTATTGACTTTTAATATATGATGTTAAATCAAAGGTTTAACTTCAATAGTAAGGACTTCTAGAACTCACCACATAAGTTCTTGGTTCAAGTTTCAATAGGTAAGCGAGTTAAGAAAAAAAGAAAAAGACAATGGCTATATTGGAGGTATTTTATCGTGGAGCATTTCTTTGTAACCATACGATTAAAGTGATAAATAATAAAAAAATATATTATAATTTTAGTTGTATGGTTGTGAAGGAGTGTTTCACGATAGAATATCTCCACCGTAGTTAGACCTTAAAGAAAAAAAAAATGTGATGCCTATGATAAAATATTAATTTTTAAAAGAATTTACTACTATCATTGTTGTTTTCGTTGCTTTCCAGATAGTCATTTTGTTTAATGTTTTTGAAATATTTATCATATGAATGTCAAAAAGTAATGAAATGTATCTATTCACAATAACAAAACTATTCGTTTTTATCCACATACAACATCAATGCTAAAAGAAGGCCCAATGAATGAGAAAAGTTTAATAAAAACAATTTTTTTTTTCTAACAATTGATAATGGTATAAAAAATTAATTGACAAATGACCATATCAAATTTCATTTTTTCTAGATATTTGTGGTACATACAATTTTTTTCTCAATTAATAATAAGTTTATTTTAGATATCAGACGAAACTAAATCTAAATAAAATTTATATACATTAAACAAAACACACTCACTTTTCATTTCATCACTCTTTTTAATTTTTCTCAAGTTTCAAGTTTGTCGTTGAATTAGATTTGTAAAAATCCGAACAACCCATTATTGAATTAGGGAGTTATGATAATTGCTCTTCTCTATTTATCTCAACACTGCCCAATTTTCAATTAATCTCATTTATTTTCAAAATTTTTCTCATTAAAATTAAAAACAAATATTAATTTTTTTAACTTTTTCTTTTTCTCCCTTTTTCTAGAATCACCACTATACCCATGTCATCATTAGGTGATTTCGTTTATGTGGAATGTGTTTTGTTGTTTAATGTTCTGATTTTTGATCTGGGTATTCTTGATGTGGATACATTCATCAGAAATGAGATTGCGTTGTGGAAATTGTGTTGTGAATGCTTCACTAATTTGCTCACCTTCTGAATTGCTTGTATTTCGAATTTTTATTTGCTGATTTGAATGATTGCTTTGGTCAACGGGCTTTACTGCTAATAGTTGATATGGGCTTATGTCAGTTAATGTTTAGAGTGAAGATCTGGTCTTTTGGGCTGAAACTGGTTTTATTTTGCTTTCTTGCTAAATTGACTTTGCTTTATTCACTTGCTCTCTTCAGAGGTTATTATTATTATTTTTTTCCCGGTTCCTTTAGATATCATGATCTGCCTATTTTTCCCGGGAAGAGTGTTATATATTGCTAAATTAGATGTTTTTCCCGTTAAAATAATAAAATTCAGTTTAATGGGTATGATGTTGATTGCTATACTAGAAAAAAAAAATGCATATGAAAGAGAAAAGAAAAAAAAATTAAAAAATAAATATTTATTTTTAATTCTTAAAAGTGTAATTTTGCAAATAAATAACATTAATTAGAAAGTGAGGGTTGTTAATAAAAGTTGTAGAGTCAAATATCACTACACTTGATTGGGTTGAGAAAAATTAACTCAACCCAACCAAATAAACATATCCAACTCAATCTAATCTAACTCTTAAATCATCGGGTTGGGTTAATTAGGTTGATAAAAATTAAAAATTTAGAAAATTCAAATACAAAAGTTGAAAAATATTCATTGTTTTAAATAAAATTCACATAATTAAAAAAAAAACACATTAATTCTCCATCATAACATTAAATGTTGTCCATTGGTGCCCATCGTTTATTAATAAACAACATGATGTTATATTTAAATACAAGTTGACTTACTTTTTAGTGAAAATTCGTGGTTTAATTTCTAATTTTTGTATTTAGAAAATTTAATCAATATTAGGTTAATAGAGAGAAATTGAAAAGAATCTCTTTTATAAAAGAATAAAAATAATCTAAAATTAGATTTACCTCTTTAGGGCTTCACAGCTAATAGCTGACATTATTTTTGCCTATTGTTTTTATTATTCTTGATTTGGATGGGGTTGGATTCATTTAAAAAATTAATCCAACTAAAAAAATCAATCCAATCAATCTATATAAATTTAATTAAATTGGATTCATTGGATTGGATTGAGTTCACCCACTCCTATATGCTGTGATAGTCAATTTGTTATTGGAACATTAAAAAGTTAGGCTGTGAGGGTTTGTGGGGTGGTGCATACTGCATAGTGACTTGCGAAGCCAACCTCCACCTTTGCAAGTCTGTGATTGTATTCCCTTGATATAAGTTACCAAAAATCTTATGATTTTTTTTTTCATCAACTCCAATTTTTGTTATAAATAAAGTATGCCTCTCTAGCTAATTACCATAATTTCGTTTATGCGTTTTGATTTGATGCAGGAGTGCCCTTTCTTTACTACTACAATAGCGTGTTCGTCCCTCTCATTATGTATCTGTATAAATGTGACTAAGTGGGTTTATGCGAAGTGAGAATTATGAATTAATGCTGCGTTTACTTTTTGGATTGGAGTGGGAATCCTGAGGAGTGGGAATCCTTGGATTAGGAGTGTGGAGTGGGAGTGAGAGTAGGGTGTTTACTTAGACTAAATAAAAGTATGGATTGTGAATCAGAATCCTAATTATTTGTTTACTTTGTCTTGGATTGGGAGTAAATTGTTTTAAATTACAATTTTATCCTTATGTACAGAATTATAATTTGTAATTAAAAAATTAATAAAAAATATATTTAGAAAATAAAATAAATATTTTATTATATTTATAAATTAATAATAATTACTAATATTCTTAATTATGTAAATCATAATTTTTTATTAATTTTAATTTAAATTATGTGAATAAAAATTATTAATAATAGCAACACAAATGAAATATTATTATTGATAATATAGTACAAAATTAATATTTTTTTAGTATAAAATATTTATTATTATTAAATAAATAATTAATATTTATTAAAATTAATGTTTAATATTATTAATTTAAATATAATATTTATTTATTTTTATTTTATTAAATTTAATAAAATAAATATGATATAATTATTATTTTTAATAAATATGATATTATTTATTTTATTAAATATTATTTATTTATTTTATTTTTATAAGGATAAAATGGGAAGAGGGGGGAGTGGATTCCCACTCCCACCTCTCCCCATGGGAGTGGGAATCCCACTCCCCACTCCAAAATTAGGTGGGACCCACGGATTCCCACTCCCACTCCCTCATTTTTTAAGGTAAGTAAACACTAGAGTGGGAGGAATCCACACTCCACACTCCCACTCCAGAAAGTAAACACTACCTAAGTGGATTTATGTACCCTTTTTCACAACTTACCAGGTAATATAAGTGATGCACTTTTTGCCTAATTGACTGCCTCTATTTTAGCTAGTTGTGGGTAAAAGTTGATAATATTTATAAACATAATTAATAAAATTTAATAAATTTATGTTCAATTATATTATTCTCTCTCTCAAAGTCATTTTATGTTTATATCCACAAATTATATTATTAAAAACTTCTCGTTTCATTAATATGAAAAGAGAGGAATAATAAGCTAGTGTGGTTGAAAAACATCAACTGTAGGGTTTAAGCGATGTGTATTGCCCTGTTGTTAATCAAGTTCACTAAAATCATAAAATTGTCACTCGCATAAACATAAACATTTAGTATTCTTTCTAAAAACTTAATTTACCTTTTTCCCATTAGGCCATTATAGTATTTTTTTTATTGAATTGTATTTTTATTTTTGTACTATACTTTTTCAAAGCATTCTTACTTATACTCTATTGTTTTTTTGTTTTTCAGGTTTAATAAAGAAAGAAATTGATGTAGTTCGTTCAGCCTTTTTCATTTTGGTTTCTATTTGGTTACTGGATACATTTCTTTTTAAGGTTTTCACACAAACATTTGTATTAAAAAAAAAAAAAATAGAGAGAGAGATTAGAAACAAATTCAGTAGTGTTTATAATATCTCTTCTTTTTAAATGTTTTTGTTGATGTAGAAATTTGGTCGTTTGGTTGCGACTAGGTGCCCATGCCAATAGTTGAATTTGTTTTTATGGGAGACGGTATTTGCTCGCACTTACTTCCCTTGAGCAGACACGAATGACCACGTGCACTTCTTGCAGAATTTACTTGTGTTTACAAAAACAGTTGAGGCATGAGCTTTTCTCTCTTGCAGCTTGATTCTAATTATTTTAGAAAAAGTACTTAAAAAGGAAATCTCACAACGACTAAAAAAGTTCTCAGAAGTGGAAAAGAGAAAAAAAAGTAGAAAACCCTTAGAAAGAGAGAAAATATTTATTTGATTTTGAATTTTCTAGATTCTTTTATAGAGAATCGAAACTCCCATTCCTGGATAAGGGGGAGTAGTTGTTTGTTGATTAGAATCGTGGCCTGATCTTTTGGAGAGAATCCTCGAGTTGACTCTTGATCAAATCTTTATGTTGACTCCACTTAAGTCATCTCCTTGCAAAATCCTAATGCAAGCTTGCCTATGTACGAGCAGGCCTGCAAAGCAACCTGCCAGCTATATGATGACTAAAGCAGACTATTTCGAAGCTCATTTGGATCCCATCTTGAGAGAGGCAGCTACTAACTCTAAGATCGAGGAGTGCATGATTTGCATGGAATTATGTTCAATCATGCTCCTTCTTTGATCCCCCAAACATCAGTCCCCTAGTTTTAGTGTTGAGATTGAAACGAATCAAGACTGAAAACTTAAATTGTTGTGTTCAGACCAACACCTCCAGCCATTCGTCTTGAAAAACATTAAGCTACAAAGGTTGCTCTTTTGCAAGATCTCATCTCAACCCACTTCGTGAAGCAGTCAACTGCAACGATAGCGTAAGCAACTGCTCCTCATCCTTTTGGTAATGGTCCGATCAGGTCAATCTCCTACTATGCAAATGTATATGGCAAGGACACTATGGTGGGCTTCTCTGGTGCTTGTGTCGGATAACAGGCATCTTAATAATTTTTACAACACCTGGTTTTCTTTTGAGCGTCTTGGTGCATCATTGGCCAAAACTTCCTTTTTCCGTTTTTAAGTTTCTAGCCTGAAGTTTCCATTTTCTGCTCTTGCGCTTCACCTTGGCTTATCAGGCCCATTATCTACTTCTTCATCTGAATTTGATAGCCCATTATTAGAGTTTTTTTGGCTTCCCTCTCTTGCTTCATTTTCCCTTCAAATCTCCTTTCTTCCCCTTGCGTTGTTGTTTCTACGGGGGCTGTCATTGCCAACCCTTCTAGTCTGCCCGTTGTTGATCTCTCTGTACTCTTTCTGAACTTCTGGTTGCAGATTTTCCGGCTTTTTAATGCTAAGCATTAATGATGCATCATCGTTCTTTAGCCCATGGCTTGTACCCTTTGGTTCAACCATATTACCCATCTTATTGCCTGTTTTGTCTGGATTGGCTACCATGGTGCTCACTCTCAGCTGGGATTGATCCTGTTTTCCTTTCTCCTTCATTCGACTCTGTTTTGTCCTTTTTGCGTGCGTGATAACTCTCATCCATCCTCCATACAGCTGGCCTTTGTACTTCAAACATTCCCTGTCCTGATGGGCTATGTGCACACTACAAAAATAAAAATCTGGCAATTTTTCATATAGGACTGGCATTGATGGAGATTCTAACTTGAGCAAATGGACCCATACATTCACCTGCATTATCTGTTTCAATGTCCTCTACCTTACCAATCTTCTCCCCCAACTTCAGAATAGCCTCTTTCTCCATACACATTATGGGTATGTTGTGAATACGTACCCAAAATGATGTATGTGTAAAGGACTATTCATTTATATCTACAATGCCGCTCAGTTCAGATAGCACTAGTAATGCTCTGTCGAAATGCCATAGACCTCCCATAAGGACCCTCTTCTTTTCCCCTTCGGACGTAAACTTGAACAGAAAGATATTGTCCCCCATGCTTTCAATTTTTACTTCCTTAATTGTTCTCCGGGCCTGCTGCATTGCTGCCTTTAATCCCTCTCCGTTGACCCCTCTTGTGAGTAAAACCTTCCCCACTAAGCTATTTGCCGCAATTTTGTCTCCTTTTGTCTTCATTCTTCCCATAAAAGCGACAATGTCTTCCTCTTCCTCTTTAAGAGCAACTGCTTGGCATTTTCTTATTAACTCCTCTGTATCCATTTTCCACAATATGCTTATTCCCTAAATTTAAGAGCTACCACCCACTTCTCTGCCACTAAAATTAAAGATTGAAAAAACTAAAAAAAATCTTTCCCAAGGCTTTTGGATTGAAACCTTGTAAAAGATTTCTCAAAAGAAAGGAAAAGAAAAAGAAAAAGGAAGAAGAAACACCTAACCTGTAGGTGATTGAAACAAGCCATAAAGGCTGTAATCTACTTCTATTCTGATACTTTTTTCAGAGAAAAAAATACTGTAGAAGGAAGAGTGGTTAGATTACGGATTTCGGGTAAAATAATGTTTATTTAATTAAGTAGTTAACCACTTAACTTCAATTTCTTTCAAATTCAGTTACAAAGTCTCTTTTGGAGAATTTATTGGGTCGTTGATTTTTAATATAATTAAAATTATACTATTTACATAATAATGGAGGTAATGTATGTGGGAAAAGAGATTTTTACTGTGATTAACACAAATTTACATAATAAAAACCAAAATAATGTTTATTTAATTAAGTAGTTAACCACTTAACTTTAATTTCTTTCAAATTCAATTACAGTCTCTTTTTGGAGAATTTATTGGGTCGTTGATTTTTCAATATAATTAAAATTGAACTATTCTCTCTCAGCACTCATAAATAAATATGTTAAGATTTTTGTTATAGACATCACCAAAATTATATTCCATCATCAAAATCACCTTAAATGAATATATTCAATTGAGAAGAAAGCTCGTATTTGGTAACTAAAATTCTCCTATTCTTTATTCATTTAAGGTTGTTTTTTTTTTTTTTACAAATTCTATTAACTCTAGATTTACACTCAATCTCGTTTCTTTACTTGGAAATACTTGGCAATCGAAACCCTAGATTTGAACTCAATCTCATTTCTTTATGATTTATTGATTCGAAACCCTAGTTGATTGAGTTGATTTAGTTGTTTATTTGGCTTGATTTAACTGATTTTGACTAATTTCTAGCATGTCTAATTGACTGAGTAGTTGATTGAGCATGTCTCCGGTCTATCTTGATAGATTCTTAGATTAAAGTGAATATTGCAGTTAGAAAATTGACTTTAAAAATAGAAAGAAAATTGAATTGAATTTTGTTGGTACATTACCAGAGTTTAGATTGACATCTCCACTTTGGTTTGAATTAATGTGAGCTACGAAATTGGAAGTAATCAGAGCCAATCTTGATTTGATTCAAGTGTCAGTTTTGGTCTCGGCTGGTAATGTTGAAGTTATATATAGCGGTGACTTGGATGCTTCCTTTTATGGAAGTGGTTTTCCTCGTGTATGTGACCAAAAACCAGAATCCGCGGATGCTAATGTATGGAATGAATATTGTAATAGCCCATGGAATCTAGATAACCTAATAGGTTTGGAAGGTTCAATACTTGAATGGTTCATCATAACATTACTAGTATGCATCCATGCTGATTTATCCCTGGTGTTTCTTTTTTTTTCTTTTTTTTGGTAGTGTTCTCTTCGAGCAAACACATTATTAGTCCCTTTTATTTTCCCTTCCAGTTTTTCATCTTATGAACTCCTTATTGATTTTTTAAATGAATTAATGCATTGAAATGATTACTTTAGCAGACTCTACCACCACCGACTTGTAAAGAAAGTTGATACTTAGTAGAGCGAGATGAGTTGTCCTTTTACTACTTACTGGTATTGGGAGTTTTATGTCTCTTCAGAAGGAGAAAATATAGAATATATCAGAGGTATCATGTCAGTCATACAACAAATAAATGATATTATAATATATGTATATTTATTTTGAAAAATTATCATGTAAGTGGTAGTTATATTAAATTCAATTACACATATTATACATGCATTAATTAGTTGTAATACATCATAGGTATTCTATAATTTCTCCTTTACAAGGCGCTTCAATTGCTCATTAATCATCGTGCTTTTTTAATTTCATTTAAACATCCAAAACTGAATAAGTAGAATGGATTTTCGATTTCTCATTTTCTTATACTTCTGGTGGCTCAGCGTGGTACATACCTCTTTCATGGTTTGCAATGTACTGCTAGCTAAAATTTTAAATTGCTTTGGTAGAAAGTTGATTATCACTGCTTCTCTTATGGCAGAGGGGGGATTCCAAAATGTTGGTACAGCGTCCCTAGAAGTGAAGCTGGTGCTTTTGAGAAGGTAGTTCTTCATATTAGAATTAATCTTTTCGGCTGCCTTTGCTTTTTTCTTTTTTGTTATTCAGGTTCTTTATTCCTCCCTAATTTGACAGAAGAGGAGTATTCTATGTGTTGGCTGAGCTTATATACTTCTAGTGATTTATGATTATTCTTTTTCTGTGATGATCTCATGTTGACTTTTGGCTGCCTTCTATCATGCACATGGGTTTCATTTGCTTTATTGTTTTTTCATTTAATAGACTGTGCAGTTTGAGTTGGTGGTGCCTTTTGTGACCTTGTTGGCTCGAGGGCTTTGCCCATTTTCTTGCTGTGTTTAATGTATTTTGTGGCAAATGTGAACTTATGATCTGGGAATTTATATCTTGAATGAATGTAAATTTTAAAAATACTAAAAAAATTGCGAGGTGTTAGTGTGAAAATTTTATATCATTGAGATTGTTGTGCTGAGGAGTTGTTGCTTTTTGCAGGCATTGCTGATCACTTTTTGTATTTCTAGATTTGAGTTTCTGGGTTCATCTAGTTGCTGGACATAATTCTAGGTGTTGATGTCATTAATCGATTGCTAGGTGGACTGTGATTCAAGGAACATAATATGCTGGACATGATTTGCTTCATTAATTTCTATTTTTTTCAGTTTCTGGATTGATGAGTCAAGTAGTTATTATTTAGCTGCTGATACCGTATGATGAGATGTATACTTGTCATGACATGATAGGATATTTGGATCCTAATGTTTATTGTCAATTACAGATGTGTTAGTGTTACAATTGTTGCCGAATTTCAGTTCTTTTGAGCGCGCGCGCGCACACACACATATATATATATAGCCAAAATTAATCATAACGAAATTGGCGCCAAAATTTTTTTTATTCCGGCCAAATTAATTAATAATGTCAATAATTGCCACCAAAAAATTAAAATTAATTTCAATTCCTGCCAAATTTTTTAAAAATAAAAAATTCAATTGCGAACATATAATTTAAATAGCCCGCCAAACTAAATATTTGTTATATAAATAATTCAATATCTATTTAAATATTAATTTTTAATTTTATATGACAGATGGTAGTCATGCGTGGACAATATTATGATAAATTATTTATCATATGTGCATGATAACTTCATGATAGTTAATATATCATAAAATTTATGACATGTAGAAATCGTCATTTAAAATTTCTTGACACAAGTTTCAATGATGATTCGGCAACTGTCATCTAATAAGGTGCATGATGGTCAAAAGCCGTCATTATTAAGTTTTTTTTTTCGGTAGTGCGCACACAATATATTTAAGTTTATCAATGAAAAAACCCAAAAAAAAAAAAAATCAATGCATGAAAGAAGTTTAATAAAGACAATTTCTTTTCAAAACAATTACTATTGTTATGAAAAATTAATTGGAAAAACTTAGTGTAAAATTTTATTTTTCTTAATACAAAAAGAGTGAACAAAATAAAGTATATGTGACAAACTGAAAAATAATAACAAAAATAACATATGTCAAAATGTTAAGTAGTTAGAGGCTTTTGCTAGCACCATTTAAAATCTCGCTCTTTGTCACACTTAAGGGTGAGAGTGGTATCATTTTTCAAATGATGTTTTTAAATTTCTTTTATAGAATAAAAATGATTGGTGAAAATAAAAACATGTTTGGTAGCTTATTTTAAGAATAGTACTTGGAAATTAAAAAAAAAAAAGAAAGTGAAAAGATGTTTGGTTATTTGTATAGAAAAATAAAGACCTGAAAAGAGGGCAGAGAATTATTTAATGAAGGTTTTTTTTAATAGTTGCATTATTTAATGAAACATTTATAAAAGAATAATATAATACAATGAATATAAATATATATTTTATATCATTAAATAATTAACCTATTTAGTTTTTATATTATGAAACTATAATATATCATTATGAATGCATATAGGTACATAGTTATTTTTATAATTTCTTAAAATTTTCTAATTATGCAAATAAATTTTTGTTTTAAGATAATATCGATTGAGAAAATCTTTAATTACTTTATAATTACGTTATTTTTTTTTTATATTACCTGTGAAGATGTAACTTTTTTATTGATATATTTTGTAATCATTTTTAAATAACTGCATATTGATTGAACAATGTAATAATTTACTATAATAATTATGTGACATTATATTTTATTTAAAACATTTTACATAATATTATTAAGTGAGATAAGTGATCATACTGTAAGGTATAGTATAAATTATTGTTACAATTGTTAAACATTTTTTTATAATAGTTTATTTATTAAATTATTTCTTTATTTATTGATCCACGTAATATATTATACAATGTTATAAAGTCAAGATGGTGGGCCCTCAACAGAGAGCAAAAGTGGAACAAAATGGAGAATGTTGATATAGCGTTCTCTTGTTTTCTTTGTAAGCATTAGAAAATGAAAATTTTTTGTTTCCAATCATTGCAGAATTTTCCACCAAACAAGTTCTCTACTTTTTTTTAATTTTCTAAGAAACAAAAACAATAGAGTGAAAATGGCACCAAACGCACTCTTGCATTTCCGTCCTATTATACTATAATGGTGGGGCATGGTACATGTATGCATATCTTCACGTACATGAACAGTTTTAGTGATATTATTAATAGATCATCACAAGCATGACTATTATTTCTATGTTATATATGTTTTAATTTCCTCTATCATCTCAAACTTAAATTAGCGTTTGGGAGGAGATATTCAATAAGATAATTTTTTTTTTTTTACTTTTTTTCTTTCTTTCTTTTAACTTTTTGTGCTAGACTTTTATTCATTTCCTTTTTACTCTTATTTTTATATGCTAGAGATTCATTGTTATAATATGTTACATGACGCGCACACACATATATATATATAGCCAAAATTAATCATAACGAAATTGGCGCCAAATTTTTTTTTTATTCCGGCCAAATTAAATAATAATATCAATAATTGCCACCAAAAAATTAAAATTAATTTCAATTCCTGCCAAAATTTTTTTAAAATAAAAAATTCAATTGCGAACATATAATTTAAATAGCCCGCCAAACTAAATATTTGTTATATAAATAATTCAATATCTATTTAAATATTAATTTTTAATTTTATATGACAGATGGTAGTCATGCGTGGACAATATTATGATAAATTATTTATCACATGTGCATGATAACTTCATGATAGTTAATGCATCATAAAATTTATGACATGTAGAAATCGTCATTTCAAATTTCTTGACACAAGTTTCAATGATGATTCGGCAACTGTCATCTAATAAGGTGCATGATGGTCAAAAGCCGTCATTATTAAGTTTTTTTTTTTTTTTGGTAGTGCACACACAATATATTTAAGTTTACTTTATTAAGTTTATCAATGAAAAAACCAATGCATGAAAGAAGTTTAATAAAGACAATTTCTTTTCAAAACAATTGCTATTGTTATGAAAAATTAATTGGAAAAACTTAGTGTAAAATTGTATTTTTCTTAATATAAAAAGAGTGAACAAAATAAAGTATATGCGATAAACTGAAAATAATAACAAAAATAACATATGTCAAAATGTTAATTAGTTAGAGGCTTTTGCTAGCACTATTTAAAATCTCGCTCTTCGTCACACTTAAGGGTGCGTTTGGTATCGTTTTTTAAATGGTGTTTTTGAATTTCTTTTATAAAATAAGAATGATTACTTTTTGGTGAAAATGAAAACATGTTTGATAGCTTGTTTTAAGAACAGTACTTAGAAATAAAAAAGGTGAAAAAGTGTTTGGTTGTTTATCTAGAAAGATGAAGACATGAAAAGAGGATAGAGAATTATTTAATGAAGGTTTTTTTTTTAATAATTGCATTATTTAATGAAACCTTTACGAAAGAATAATATAATATAATGAATATAAATATATATTTTATATCATTAAATAATTTATCTATTTAGTTATTATATTATGAAACTATAATATATCATTATGAATGCATATAGGTGCATGGTTATTTTAATAATTTCTTAAAATTTTTTAATTATGCAAATAAATTTTAGTTTTAAGATAATATCGATTGAGAAAATCTTTAATTACTTCATAATTACCTTATTTTTATTTATATTACTTGTGAAGATGTAACTTTTTTATTGATATATTTTGTTATCATTTTTAAATAACTGCATAAATATTTTACGTAATATTATTAAGTGAGATCAATGATTATATTGTAAGGTATAGAATAAATTATTGTTACAGTTGTTAAACATTTGTTATAATAGTTTATTTATTAAATTATTTCTTTATTTATTGATCCACGTAATTTATTATACAATGTTATAAAATCAAAATAGTGGGGCCCTTAACAGAGAGCAAAAGTAAAACAAAATGGGGAATGTTGTCTTATTTTCTTTGTAAGCATTAGAAAATGAAATTTTTTTGTTTCCAATCATTGCAGAATTTTCCACCGAAATGAACCTACTAAACAAGTTTTCTACATTTTCCACAATAGAGTGAAACTGGTACCAAGCCACACTTACATTTCCGCCCTATTGTACTATAATGGGCCACGGTACAGGGATCTATATCTTCACATACACGAGCAGTTTTAGTGATATTATTAGTAGATCATCACGAGCATGGCTATTACTTGTATGTTATGTATGTTTAATTTCCTCCATAATCTCAAAATTAAATTTAGCGTTTGGAAGGAGATATTCAATAAGATAAGATTTTTTTTTTTCCTTTTTTTCTTGTAACTTTTTGTGCTAGGCTTTTATTCATTTACTTTTTACTCTTATTTTTATATGCTAGAGATTCATTGTTATAATATGTTACATGACTTGCACAAGAAATAACAACCAACAGTTCACACATTAAGCGTGTAATGGAATATAACCAACAATTCATATTATTGTCGTTGTCGTTGCATTTCAGATTATTCTTTAGTTAATATGTTTCTAAAATATTTATCATATGAATGTTAAACAATAATGAAATCTATCCGGTCATATTTTATGAGTTCATCAATAATGAAAAAAAAAAAAAACACACCTATTGCCTGAAAGAATTTTAATAAAGACAATTTTTTTTTTCAAACAGTTTCTATTGTTATGAAAAATTAATTGCGAAAACTTAGTATAAAATTTTATTCTTCTAAATACAATAATAGTGAACAAACCAAATTACACGTGACAAATTAAAAATGATAACACAAATAGCATTCGTCAACATGTTAATTAGCCGGAGGCTTCTGCAAAGACAATTTTTTTTTTTTTTTTAAAAAAAAAACAATTTTATTGGTTTGAAAAAGTTAATTGAGAAAGTTTAATATAAATTTTATTTATCTTAAAACTATACACAATCTGTTTCATATTTTCGATATTTGACGAATCTAAATAGAAATTGATCCCTACGATCGTCTCCAATAAGTTAATCCCTCTCTGTACCTGATCAGTTTTATGCTACGGCGAGCAGAGTGCATTCAGGTAGATACTTGCCCATTTTTTGAAGTTTCAGCCAAATACGCCCGGTCATTTCTTCTTATAACCGTACAGAATTAAGTGAGTTTAATTATGTGAAGTGAGAATTATAAAGAGTGGTTTTCTTGTTTGGGAGCTGATGATTTCTGTGACCTTGTGAGAAGGGATGCAAGTGGCTTTAAGTTTACTTTGAGACTGTGATGCCGCTCCTCTTTATTGGTGTTGTACTTATGATGAACAAGAACTCAGGTCGTAATATTAATAGAATTTAATTTAATATTTTAAAAGATACATGTTCTTAATTTTGTACGTACAAATTGATTTATCCCCATAATTCACAAGTTCAAAACAAATTCTAATTTTCAATTGCATCTTTTTGGTGCATTCTTGCTTTTCAAGAAGAAGAAAATGTTAATTCCAATGCACGACCTAATAATATATCCATGAGTAACGTTATATATCCTTAAAGATTGATCCCCTATAAGGTTGTACGATGCACGTTCATTAAGTCGTGAATATTTTTTTACAATTTTAAAAATAAACATTAATCAATATGCTGTATTTAAAATATATATATTGTAGTGGAATTACCGACTCGTACCTATTAATCATATTAGCTTTGCTATGGAGATATAGATAGACCTTATTAATTTCTCTCAAACAATCCTTTAATTTTCTACTCTTTAAGTATTTTTTCCACTGAAGAGAGTTGGAATTTCGAGATATAACAAGGTGAAATAGTAGTAACAACACAATAAAGATACCCGGCATGGAAGGTGAGAATTGCAAATGATTGTCTCGTGTTGAAGCATTATTTCGTATCATGCTTTGAAAAAAACTATGCTGAGAAGGCCAGCTCCTGAAAAACCATCCCTCTGTGCTCAAAATTTCTGAATTCATCAAAGCTCGCACAACCTGGACTCAGAACAATAGCATCGCCTGCAAAAAACGATAAAATTCATATTAGCAGGCATCAGCAAACTCGGATGACAAACTGATTTGCAGTTGTATCCACCAGTATCAGAAGCAACAAACCATTTGTTGCCATCCTCCTTGCATGGTTAACGGCATCCTTCATATTTGCGACCGCAAAGCAGGGAATGCTAAGACCATTATTAACCAATGTCTTCCAAATCAGCACTCCTGAATATCCAAACTTGGGGAAATTCATTATAGATATATTAGTCTTTTTTCATGTAATTAGTGATGGTCCACACAAAAAGAAAAAAGAAAAAAGGAAAAAGGCAGTGAGAACTCTTTCTTGGGAAATTGAATCACAATTTTGAGAAATAACAGAGCACATACAGTGATTACACATCTATGATGATTCAGCGGTTCAATCAATTTTTCAAAACCATTCGATTCCTGCCCATTTAAAACCTACAAAATATGAAATTGATCAACTAGAAGCAATCCAATACTTATCATGGTCTTTATCAGAAGCCTTTTAGAAACACATGGAATAGGAATCAAATCTGAAGCAACAAAGGATAAGTCACACCAAAGCTAAAAAATTGGAAAGCTAAATCACACAGACTCGGTGGTCTCATAGACTTTCACAATGCATGCTTCTTTCTTTTGATAGCTAAAATCAGAGAAAATAGGACTGGACGTGCTACAGGATTTGCACAAAAAGCAAATTCACAGTATAGTGCCTCCTAAACTAAGATTATCTCAGTGTAATCAGCAGGCATCCGGCATGCAACACTTTAACTAAAAACAATAAACAATACTTTCATAAACCAAATTGTAGATATCTTTCAATTGTGAGACACAAATTGCATTGACATTAACATATACAGCATCACTCCTGTTCAACATTATAGTCAAGGATGTGACAGTTAGACGATCATTTAACTTATCCAAATGTAGTTTTACAAATTTTTTATGACAGTGCCTTTATTATTTTGTTGCAAGTGCAAACCAAAGGTAACCAAGCCATGATGAAAATGAAAAGGATCGAGAAATCAGGATTGTAATCTAACCTTTGCTTGGCCACCAAGTAGAATGACACACTTGTGTCCCTTCAGACCCATTAGTCCTGTACATGTCGCTTCAATATTTGTTGCCTTGCTGTCATCCACCCATGTCACCCCTTGGATATCCCTGTGCACTGCATAACAATGCTTAGCTAGTCAAAAGTCAAGATAATATCTACAGTTAGAAAATGTGGAAATATGTGTTAAGAAAACAATAGGTCTGCTCAGTTTCAATAATCAGCCAGATAAATCAAGCTCACAAAATAAATGGTAGAAATCTTCATCTGTTGCAAGGATATTACTTACTGTTTGTCAGAACATGTAAATGATTCAAGTTGTGAAGTGCTTAATATATTCTTATGCTCTCTTTGTCAAGGTTAAAAATTTCAAAAATATCATCTCAATAACCTCTACTGAAAACATCAGAACAAAATCTACTTGTCTGAACATTTATACAATAGTATTAGTTGCTTAAAGAGCCCCATCAGCACTTAGTATTCCATGGATCATCAGCATCCAGTGTCTTTGGACTCTGAAGAGTGAAGAACCAAATCATTGGTATCCACGGAATGTTCCCGTTAGCAGTTACTCTAATAACTTGAGGGATACAATAACCATTTCCAACAAGGCATCCTCTGAAACCAAATTATATAAAAACAGAAGTTGATTTATACAATCAAGAAATCAAGCCTGTTACTTGATAACAATTGTCCATAACAGGTACTCCTTTTTGACATAAGAATACTATTTGAACCAACGTCTTTTTTTTTTTTGATAACCCAAAATCCCGCACCAACCCTAGGGAGTCAGTTGGGCGCCCCATGACACATGAGACAACAAAGGGTGGAATTTTTAAACTCACCAGAAGGATCAAACCCAGGACCTCGATACATCTAGAGCACCAGATCCCAAGCCCTCAACCAGCTAGGCTGCACATGAATGGGATACGATCTTAAGTTTTTGAGAGGGAATCTATGTCAACTTACCAATTTGCATACGGTGAGGCGGTGTCCTTAATATTTCAATTGTTGAATTGAGTGCTTCCACATCAACTCCAATATCCAGTCCAAGAACAGATAATGCAGCCACTGCAGCATTATGATAATTGTGTCTTCCCATAACCTTCATGTTATGCAACTGTAGTTGAGAAACAACTCCAACGGCAGGAACTTCAAAGCTGGCTGTCTTTGCCTCCGCATCAATCTTTTTCAAATATAAAACTAATATCAATACCATATGTGATGTTCAATGAAAGGAAAAATAAGAAAGTATGAAGGGCATACAAAACCAAGTGCAACTTTAACTAGATTATAAACATCAACGCATAAATTCAGAGGCATTATAATTAAAATCCCAAACAAATGATGCAGCACTTCCATAAACTATTGCTAAATGTTTCTTCACCAATTATTTTGTGTCAACTGATTCTTAGGCTCATCTTGGAGACTTCCAAATTTTTTTTCTCTAAAATGCCAACATGAATAAAGGGGTGGGGTGGTAGCTAGCCTTAGTAGCCCCAGACTACTAGAGATTAATTGATATTCCTAATCCCACCCCATGCATATCCTAACTGGATCCAACATGAATTCATCCCCTGATATAGTGGAAACAGCTGTCCTAGACCAAGGGCACTAATAGAGTATTGGTACTAAATGTTTTAACTTTTCTCAACAAACATATTGAAAAATTGCTTCTTACTTTCACACCAGGAAAGGCTCCTATCCAAGCGAGATTAAACCGATGTCCTTTAATTGCTTCATTTAAATGCTGGTTTCCTAGTAGAGAATATAGGATAAGACGTTAAAAAGACATAACAACCTCAAGCTGTAACAACCAAGCCCTAACTAGAATAAACTACAAAATATGAGGGGGAAAAATAGTGAGACCTGTTCACAAAGTTCTAATCACTTTTCTTACATAAGGCTTCAATTCATGTTATAGATTGCACCATTATTCGGAAATTTATTTTTCTGCAAAAGCAGATAAGGTTCATGCTTTCCGTGGACCTTATAGAACTTAGAAAGCACATAAAAAGTAACTAAGTAGATTTTGAACAACTTCTGAGCCACAATAGCATAAGTTAATCACTCCATCATAGTGTTAACCTGACATTTCAAGCCTCTAATAGAGGTCTGCAATGAAACCCCCCAGATATAACCAAGCATAAACTCGTCGACCATTTTTAAATGCATTCATAATGCTTAATTAAAATAGCCATTTCGACCTTTTTTTTTCCTAATTCTTTTAGCATTTTTCAATAAGCATCCATCAGTTACATAAGTTGTCATTCAAGTGATCTCTTTAAGGATCCAGTGTGTTTCTTCTGGATTAGAGAATACGGACTTACATAGCTCTGTCAATTCAAAGTTTATCAGCATCTGAAAGTATATTATCTGATTACACTTGTGACAGATTACCACACCAAAGCTCTTTTATTGAAATTCTCAATTATTTTCAACAATCATGAAGGAAGTCAACTCTGACAATGATATCTTAAACAAGACACATGGGTCATTGCAAAAGATATCAATTATTATGTGAAGCTCAATCATTTAGAAGAAAAATATCCAACTTACCGAAAGGAAGAAGTCCCAGCTTGGTGTTCACCATGTGGGAAAATAAGTGGCACTTAGTGAGCGCATAATTCTTCATTGTCTTGTGCCGCTCCAAATGATCGGGGGTAAGGTTCAATACCACTGAAACCTGCAAAGATTCCAACGAGGTTACCAGATAGAGATTGCCTACATATACGCACTGACAGTTTTAGATCGAGCTGTTCATGCCGACCTACCGTAGGGCAGAAGTATTTGTTGGGAATTTCCATTTGATAACTGCTAACTTCCACTACTGCAACCTGAAAAACACTTTGACATGAGTTTGCTTATTTGTTGAAAGGACAAAAGGAATAGATATGTTGAATGGAAAGTGATCATCAACCAGAAAATACTACTCGCCTGAAACTTTGGTTTTGAAGAAGGCAATGCAATGCAATGGAAAGCAGCCTCTGATAGAGGATTTCCCAGGTTCCCTCCCACAAACGCCTCAATTCCAAGATGATTGAGCATCTGTATCCAAACAATTTGAGAAACAAAATTATTATAAATAATGCTGCCAAAGTAATTTGAAAACATGTAGAGTATGGAAGTATACTGAAGTGATCCTTGTAATTATCACTATTAGTAAAAATACAAGACATATAAACGGTAGCATTTTTTTATAAAATAAAAATGGAGAGACCTGCCCAACAAAGGTGACAACAGTTGATTTTCCATTAGTTCCAGTAACTGCTAAGATCTTAATGCTTCTTGGAATGACTTGAGCTGCAAAATCCAACTCAGACATCACCCGTTTCCCCTGAATTTTCATGACACAGAAAAATTAATAAAAACTTTTTTCAATAAAGAAATCAACAGATGCAGGACAGGAAGCTTGCAACTAGTCCCTAAGGGGAGTCTGCAAGTTAACTGGCTGAAGTCGACAAATCCAAAAGCAACAGTCCAACTGCTCACTATCCTAAATTATGTGCACTTGCAATCAAATTTTTAGATGCATCAATCGTGAGTGTTCATGATTTAATTATACTATTCTTCCCAAGTTAAATCTCACTTTTTATCCTAAGTTATATGGCAACAGATTTGGCACTTTCTATATTCAACGTAATAAACCAATAAAGACGTTGCCCTGCCTCTTGCATTTCTCAGGAGAAACAAAGCCTTATAAAGTAAATAGATATACTTACAGACTGCAACAAACAAGCAAGACCATAGCTTTCAACTGAAACTCCAGGAGAAACAACCACAACATCCACATCCTTTAGTAGCTCTCCATCAAAGTCACCAAGAATTGTTCTTAAACTTAAACCATCATTGTACTTCTCAAAAAGCGAATCTTTCTGCAATGCAATGGAACCCACTAAGCGTTTAAGCTATTTGATTAAATATTACAATAACACTAACTGACTAACAAGTACCGAGAAAATAGGAAGAGTGTAATGCCCATTACCTCTAGATGGCCCAGATTCTGATTCTGGTCAATGGCGAGAACTGAAGCACCTCTTGCAAGAGCAAGCCTTGCTGCAGCTCTGCCGGATTTCCCCAAACCAATTACGGCAACCGATTGGCCTTGAAGGTCCTGTTTGAAACCGCAAGATTTGATGGTTCTGGGTTTCGTATTCTTGGCTGAGTGAATTGGTTTCAGAGTTACAGTTTCGTGTTTATAACAGTTACAAGCATGCAGCTTCATGCTGTGTGCATTTGTAAGTTAATGCCCTGCAAAGCCAGACAAGTTTTCTAATTTCTAATGCATCCGTTTGTGTGTGGGAATTGTGAAGACGAAGCTCGATGACCTTGGACCCGGCATAATCGTGGGCCTTCTGGGCTTCGCATAACATGGGCCATTAACGCTTTCCAGTTTCAGCAAAGAAAAAAGTTATTTTACGAAAATGACCTAAAGATAGGGTCAAAGGTCAATTTACAAAAATGGCCTAACTTAAAATTTACCTACTTTTGTAGTCAAAGAGGCAACGAATGGCATTTTGGACAATAAAATAACCCTTAAGTATGCTGATCAGGTGGACGAGTGATTTTTTTTTTAAAAATATTGATTATATATCAGACTACTGATATTACATCAAATATTTATACAACGCTACTATATGTCCCGAACTTAACCCTGAATTTGCTAAAACGTTGCGTTTTAAAACAATCACTTTTCCTTTTAAATTGCAGTTGCGCAGCACGTGTGTGTGAGTTTTAAAACGATCACTTAAACCGAACGACGTCGCTTCTTTAATTCATTACAGTTGTGTAGTGCCGGCTCTACAAAACGGCAACTGGTTCGTGAAAGTGCTGAACCTCTACATTGCAAAACTCATAAGCATTTATTGTTCTTACATTAATTTGTTAAGTTGTTTCATTTTAATTTATAAATCTTGATCTAGCAAACCGTGAGCATTTGAATGTCAATTCTAGCAGCAGCAACACTAACAGCAACAACAATTCCAGCAGCAAGACTTGTTGTTGTATTCCAGCCAGTAAACAATTTCACACACACACATATCAGCAGCAACAAGTGCCCAAAATAATAAAAAAACAATTAGGAGTTCACACATACAAATACAAAAAAAAATTGCAGCAACAATTCGAGCACCAACTCCAGCACCAGTAACACTTCTAGCAAAAAAAATTCCAGCAACAACAACTCCAGCATCAATTCCAGCACCAATAACGCTTCCAGCAAAAAAAATTCCAACAGCAACAACCTGGCCAAGGGGAGCCGTGTGGCGCTTTGTGAGTGGATGAGGAGGGAGAGAAGTTGACCCGGTTTGACCCGCAAACCCAACCTGACCCGCAAACGTGACCCGGTTGGATTTCACGATCCCGGCCACTCTACCGGTTGATCAAGGTATTGATCTGAAGCTTGGAAGCCGGCTGTCGTTTCCTTGCCATCCTCGCCGCCGAAAACCAACAGGAACGCCGGCGATTTGGCTTGAAAGAACCGCAGCTCCAACCACCTCCGTCGCCGTCGATTTCATCAGAGTTTGGACGTAGCACCACGTGAGTTCTACTCCCTCGATCGCGTGATGGCGGTGGTCCGTCGTCTTTGGGCTCGTTCGTCGTCTATGTCGGCTGTTCGCATGACCGTTGGGTGATTGCTATTTGTGTTGGAGTCTGTGGTTTGTCAATAGGAAAGTGAGAGAGTGCGTGAGTGTGGTTTCTAATGCATATTAAATTGAAAACACATCGTTTTCAATTTAATCAAAACGACGTCGTTTTTTTTAATTCGGGGCACGATTCAGGGTTAAATTAGGGGGAAATAGCTTTTTCCATATTTATAACTCTCACAAACAAAGGATGTCCCTATTCTTCTCGCTACTCCACTCGTATTTCGCGAGAGAAAAATACTTTACAAGTAACTCCACACAATCATACGTAATGTTTAATTAAAAGAGTTTGAATCTATGGGGACTCGAATCTTAGTTTTCAAAATCATGCTTAATTATGAGGATAAATGTTTACCACTAGACCAAAGGCCTAGTGGCTAGCAGACGAGTGATTTAATGTTGATGCTAGTAAACAAAAAGTTGACATTGGTAAACTCCTAAAATGGATAAAACAATAGTATCAAAAATGTAATTTGAGCAATTTTGTTGAATAGCCAAATATTCGGTCTAACTATAGGCTAACCTACTCGCGGAGGTGAGCGCATGTTAGTTTCCTTAGACACTCTCATTTCTCCGTGACTAATTACAAATTTCAGTCTTTCATTTGTCACGCTTCGTTAACGGTATTTGTCATTAACAATAGCACATCCACCATTCAACTGTAATTAATCATAACTAAATTTTCCAGACATCCCCTCCATATTTCCTCCTCAACTGCATTCCCAAAACCAGATCACAGATTCACAGATTCTAATCATCAGTCACCGACGGTCATGATTGCGATCACTGTCAGAGAGGTGACAATCAATCAAAGACAATGAGGACGCAGCCACACGAAATCATTCCCAATTCCTCGACGAGTCGACGCGGCGCACTCAACTATATATACTCTACACGGTTGAAAATTTGTTTCATTTTACAATCGCCGGGCTTTTCGAATTTCCCTCTCTATATTCAAGTAAACATCACTATACTCTCTCTCTCTGTACTCCTACTCTCTCGCTTAGCTTTACGAAACTTTACCAACAAACACACATGACACGTTGCATTTTTTTCTTTTTTGGTTGCAGCGCCAAACATGGCCTTGATTTTCCTTTTCTGGTTTCTCATGTCCGCGATTAACATAGCTCTCATTGCTTCAACCTTTTATCAGGTACAATCATCAATTCTGTTTTTATTTCTCTCATTATTGATCTAGAAACTTTCGGATACCGATTTTGTACTCTTTGGCTGCTGAGAAAACTGAGGTTAACTAGTTTAGATATTGCGACGTATGTATGTGTATTTGTATCTGTTTTCATTTGCTTAGTGATGATCTCTGTGAATCTAGTTCTGATGCTTTAGTTTCAGATTCTTTGAAATATCTAAACCCTAAGGTTATGTTTGGCTGCCGAGAAAATTAAACAAATGAAGGAAAATGGAAAATGAAGTTTGAAATTACAACACCGTACTTGTTTCCGTTTTCTTAGCAACATGAACTGGAAATACTAATATGACATGTTTGTTTGTACTCTTTTGGTTAATGTAAAGCGTAGTAGTGCTGCTGTTTGTTTGCTGAGAAAGTCAAAAGAAAACGAAGGAAAACAGAGATCTCAAGTTTAAATGTTGTGCTTTACTGCTGCTTATTTGGATAATTGAAATCCTAATTGCTCATAGCATGTTTGCATGGTGAGAAAATGTAGGAATATAAAGGAGAATGGAAATTATTTAAGTCTGGACCTGTACCATATGGCTTGACTTTTTCTTACTTGATTAAACTCTAATGTGAACTGTTTGTCTGCTGAGAAGACTGATAAAATGAAAGAAAACAGGAATTTGAAAGACTAATATTTAGAAGTTAAGACAGATAAAGGGATAAGAGACTCAAATCATTACTTACTGTGTTTGCCACATGTTAAATTTGTTATAGCTGTTTGGTTGCGTAGAAAACTGAGGAAAAGTAGTTGAAAGTAGAGATTTGAAATCTTTCAATACTATAATTTTGTGGATTTTTTTCTCTTTCATGAAAAAAACTCAGCTTAACTCAATAATTGTGCTATATGTTTGATTTTATCTTCATTTCATGTGTACCTCCGTATCTGTGTCAAGATTTGCAATAGGTGTTAAATATAATACAAATGTTTATTCTGCCTCAAGGAAAGTTGTATTCAATTCCCTAATTTGTTGCTTGAGAAGTGTATCGATCAAAAGTTTTGTCACTCTATTGCTTCAATAACCTGATTTAGTTTATACTTTAAAAAATGCACTTTAAAATATATGGGAAACCAGCATATCATTTTTGTCAGGAAACTAGTCTTATTAGAATGTTAGTATGTTATTATCTTTTATGTGAATGTATAATGCTTAATATTTGTTTGTCGGTACCCATACTAATGGATGTATTCTTTCCTGCTGTCATTGATTTTAATGACATATGACTCTTTTCTCTTTCTATTCTCCAAAACCTAAATGGCTAGTTTTTTTTTACATTATAAATGCTAGAACCATAAACTCCCACAAACATACACATATACGAACTTAAGAAATATAAAGGAGAAAGGAAGAGAGGCATGCAGTGTCATCATGTTTCATTATGTGTGATTATGCTAAGTTTTATGCTTTGGTTCTCTAGTCTAATATATCCAAAATTTCTGTATGATATTTGCAGCTTTTATGCTTGTTGGACTTGGAGTCTGATGATATAAATCCTTTTGAAGCGTCATCTCGCATCAATTTTTGGGTTGAGCCTGAGTTTCTTCTGCAAGGATTGTTCTGCATTCTGCTTCTTGTGACAGGCCACTGGATCATGTTTCTTCTTGGTGTACCTCTTGTGTGCTACCATGTGAATCTGTAAGTGTTTTCTCAGGTTGAACCAAATTTCTTGTATTGTTAAGATATGATAGTTGGCAATATCAGAGATAGGAAAGTTCAAAATAGTGAAGTATACATTATGTTGCTTGAACTGATTGAGAAAAGATTGCTCTAATTTTATATTGCTGAATTGGCTAGGCTTCATTTAAGGAGCATGAGCGACCAGACTTTATAGGTATTAGTATGACACCATTGGTTTAACTAGATTATTCTGAGCATTTGTAAGACTGTTGAAAAGTGAATTTATTTCTGTTTTATAAACTGAAACTGATTTTGGAGTAATCTTTAGGCTTTCCATATGACTTCATTATTGTGGAATTTTCAAAAGTTTAAGCAGTAATGAGTGCATCGACTGTAAATTAAGGACTTTATCTTCCTGTCTTGTAAAGTGTCTCACTTGATTTTTGATGCAGATGATATATCTACTGGTAGTGACATCCAGAAAAATGAAACTTCTAGTGCATGAATCAAATTCCTGCTGTCCTTTTTCTCATAACTCTGTCCAGCCTGGATGTTAGGTTTTGAACAAAGTGATTTTCCTAAAACAACGTGATAATTATGGGGAACACGTTGTCTCTTGCTTTTCAGTAGTCATTATATGTCCAAATGGTTCATTTATTGTAAAATTTCTGTT
Source organism: Citrus x clementina (assembly GCF_000493195.1). Taxonomy (NCBI): domain Eukaryota; kingdom Viridiplantae; phylum Streptophyta; class Magnoliopsida; order Sapindales; family Rutaceae; genus Citrus; species Citrus x clementina. The sequence continues at coordinate 25,679,630 of NW_006261964.1, read as the reverse complement.
CAACTACTTTTGTTCTTTCGTCACACCATATTACAAGTTATTATAGTCAATGGCCTTGAACTCTAGAGATTGTAGTGGTTATCTAGGAAATGCTTGCCTAAGTATTACCTATCTTGGCAAACTAAGATCCGGGGAAAATAGAATTTCTAAACTCATAGACAAACCTATTAATTAAATATTTCAGATATCTGACATCTAGAAGACAAATGAGTGTGTGAAATGCCTGAACAAACTCTCAAGTTAATCACTGTGAATAATATTGAATTGATTGCCTAGGAGTTAAAATTGTAGAATTAGTTGGATTGAAGACATCAAGGTTTAAAAGGATTATAGCATCAGCAGTGGATACATGAATGATATCATGGAAAAGGAACTCTTTACTCTTACATAAAGTTTGTGATTAATCAACTTCTCTAGGAATGAAAATTATGGTATTATGAGTTTTAACTTGCATATAACATTTGTGAGTTTCCCTACCTGCTCTGGACATCGTTATGTTCGGTTGAATAGTTTCTGGCTAGGCTTGTCTCTATTTATAATATTTTTGTGGATTGAACTTAAGGCATTTATGTTCTTCCATAACCTTACTATTTGAATGTTCCAGGTATATGAAGCGGAAGCATCTTATTGATGTAACTGAAGTTTTCAGAAACCTCAAGGTTGAGAAGAAGTTTCGACTTGCCAAGCTGGGTTTCTATGTGATTTTCTTCGCTCTGGTCATAGCCAAGTATGTTCCGCACTGAGTACATAACTATCATTATGGCTTATATTTTTTACTCTTTTGTCAGTGTATTTGACTAGCCTTATTATTATTATTATTATTATTATTATTATTATTATTATTATTTTTCTAATTAAGTTTATGCCTGTCATTTGGGTGTAGCATTATTGCTGTTGGCAAATTTTGGGTCTCCCATTCGGACTTTGGAGATTTAGACATACGCTTCTCTATTTTAGAACACTAGGGAATAGCCTTACAAGTGATTCCATGTATGTAGCTGATTGCTCTGAAGTAGGGTAGCATTTGATCCACAAGGCACTTACAGTATACATTCCTGTTATTTTGATATGCACGAGTTACTTTCCTATTTATTTTATTCTTATTATGATGCTGCTGCCTCTTTCTTAGTCATATTTTACCTGTGTGAATTTTCAAAATATGATGATGGCCTTTTTCATTAAGGAATAAATTTTCATTGCAATATTTTGAATGTAGTATTTGGATTTTTTTTCATTTTTAAGACTTTATACTATTACAGTCGTGGCATACTGGTTAAAAAGGTTTAAGAGAATATTTCAGACCTTCAAATTTTATTCTTGCAGAGCCAAGTTGAAATATACCATCATTTGTTTTAAAAGTCCGTACAAAGTGTTAGGACTTCGAATCTTTTTGGGCTCCTTTTTAACTTCCCCATTGATCTATAGGCATACTGATGATTGCTAGTGAATTTCTTTCCTCCCTCTCGTATTATTATTATTTTCTTTTGAAGAGTAATTCCCTTCTCAAGGAGAACACTAAACATTGTTTCTCTCTCCACCCTCTTCTATGCTGATGATAAGTTGTTATGTGCAGGCTTGCAATGGCAGGTTTTGAAGCTTTAGCTGGCAAGGATGAAAACCCACTTTCATTCTAATCCCCACTGCTTTGAACAGTGTGGTATCTAGGCTTCTAAGCCAAGTCTTCCATACTTCTGATCCATGTAAACAACAAACCTTCTCTCACACAAATAGATTTGTCAGTACTCAGGAAGTTAAAATGAGTTTTACTGCACTGTTTCTCTGATTGGGTGTCCTTGGCTATTCCTGGGAACCAAAATGTTCACATCGGTACATAGATTTGTAGACTGGTTAATGAAATGACATATGTCATTCGCCATTTTATGTCATCTTTCCACTCATTATATAGCTTTCTGGTCATTCGCCTCGGCCTTATGTTGAAATATCTTGAGCAAATGACTTCGTTCATCAGAGTTGGGATGACCAAATGCAAACTGGTGCAAGCCCATTCACTTACTGTTGTTCTCATCCTTTGCAACTTCTCTGAAGCACATTTCACTGAAATGAAATGTTTTGGGCTTTGATTTTCTTTCAATTTTCACTAAAAATTTGGTCCAGCCCAAGGATCGTTTGTGAAAGATATTGATCTCGTAAGACATAAATGCTTGGAGATTCTAGAGAAGCTGGTACAGTTGATCCATCAGGTAAATTGCCAAACAGTTTACTTGTGGAAACTTCCTCAATACCTTCGGGCCTGAAAATGACTAAGGCCTGAAGTTTTTGGGCCCACTCTATCTTCCACTAAGTGTCCAGTACCCGACAGCTGGCCAGACCCGACATACGACAGCTTGACAACAGCTCTGGCTTTCCCTGTAGAAGCAAAAGCTACCAATAATTGATACTTGGGCCCATTATCAAAACATCATCAAGGCCAACGGACCCTCAGTTCAGTGTGCTCCCCTTCCGTGATTGGAGTTTTTAACCACTCGATTTGCCGACCCTACCAAACCTGAATTGTTTTCCGTGACCTGTTGGGTCGATTTCGGGTCCTGGACTTCATTGTAAGTTGTCTTACTGCCTTCCCCCATGTGGGTCCAGGTATCATCAAAGGCCTGCTTATTATATTTGTGTGGGTCGATGTCAAGTGGGCCCTTGGGACAATATCTGACCGTTGGATTAACCAGCCGGGCCCTTTTCCTCTTGATTATTAATTTCAAGGGCTGTTTGGGAAATTGGAAAACAGAATTTGGGGCCCACTTTTTCTGCTGTCCTATGCTGTTCGGGAAACTTGTTGTGGAGTCTTGAACATGGTAAGTTTCAATTCCCATGTTACGGTATGGGTTTCTGCAGTTCTGCTTCTTTCAGGTTTTTAAACTGAAACTACACTTTTAAGTGTGTTTGTTTTGTGTATCAATAATGTGGCAGCTGCTAAGTAAGTTGCATTATATGTAACTTATAACAACTTAAAAGTAGTCGTTCAGTACAATAAAATGATAGCATGTGAAACAAGTTAGAGATTATGGATAATTACATTTGAATTTATTATAAATTACATTATATATAACTTAGCAAGACCCAATAATATCCATTTGCCTGCAATGCTTTCTCTATTTATTACCTTTTCTTTCTTTCTTTTCAATCAATTAAGTTTTTTAGGAAACTTGAGTAAAGTGAACGAAAACTAAATAAACTTAAAAGTATAAAATTTTATTCGTGTTATCAAATACCATCAACTCGAGTAGTTTGTTAAATATAATACTTTAAATAAATACACTTTATATAATATTTTAATAATGTTAAGAGTTATAAATTCTTTTTGCATAAATTGATGTGACATAATAATATTAGTTGAATAAAAAAATATATAGACCATATGATTTATTTTCGTTAATAATATCTCAAATAATCAATAATGCTATGTCACTCTAATAACTTGTACAAAGTAATTTTAATAAAGAGTTTTGGTTCTAGCACTACTCTTGCTTAACATAAGTTTTATTTATTTAGCTTCAAAATTATTTCAGTTTTTTCCTACTAATATAACTATAAATCAGTTGGTTTAAAAAAATGACTTGATTCAGGTACTTATAGTTTGTTTGAGAGTGTGGTGAGGTATTTAGGCTGCCAAAGCTCAGTTACTAAGGTGTTTGGTAACACTTGTAGCTGAATTTTGACAGTTTAGCAAAAAAAATTTCTCAACTTCTACTCTACAACTGTAACTTTTACTTCACAACAGCTACAGCTTAAAGATACAATGCATCACTCCCAAACACACGGAACTTGAATTCAGCATTAATTTTCTTGTACTTATTTTATAATATAATCTCCTACCGCATATATATTTAATATATTTAATTACTTATATAACAACAACCAATCACAATCTCAATGAAAAAAATCAGACCCTATGCTGTGGTCCTCCACATATATTAAAAAAATCACTTGCAGCCAAACACGACTTTTGGATTGTGTTGTATATTATATATTGTAGATTGTACTAGTCTTGATGTGCTTATAGAACTTGGAGAGAGGTGGAAGACAATGACCATTTTGGTGGTCCCGCAAGGGCTGAACAGGTGGGACCCAATTGGATTTGACACCTGTCACTGCCAATGGTGTAAAACTTTGTGTCTTTCCATTATTTATTTTCTTTGAATTTTGATGCAGAAAGGTCTTGAAATGAGGATTGGGATACTTTATTTTTCTCTTTTAATCTTTCATAATCTTTTAAATTTAGTGAAAAAAAAAATAGATTGATTATCAATATCAAAATTTAAAGTTCAATCTGACTATTTGTTTTATTAAGAAAAATTATGAGAGAAGAAATACTGCAAGAAAACTCTTGTCCTCTAAATAAAATATAAGAAAAATTGTAAAATAAAATATTTTTTAAAAAAAAGTGTTTTTTGGACTTTACATTAAAGTGGAATACTGGATACCAGATTATGGGCCTATGGGCTATGTTCACGTGAATCGCATGCGGATCGGACCCACTTAAGCCGATATTCTCTTAGTTATTCAACATTTGATGATCACGAGGTAAAAAAAAAAAAATGATGATCATGGGAGATTTATTTAATATTTGTGACTTGTGAGAGGATTTCGGTGAGAATATCTATTGTCGCCCTTTTGTGTTCTTTCAAATCTAAACGGGGATGAATCAATTTTATGCATATCTTGAATATATTCATCAATTGTATTATCCTTTTTGCCAACTTTTTATTAAATTCAAAGATAGTTATTATTAATTTGACTATCTTATTTTGAAAATTTCCATATTTAATATTGAATTTATGTTTCATATAATCATATCCAAATTTCAAAATTAGATATATGGTTGTATAAAGGGGGACAAAACACACAAAGTTACCACTTTGTAAATTTGGGATCATCTTTGTTTTCTGATAACTTGATTTTTTTTTTATTTGTCTATATTTTTTAATATTATATGTTACATCCCTTATGTTTTGTTATGGTGCAACTCATATGTCTGAGCTCAAAATAATTAGAGGAAAAAAAAATCTCCACCACATGTGTTAAAAAAAAAAGTGATCTATCATCATTCTAATAGATGATAAATGCACTTTTTTTTAGTATTAGGTAAGTTGGTCTTTGTTTAAAAAATTTCAAATGTTATTTATCTTATGAAATTTAACTCACTTCACATACAATTCCAAGTTCTAACGAGATTAAAAAAATAAATTCATAATATTTAGAATCAATCAAAGAACCTTAAACAATTTAGTCTATTTGTTTATTCGTGTTTTCTTTCTTTTTTTTTTTTTGGAGAAAAAGCATAATAATTACACTAATATTTGCAAATTGAACGGTGATGTGGCACACCACCATAGCAACCTTGGGAAATCCTCCTATAATGCAATGGCAACCTAATTTTAGGATTAGTCTCACTTATGGGTCGCAATCCCATTAATGATGAACAATTATGAGTCAAAAAATCAATCAATGAAATTATGAATACTTAATTAGTTTGGGAAGCTTTCATTTTTATATTTTGATTGATTGTGGGCCTCAATACCAATATTAAGGAGGACATAATTGATGTCCACTGTCCAACACAAATTATTATAGTCTGCATTTAGTAATTGAGATTGTTGTTTTCATTAATATGCTATTGTGACAATACTTTAATGAATTGCTTGTGTAATTTTTAGCATTCTTCACTCTCTTTCACCACCCCCAACCCCTCCCCTCCCCTTAGTTTATAAATTTATTTGAACATTCAAAAAATTATAATACATTAAAATCCATCTTCCAAACCCTAGTGTTACATCCTAAATTTGAAATTTAAAAAAAAAAAATTTATTAGTGTGAACTCATAAAAATATATTGGAATAAAAATTCTAAGATAATTATAGTAGTAGTTGGATGGTAGCTATTACGTTAGTAAATATGTCTGAGAAATGTTAGCAAACATGTAGCAAGCCAATGCACATTGTTGGATGTGAAAATGGTGCTTTCAATTTTACATCACTTTCATGTAGCTGGACTAGATAAAACCGTGCAATTGTCTATTTGGTTGTTCATATTTTTTTTTAAATTTGTGCTCCATCTATCAACATTGTTGCTACCTAAAAATTTAGTTTTGGCTTATAGTTTTGTTTAATTAATTGTCCGGTCTATTCGAGTTTGAATCCTAAAAGAAAAAGGAGATTAGAGGTCAATTTGACTTTTTTCTACCCTACTTTTAAGAAAGAAAAAAAAATAAAGCCTTGAAAAGAAAAAATTACTTGTTCTCTCAATATACACTCACTCATGCATCTACCAAGTTATTGATTAAAAAACATCTGATCTCTACTTCCATAACCAATAAATTATCGACACCCATATATATTTACTCTTACGTAATTAATTGAGAGGTACTCGCAGTAAAAAAATTTTAAACGGAGAAGGAATATATGTAAAATTAGGAGCACCCAAGTGTTGATGCGGACAGGGTAAGAACTTGTTGTATGATTGGAACTGGGAAAATATCAGCTCTGAAAAAGTACTTGCGATCATGATGAGATGTCATTTTTCCTTGCTCAACTTTCTCTTCCTATTTCTGGGTAATTCAAAATCGAAATCATCTCGCCAGGTAACCTGGAATGGTAAAAGGTGCCCGGTGCCCGGCTCCTTTCACAGGAACTTGCCCATATGCCTTTGCAAGTTTCCAGGCCCCAGGGGTGAAAGATTCTTTACAAAATGCTTGCATTCGATTGTGTTCACGAGTCCTGGAAAGGGACACACCCTCCCTGTCAAATTTGGCTTTTGCTATAGCAAGCTGTAGAAATTTTGATCTGACAAGCACCTTTTTTCCCAATTTGGAGCTTTGAGAGCAACCCCTTAACAAATCCATTTCGTTTTTTAACAATATTATGTTTCACTGTTTGTGTATCGTGTTTATGTAAACTGATATTTAAGAGTTTTTTTTTTCATGAGAAAGAGTTTCTTTTATTATTATTGTTGTTGCCTTATCGGTTCATTAACAATCGACTCAAAAGGAGTTTATGGAATCCGTCTTAGAAGTAAATTCCTTCTATTTACTTCTAAAATATGCTCTAAAATAGAAGGAATTTACTTCTGAGTGATGAGAAATTTTGCTCCCACATTATACATAACGAGACTTGAACTTACGCAACGATAATTTAGTCGAGGAGCGACAATTGTCTAGTAAATAGATGGTTAATCTTAATAGATGAGGGGGAAAAAAAAAGCTCTAAGTAGGGTATAACTGAAAGAAAATTCTTTTCGATTTTTTTTCTATGATCTCTAATGTGTTTAGGATCAAAACACAATTTTAGTATGGATAGAAAAAATGTCTAAATTCTTTTTTTTTTGGGTGATTTTTTTAATGTTTTTTAAACTTTTTTACTTTGAACTTGTCATTGTTATAATGTGCTAGGTTGTTGGAGTCATTATTGGCATGAGACCAACGGTTCACAATCACCTTCCAAAATGGGGCAGTTCCTGAAACGAGCTCCAGCCGCTTACGAAGTTGGTCAGTGCAAAAGTGACACCACTCTTCAAATTGCTCGTGTCAGTGTTCAAGACAATGAGGCTTCACAAAGATATTTTTGTTACGTTTGGTGTGAATCGGAATCGGAATCGGAATTTACTTGTAAAGACTTAAAAGCCAGCGTAAATTGCAACACTCCATCGCATTTACCACATTAAGGTGATGGGCTTAAGAGGCCCAGCGTACAATCAAGAGGGCTTTTGGCTTGATTCGAAATTAAGAGCTCAATGGAGAGGACAACTATTTTGACAGTAAAAGCAGTTTACCGTGGTGAAACAAAAGATAAAGAATTTTTATTTATTTATTTTTTATCCTCTCTAATCTCTTGTTTCCTTGCATCGATATAAACTTAGTTTACTCTTCTTCTTTTTTGTTGAGATAGGTTTGAACTTCAAATTTGCACCATTTAATTAGGAGGTGTTTAATAGTTTAAATCTATTGGGTTTTGTTAAATCTAGGTCCAATTCATCATATATTGGATTTCATATTTTGGATCCAATCCAATCCAATCACTAATTAAAATCAATGTAATTCAAACCAATAAAAAGTTAAAATTTAATTTAATCTAATCCAATTAATCCAGTTAAAATAAAAAGTATATTAATAAAAATCGTCAATTTCTCTTCAAAATTAAGTCCTTTAATATTTCATGATTCACATACAATGTTTTATTATCATATGGTTGAGAAAAAACACAATTGAAATTTGAAAATTGAAAGCAAACAATGGTTGCAACTTGCAATTTGTACTATGTATTATTATTGTATATTCATAGTTATACAAAATTACGTTTTTTTTAGCAAGTTAAATATAGATGTGACATGTAGCTTTTTTTAAAAAAAAAAAATTGATTGGATTGGTTTATCCATAAACCAACTCAATAATATTGAATTTTTCAATTTACAATCCAATCCAATCAAAAGATTAATATGACAAAAATTAGAGTGATTTGAATTGGATCTTAAACACTCCTGCATCTAAAAGATTTATTAATGGAACAAAACGTAAAGACAAATTAACATCTAATAAGACTTGTGAACAGTCTATTTTAATGCATACTTGAGATTTTCTCATTTTGAGTTTTTGGTATGAATTAAGTATCTACTTTGATTATATTGTTCCACCCATAATTATATATATCTTTGAGCTTTTGACTGACAATCAAATAAGAATAATTTTGGAAACAAAAGAATACCTTGTGAACAGTTTTTTTTAATGCATACTTGAGATTTTCTCATTTTGAGTTTTTGGTATGTAATTAAGTATCTACTCAGCTTATATTGTTCCACCCATAATTATATATGTCTTTGAGCTTTTGACTGACAATCAAATAATAATAAAATCTTGTTGAACATGTTTTCAACCTTTCCTTTATCTTTTTCTGAAAAGCAAAGTGGTATTTAGAAAATGATATTAGATACTAGGTAGAGTCTAAAGATTTTACATGGTCCAATTTTATAGCAAATTAAACTCCAAAAATGTAGCTGAAATTGGGCCAATTTCAACTTAGATCAAAATCAAGAGAGGTAGAGCTATCCCTACCTAGCAATTGGTTAGCCTTTTGATTAAAAGTACTGTTTAAGGCTTGGACCACTCTCACTAGTGGCTAACCCATAGGCATTGCCTCCCTTCTGGATTCATGTTGTACTGCCAAAACTAAAAGCATCTTATTTGGAGCGACTCAAAGCCACCAATATTTCACATCATTACATTAATTAGGTGAGTTCAATTGAATTTATTTTCTCTTGTCAAGTAATCAAGATTCATAAAATCTTAACGTTGCATTGAAATTGACTTTTGATTTTATTGTTTGAAAAATAAAATTTGATTCAGCCAAAAATAAAAATAAAAATAAAAATAAAAATAAATAAATCTACTATCTTTATCAATTAGTGTTTGAATTTCATAACTTGAGCAAGTGTCTTGAGCAAAGACTTTATAACCAATAAGGCGAAACACTAGCCATTATGAAGACACTTTGAAAGATAGGGTTTGTTTCAAAATTTTCCCACATTTCACATCCCATGAACATTGAGAGATTTGGTCCATTTGAGCCAAAGGGTAGGCTTCACCATTTCAAGATTTTGTGGCCTCATCTATCTAACTCTTGATGTTTTTCTTGTTATTATTTCTATTTATAATCACAACAATTTTTCATCTGCACACTGTCCCTGAGGTGAGGCCTTAGGCTAATTTAAGGCATAAAATAGATCAGAAGGGTCCCCATTTTCCCCAAATTCTTTTCTCTTTTGTTTACTTTTTCCAGAGATATTAAGACACCCCTTTTAATGCAATTTACACGAAATTATTAAACTCTACTAAAATATAGACTTCAAAAGTAAATATAGTACTTTAAGCTTACAGTCTATAGCCAGCTTGAGCCTGGACCAGAATTAATTATGCTTAGTCCTTATTCACTATATATTAGGGTTTTTTTTAATCACTACTTCCATTGTGTGTATAACATTTTGGAACATTCTCATAGGTCTCAAGGCTTAAAACACGTATTAGGGGCTACTTAACTCTAGTACCTCAAATTCGATTAGTTACATGTCATATTGGAGAACAAGATATGATAAAAAAAATGGATAAACCTTCGATATATATAAAATCTATATTTAAAGGAAATTTATATACAATCAAATACTTATAACGGAACATAGATTTGTATTTTTATCATTTCAGTGTGTGTAAGACTAATTATTTGAATCGACCCACACACACATAATTTTCAGGTGTGTGTAAGACTAATTATCTGAATCGACCAATATAAAAAAATTTGAGACGGTCAAAGAAATTTGGGGTTCTAATTTCGTTAGGTGAAAAAATATTTTATTTATGTAGTACATAAAAGATTTGTTCTCTTATTCCTTTATTGAGTATGAGAATAATAGAATAAAAAAAAAAATATTTTGGAGAAGAAAGAGAACAATAAGCATTTTCCGAAAAATCAAACAGTTCTCTTGTATCCACTTGGAAGATTTCTCGAAGGAGTCTATTGAAGACGAGATTAGCCATGTTTTTATATACTTGAAAATCAATTAGGCCAAGATTAAGTTTTCAATTCTTCTTAATATGTTATTTGGATCGAGCTTAAAAATGACGAATTGATAATCCCCACCCGATTTGACCCATTGCCATGTCTTATATTTTACCAACCTACTAATAATATTCATACCGCAAAATTTTTATGTACAGTAATTTTCATACAAAAAAAAAGGCAAAATTACTTTTGCCAATTCTCACTACCAATTGAAGGCCTTAATAAATGATGCCTACCCATTAATATTGACCTCAAAAGAAACAGCTTTGCCAATTCACTGTCAAATTGGAGGCCTTAATTAAATGGCCTACCCAATAAAATTGACCTAAACTAGATGGACAGAATTGACTAGAGATTTAGAGGTCGTTTTACACTTTACAATTCAGTCCAGAAAACACTAGTGTGGCTAAAAGCCTACAAGTAAATATTAATTGATAAATGATGATAGTCATTAATAGCTACACTAAATTGAGGCAGTCAAACCCACCAAACTTAGAGGTCAAAATTCCAAACTCCATTCTATTTTATATATTTTTTATACTTTTATTTTTATTACCCCAAGGCTACGTTGGTACCCCTGTTATTTTCCTATCGTGTAGAGCAAACTGTAAATAAAATAAATACTGAAATAATAGTTTATTGATAATTATTTTTTTATTTTTTTTATTGGGGTTATAATTAAATGCAAGAAAATGACGGGTCATCTTCTACAATTTATAACAGTGTCGGACTTCGGTTCGTGTCCGGTCCCCGCTCCATGGGACCGGAACAGTAACTTGCGCCCTACGGTTCGGTTCTTTACACTACACACTGGTTCGATATTTACATTACGGTTCAATGGTTGTCCAACTAGATTGAGTTAGATTTAAGGTCAGGCTATGCACTGGTGACTGGTCTGTGTACGTGCCATTAAAGATCATTAAAAAGATCATGATTAGAATTTAATATTTTGTTTGGTTTGCTCTATTTTAGTTGTCGAATTTACTACGTGTTGGTTATTAATTAGTTAAAATCCAATTAATGGTGTTTATAAACTTAATTTAAACGTAATGAAGATTTATCTATTTTCAACCTACTTTTTCAATCTCCTTTATGTCGGACAAAAATTTTAGATTAGAGTTTGCTAGAATATTCAAAAAAAAAAAATTGCATTTTTTCTTTGAATTACATACTACAATTTGATTATATTTTTAAGTCTAATCCCAAATTGAAATAGAATTATTTTAAAATAATTTGGAAGAAAATCAAGTCTGACATAATATAAGGAGCAGGATTGGAAAGTAATTTACCTATAAGTTATTGAGTGGCTCTTATAGATATTATAAATTAAAAGAATAATTTATGAAAAATATTTTAAAATTTATACTTTCACATTAATTATAAATTATTTTATTTTTTTCTTATTGTTTTGGGTAACTATTAAATTTAAAAGAATTAATTATGCAGTCTTTGAAAACCCCAGTAATAAGAATCCCCAAGACCTTTTTTTTTTTTTTTAAGAAAACGTTTTTATTATTTATGATGTACATAGCATTATTGTCGTGCGAAAAAAATTACGTGCACATGAATGATTAGTTTATTCTATAAAAAGAAAATTTTACACGAGACCGACACATCTTATTATTTATATAATTTTTATATTTTAACTATATCTATAACAATGACAAATCATGATAGAAAAAGAAGATCATTTAAGTTGTTAAAAATAACTCATTGAATGGCCCAATTTGTACTGTCCCATCTGAATTTTTTTCGTGTTGAATGTTAATATCATTTTTTTGTTCTACTCTCAAAAAATACATCTCTCAATCAAATATATAGTAGTAAATACACATGTGACAAAATCTCCTCTGTACCTAAAGTGCATTCAGACTTTTTTCCTTAATTTTTGATGTATTTTTTAAAATTATTTTAATCCCATCTTTTGCGGAAATATTCGTACATATATCATAGGGTAAACAAACAAATCAAACGGTCATTTTTTTGACAATAAATCAAACGGTTGGATCTTGTTCAAATACGGTAGACTCATTATATACAGTAACTACGACATTACTAATATATATTAGTGGGTCCCAATTTCAACCCCTCTCTCAGTTTTTCCACTTTTACCACTTCCTTCTCTCATTTCAACGAAGTGTACAGTTGTAACTGTACATCATTTGCGCCAGTATCTTGACTCTCTCTCTCTCTCTCTCTCACTAAAAGCTTCCCACAAAATTCCCATATAATTACAATCAAGTCCAAACGGCAGCAACATTGCTTTCTCCCTACTTCAAATGGCTCACAAGCAATCTCCTCTCTTACACTCATAAAAGGCGATACCCAATTCCACAGACACTCACAAAACAAAAAACATCTCTCACTCCTTATCTTTCTCTCTCATTTTCCTCTCAAATTCGATTAAAATTCAAGTTGGTTTTTTTTTTTGGGTTCAAATGGAACCAACGGAACACAGATCCAGCGCAATTGGGCCTTCGCTTGACCAAAATGCCCTCGACTCTCTCCAATTCAATGAAGAAATTCAGCATTTGATGACCCTGCCGCCAGAGAACGCCAACTCCTTCACAGCACTCCTCGAGCTGCCGGCCCCACAAGCCGTTGAACTCCTCCACCACCACCACCACCGCTCACCCGAATCCAACTGCTCTACTGCGAAACTAGTCACCGCAAAGGCCGATGGACATGGACTTCACCACCCACACGCGACACCTCATCATTTCAACCCAGGGGCAAACTTGACTTTTCCATCTGATATCTCCTTGATCGAACGCGCCGTGAGATTCTCGGTCTTCGCCGGAATCAATAACAGTGATAACAACCACAACGATAATAATAATAATAATCATAAAATTAGTAGTAAAATTGATAAAAACAATAATAATAATAATTGCTCGCCGGAAACAACTGGGTCGGTGCCGTCGAATTCAAGCGGGAATCTCGGGAAAGTGAAGAACGAACCGGCAGAATCAGACTCCGACAACAACAATCCGAATTCACCACAGCCGTTGGATATCAAGACCGAGAACCAGAATCAGAAGTCGGCGAAGAGAAAAGAGCGAGAGAAGAAGGTAAAAGGAAATGGAGTTTAGGGTTCCCTAGGCTCTTTTCGGTTTCTCTCGGTGGCTGAATTGTAAATTGTCGGCTTAATTTGTGCAATAATTACAGGGCAAAGCGGCGACAAAGAAGTCTAAAAGTGGCGCTAACGATAGCAGCGAAGATGCGGAGAAACTTCCTTACGTTCACGTCCGAGCTCGTCGTGGTCAAGCTACAGATAGCCACAGCTTGGCCGAGAGAGTAATAATTACACTAATCTCTCTAAATCAAACCTTAATTAATAATTATTGACTTTATCACTATTTTTTCGACTACTAATTGTTTAATTATTTTATTAATACTACTGTAGGCGAGGAGAGAGAAGATTAATGCACGAATGAAGCTGTTACAAGAGCTGGTCCCGGGCTGCAATAAGGTGATTGTGTAAATTTGGATTAATTAGTAATCATTTGTTTTGATTATGATTTTCCGGGGATTAAATTAAAGAATATTCTGCCGAAAAAGTGAAAATTACATCCTCAGATTATGTGCTTTTAATAACGGTATTGTCCTTGTCATACTTTTTTTCTTTTGCACAAGTGGGGATGCTTTGTTAGGATGGTCTTGTCAAAGGGGCAATTTTGGCAATTCAATTATTTTTATATTTGATATTCGGGGGAGAGTTGTTGCGAGTCCCTTTTAAGGTCAGTTTTGTCATTTTGAAGATCAAATTTTTGGAACTTGAAAATGTCGTGGATAAGAAACTGTGTAGTGAAACGACAAATTTGCCCTTCCATGGGGCTAGACAAGACAATCTAGTTATGTGGGAGTGCTAGCTGGTTTGAAGTGCTTGGGAGACAACTGTAGTGGGTTTGTGTTGGGCATCAAATTGCTATTGGGTCCCATTCCATTGGCATAAAAATTTTGATGCCCAACGGGAAGGTTCATTGTACAATCTTCCGTTACGAGTTTGGTATCCATCGTGGATGGGATGATGAAAGGTCAGTGATGAAAGAATGATTCCATAGACAAACACACGTAGCTAACTGGAAAAAGGACTTGATTTTTATAGTTGATGACATGTTGGGAAGTGACTTCTATACTTGACTTTCGAAGTTAATATTTTTTTTTCTTCTTTTAATGAATGAATAGCTAAAACAAGTTGAATTTTTTTGAGAATCTAAGGTCTAACTCTAGTGGTAAAGATCAGTCTTCCTAGGATTCAGGTCGTGGGTTCGAGTTTGGGTGCCTGAGTTAATAATTAAAAAAAAAAAAGAAAGGAAAACAAAAAGTTGAATCTCAATGATGAGATACTGACAAGGTAATTTGATTTGTGGGCTAAAAGAGTTCTTGGGTGAAAATTTTCAAGTAGAAGCATCCCTGGAGATTATAAATTAGGCCCTTGTTATTTTTTCTGAATCTTTTGATAGGAAAATGCCTTTTGAATCAAACATGGAGTTTATTTTTTTGCTGTAAAAGGGGAGATGGTTTGCATCATAACAGATTCCTCTGTAACCACACCTATATTTAATATCATTGGAGACAATGAGTCAAGACGCTATTTTTCAGTGTTCTTTGTGCAGCGGCTGATACTTCAATGGCGTCTAACATGAAAAGTTATGTTTTGCAGATTTCTGGGACAGCATTAGTTTTAGATGAGATCATCAACCATGTGCAGTCGTTACAGCGTCAAGTGGAGGTCAGACTTGCTCATTTCAATAACCAATCTCTCTATTCTTCTTCTTCTTCTTCTTCTTCTTACATCTTTCTCTGGGGATAACGCAATGAGGTGCTAGGAGCTTAGTAGAAAATTTGGTATGGGACTTGTGATTAGGTTTTGTTGACAGAGTTGTGACCCTTAAGCATCTTAAGTGGACCGGTGGAGCAGGGTATAGGAGGAAGGGTCTTACGGTTGGATAGGTTGTCCTGCCATTCTCCCCAAAATTGTCATTTTAAAACAATTTTGATAGTCTGATTTGTCAAAATTTCATCTGACTTTATCATTTTCCCGTTCCAAAGCTTTCAAAGAGCATATAAAGTGAGATGGTCTTAAAACCTTCTTTCTAGCTTTCTTCATTGTGCTGAATTAATTTGTATCTCCATGATCTATGTACCCTCCTTTGTTGCTAAATGACATGTATTTTTTTGCCTTGTAGATCAATATTTAACAATATAAAGTGAAAAATTAGCCACTGATTCATAGCTAACCTTTGGATATATTTTACATGTTCTCATGACAAAAGTTTCAAAAACCTGTGAAATGTAGAAAACCTCCAAATATAGTTGCGAAGCTACCAGCATTAAATAATTTGTTGTGATTTCAAAATCTTAAACGGATTTTATGGCTGTGATCTTATTCTGTTTTTACCTTTTGTTTCAGTTCTTGTCAATGAGACTTGCAGCAGTCAATCCAAGGATTGATTTCAATCTGGACAGCTTATTTGTTGCAGAGGTAAGATTAGTTATTTATTTCCTTTTTCCATTCATGCAGCAAGTAGCTCTTTCAAGGTGTAGACTGGTTATGTTGTGGGTTGGTTTGATCTATAGCCTAGTACATTGTTCCCATAAAGAGCTGCTCCTTGGTTTAACCTTCCTGAATAGCTATTAGCCGCTGCATCATTTATTTGTTGTGTAGTTGTTGTAATTTTAATTTAAATAGGCCTAGTTTTATTATTTTCATGGAACAGGAAGTCAGAAATCTTTGAAATCGTAATCTAGCTCGTTGGATTATTCCTACACCAGAGTGTGACCGTTTGCCTTTAAAACCTGTACAGGGAAGTGGGTCAGACTAGGACCACCCTATTTTACCTGCTCAAATTTACACTTCCGACAATCAAAATGATTGTCATGGCCTGAGCTAAATGCACTTGATTGTTGTAGTTATGTCTGTAAAGACTCGTGAATGGTGGGTCCTCCCTTAATAATTTACTAACATTTACTATTGATCTTTGATATCTTTAGAGTGGATCGTTAATCGACAGTAGCTTCCCTGGCATGGTTATGCCTGTAATGTGGCCTGAACTCCAAGCCCATGGAAACCGACAACAGTATCAACAGCAATGGCATCATTTTGATGGGCATCACCAGCCTCTTTTGGGAGGAGCAGAAGAAAGCCATAACTTTGTTACTCCCGAGAACTCACTTTTGAGTTATGATTCTTCAGCAAATTCAGGTAGAGAGGAACTAATTCCCCATCAGAAAGAAGGGGGAAAAAATTAAAAAAAGCTTATCATTTTATCTGACAGCAGATGATACCACCATTTGAATGTGAAGAACATATCGAAACTACATAACTAACTTCACTTTCTCTCTGTGCAACAGCAACTCTGCACACAAATCAATTGAAGATGGAGCTATGAAGATGCAATGAAGCTCTCCAGCAGTAGCTAGTACCCCGTACTGTATATATTGATGATAATATTAGCAGTTAGCAGAGTAGTAGAGGGCAGTCCTCAGCATTGATCCTGGGCTACCATTTGTCTTCAATTTACCCCGAGTCATTTGGAAACCCAGATTTGTTTCTACCGGAGACGATTACTTTCAGTATGTCATTCTTATATAAATATAAATATATTTATTATAAGTATCTCTTACTTAATTAGAATACTAATTTTCCCCTCAGAGTCATTCAATCTAATTCTTAATTTCTGAGATGATTGATTGATTCATACTGTAAAAGCATAGAGTGGACTATCGTGCGTTCTTATTTATGCAAGTCTTCCTTTCTTCTCTATAATATGATCTGTGGCTTTATCGTCTTGTAAAGTAACTGTTGTAGCCCTATTTGGACATTTGTCTTAGTAAGAATTTTTTTTTTAATTATTATTTTTGTTTTTAAATTTGCAAAAGCCCAGACCTGGATGCAGGCATATGAGGCCAGATTGCAGTTGTCGGATGCCAATATTTCAACATTGATTACGTGATCTAATCTCAAATCACTTTCAGTATATCATATCTCTAATGATAGGAATGCAAGCTGATTCAATTGATAATACATTTTCTCTTTTATTTACATTATAACTTTTTAAGACTTCTTAATCATATTATTGGGATCAATTAATTTTATTAGTAGAGTTGTAGTTCAAAAATTATTATTTTAAGTTAGTTATTCTTAGTGTGAATAATATAGAGATAAATATATGAATAATTAATTAACGGAATATGTTAATTCTATGAAAAGAATTATCTAAATTATTATATATATTTTTAATTTATAAGTTACTAATTACCATTCGGATTTTTAATCAAAAGAAATCATGATCCAAATAATAATTATTTTTGTTAGAATATCAAAATGTGCAGCGTTTCAATTTCAAAGAGGGGATTGAGAGAAAATACCCACCATATCATTTAAGAATAGTGCTCTATACTCCAAAATTTTATTCCACCTAATATAACATTCATCAATTATCATATAAGATAAACTTTTAGAATTTAGATAAATCTTTGACTAGTCTATCATTACTCATTAATTGGAATATGATAGCGTGACTCCTTATCTTCTTTCACACATATAGAAACAATATAATAATAGAAAAACGAAACCCGTACTCATAGATAATGCCCCGGATTGGATGATTAGTAGGGGCAGAGCATAACCAGAAGCAACAAAAATGGTGACTTATCTCTCTCGATTTACAATAACAATAATCGGTCTCCTCGTCATCATCCAATCAACCCCCTCCACGTCATCACCCAACAACAGCGTCCAACTCCTCCTCCTCTCCACCACCCATATTCACATTCACTCGGTCATCGACTTCGGGGCAAAAGGAGACGGCATCCACTACGACACGGCCGCCATCCAATCAGCCATCGACGCGTGTCCCCCCGGCAACAAACCATGCGAGGTCCGCTTCCCGCCGGGGGAATACCTGACCGCCACCATCCGGCTGAAATCGCACGTGACCCTCAACATCCACGAAGACGCCACCCTCCTGGGAGGCCCGAGGATCGAGGACTACCCGGAGGAGTCCTCGAGGTGGTACGTGGTGCTGGCGGAGAACGCGACCGACGTGGGGATCACGGGCGGAGGAGTCGTCGACGGGCAGGCGATGAAGTTTGTGGTGACGAAAAATGAGATCAAGAATGTGATGGTGAGCTGGAACCACACCGGGGCGTGTTCCGGGGATGAGTGTAGGCCACGCCTTGTGGGGTTTCTCGGTTGCCGAAATGTCAATGTCTGGAACGTTAGGTTGCGAGAGCCCGCTTACTGGTGGTGCGTATTCTATTTTTCTTCTTCTTCTTCTTCTTCATTTTTTTTCAATTTTGTTTTTCTTAAAAAAAAAAAAAAGTTGAAGCTTCACGTTACGCTATTACAGTTTACCAATGGGGTAAATTGTCAGTAATGTTAGATAGTGCGGTCTGAATGTGTACAAAATAAAAAGTAGAAGTAGAAGGGTTTTACTGTAAATATACATTAAAATAGGATAAAGATTGAAGTAGGCGCTGAAAGCCTTATGGGCCCACCTCAAGGGAGCCCACTTGTTTTTCTGTGGCAAATTCCACCGTCGAGACGTCCAACTTGCTGAAAAGAATGGGCGAATCGTATGAATGTCTTTGTAGCTTGTTCTGAGTTGTCGCTTTAGTTATAAAATTCACTCTAATATTTTAATGCATGACTATTTTAATCTTAACATAATTATTATTATTATTTTTTTTAGGGGTTTGATCTTGTATTCTCCATTCCAATATATATATATATGTATGTATGTATGTATGTATGATTCCAATATGGTGGAGATGATTTTTATTTTCAATAATTTTAAATTTTACAAACGGTAATTGATGGTTTTATTATTATTTCACCAAAATTATATATAAAAATTTATTCTAAAATAGCTAAATAGAAAATGGACTGGGGATGAGTAATGTAGTCCCCATATAGGGATTCTCCATCCCATCCCATTGAATTTATTAGGGAATGAGTTAGAGAATGGTGTCCAAATTATAAAAGAGGGTGGGGAGTGGAGGAGGCTTCCCCGCTTCCGCCCATTGTCATTCTTGATTTCTTTAGTTACCATATGAGACTATGAGAGGGCAAAAATTATGTTGAGCCGGAAAAAAACATCTAGATATTATAAGGGCGCTAATTGAAACTTCACTCATGTTATATAAATTTTGTGTTTTGAGCCCCTTCTAATTTTCTCTATTTATGCTATTGTTTGACAAATTGATTACTTTATTGCAGCTTGCACATAGTGCGTTGTGATAACACATTCATTCGCGATATGTCAATCTATGGAGACTTCAACACACCCAACAATGATGGTATAGACATTGAAGATTCAAATAACACAGTAATTACAAGAGTCCAAATTGATACAGGGGATGATGCAATCTGTCCAAAGACGTACACAGGCCCCCTTTATAACTTGACTGCTACGGATTCTTGGATCAGGACAAAATCTTCGGCTATCAAACTTGGTAGTGCCAGTTGGTTTGATTTCAAAGCCTTGGTGTTTGATAATATCACCATTGTTGAATCTCACAGAGGGTTAGGATTTCAAATACGCGATGGAGGTAACATCAGTTATATCTGTGTGTGTGTGTGTGTGTATTCACTAATCCTAATTAACAGCTCATCTAGGACCAGACTACTAAATATATATATATATATATGTGTGTGTGTGTGTATTGTGCAGGAAATGTCAGTGATGTTACCTTCTCTAACATTAACATCAGCACAAGGTACTATGATCCATCATGGTGGGGAAGAGCGGAACCTATATACGTGACAACGTGTCCCAGAGACACTAAGACGAAGGAGGGTACAATCTCCAATCTACTATTTGTGAACATTACAGCAAAATCAGAAAATGGGGTATTCTTATCAGGTTCTAAACACGGACTACTGAAAAATTTAAGTTTCATAAACATGAATGTCACATACAAAAGGTGGACAAATTATATGGGTGGATTGGTGGACTACAGACCAGGATGCCAAGGGCTCGTTAATCACAGCTCTGCTGGGATCATCATGGAACACATTGAAGGTTTGGAGGTTAAGAATGTGAACATGAAATGGCATGGTGATCAGTCAAGTAGCTGGAGTAATCCATTGGACTTTAGGCCTTGGACTGTAAATGACATTTCTTTGCTTAATTTCCATTCAGATTTTGACAACAGCGACGGGAATGTAGCATCATAGTAGGAAAAAGCTATTCTTAATGTAATTCTTTGAACAAATAGTGGGGGTTGATTTATAGATTTTTCGTTTTTTAGTAGGATTTGAAAATTATTGTTGAGGATTTCACTTACATGGTTCAAAAATCAATAAATAAAAAAGATATTTAAACCATTGTCATGAGCAATCAAATATCACATGTGGTTTGTTTAGTTTTGTTTACAAATTTCTAAAAACGTTTTCGGTGGAGTAGCAGGGTGCATTTTCATATCATATTTGTTTTATAATATAGGAATTACTAATCTATATATCTATATCTATATATATATATAAAGTTAGGACTTGAGAAGGTGATGTGACATTACCATTTTGCTTCTTTGTATATTCTCAATTATCTAATAAATAGATAATTTTTTTTTATATTTGGATTTTCATCTTCTCATAATTAATTTGATTGTATTTAACGCATTTAATAAATAGTAACTTTATTAATATATATCATTCCTCATCTTTTTATATTTTCTATTATCTAAAATATTGGTGGATATTCTTTGTACTTTTTTTTCTCTTTCTATTTAAATTCAACAATATGTAATCATTAATAATAATTAATTATAAGTCTTTTGAAACATTTATTTATTTTATTATGCTAGCAATTAAACGTTAGTGGCTTAAAATACATGAATTAATTAACATAGGAACAGAGGTTCTTTCATTTATAAAGCTAGGACTTGAGGAGGTGATGTGGCATCACCATTTTGCTTCTTTGTATATTCTCTATTATCTAATAAATAGATAATTTTTTTTTAGATTTGGCTTTTCATCTTCTCATAATTAATTTGATTGTATTTAACGCATTTAATAAATAGTAACTTTATTAATATATATCATTCCTCATCTTTTTATATTTTCTATTATTTAAAATATTGGTGGATATTCTTTGTACTTTTTTCTCTTTCTATTTAAATTCAACAATATGTAATCATTAATAATAATTAATTATAAGTCTTTTGAAACATTTATTTATTATATTATGCTAGCAATTAAACTTTAGTGGCTTAAAATACATGAATTAATTAACATAGGAAGAGAAGTTCTTTCATTTATAAAGCTAAGACTTGAGGAGGTGACGTGGCATCACCATTTCTCATCTTTGTATATTCTCTATTATCTAATAAATAGATAATTTTTTTTTTAGATTTGGCTTTTCATCTTCTCATATTTAATTTGATTGTTATTACACAATAACAATTATGTAAAGATTTTAATGAGGCATATTCTTTGTAATGAACATCCAAGGGGGAGTGTTATGAATTTTATTAAAATAAATGTAGATATTTATAACATATATCTCTTAGTCTCCACACTATCTCCCATTAGCAACATTTAGCTTCCCTATAACTCCCACTATCTCACAAGGAATTATGATCTATAATTTTTCATTAATTCAATGGAGTGACTAATTTTTCATCTTCTCATCTTTTTATATTTTCTATTATCTAAAATATCTAAAATATTGATGGATATTCTTTGTACTTTTTTTTCACTTTCTATTTAAATTCAGCAATATGTAATCATTAATAATAATTAATTATAAGTCTTTTGAAATATTTATTTATTTTATTATGCTAGCAATTAAACTTTAGTGGCTTAAAATACATGAATTAATTAACATAGGAAGAGAGGTTCTTTCATTTTCCCTCAACAATGCCACTAAGGCCTAATTTTAATGCCATAATCTCATATTTAATTATTCAACCTTTTGTTGATTGTCTTTTGGCTTCTTCAAAATTTATTATGCTATCAATTAAACTTTAGTGCCTTAAAATACATCACCTAATTAACATAGGAAGAATGGTGGATATTCTTTGTACATATTTCTTCCTCTTTCTATTTAAATCCAACAATATGTAACCATTAATAATAATTAATTATAAGTCTTTTGAAACATTCATTTATTTTATTATGCTAGCAATTAAAATTTAAGTGGTTTAAAATACATCAATTAATTAACATAGGAAGAGAGGTTCTTTCATCTTCCCTCAACAATGGCACTAGAGCTTAATTTTAATGCCATAATCTTATATTTAATTATGGGCCTAAATTTAATTTTAATAATTTTAATGTCTCTTCCTCTTTTTATTTAAATCCAACAATATATAACCATTAATAATAATTAATTATAAGTCTTTTGAAACATTCTTCAAATTTTATTATGCTATCAATTAAACTTTAGTGCCTTAAAATACATCAACTAATTAACATAGGAAGAGAGGTTCTTTCATCTTCCCTCAACCTCATCTTTTTATATTTTCTATTATCTAAAATATCTAAAATATTGGTGGATATTCTTTGTACATGTTTCTTCCTCTTTCTATTTAAATCCAACAATATGTAACCATTAATAATAATTAATTATAAGTCTTTTGAAGCATTCATTTATTTTATTATGCTAGCAATTAAACTTTAGTGGCTTAAAATACATGAATTAATTAATATAGGAAGAGAGGTTCTTTCATCTTCCCTCAACAATGCCACTAGGGCCTAATTTCAATGTCATAATCATATATTTAATTATGCAACCTTTTGTTGAGTGTCTTTTGGCTCCTTCAAATTTTATTATCCTAGCAATTAAACTTTAGTGACTTAAAATACATCAATAAATTAACATAGGAAGAGAGGTTCTTTCATCTTCCCTCAACAATGCCACTAGAGCCTAATTTTAATGTCATGATCTCATATTTAATTACGCAACCTTTTGTTTAGTGCCTTTTGGCTTCTTCAAGCTCTCTAAACACTAAATATTTAAGATTTGTTATGTTTAGTTTTTTTTTAATTTATTTAATCAACACCCTCTTTAGAAAAATACTTGTATTTTTATTGTTTGATTTATTTGAATTTTTGGTATTGTGTGCTTCATGGAGTACTCTTTTCTTCATGAGTTGAACAATGATAAAGATAGTTGGATGATAAGGGTTAGGCTTTGTAGGATGTGAGAGTCTACTAATACTAAAAAAAATGGAGAATTGATTAGTGTTGACATGATTTTTATTGATGAAAATGTTGTATAAAAAATTCATTCTCCCATTGTTTTCTCTAATTTTTTTTCCTAATTGTTTCACACTTAATGTAGTATGTGTTTTTTTTCGTAGGAAAATCTAATGCATGCAACAATTAGGAAAACTTTAGTGACAAGGTTTAAGCACATGTTGAGTGAGGGTTCTTTGTACAATGTCAAGAATTTGAAAGTTGTTTCAACTACAGGCGAGTACAGACCACTTTCAAATCAGTATAAGATTATTTTCTTGGTTATAACTTCTCTTAAGAGGTTAGAAGAAGGAACTGTCAAGATTCCGATTAATGGATTTCAATTCGTATCTCCAAATTTAATTGATTTACGTGTGAATGATAACACAATCCTCTCAGGTATTTTTTTAATTATTAATGTTTGTTAATCTTTAAGTGTATATTAAAAATTATTAATCCTTATGTTTTAACATGTTTATATTATTTTTCCATAATATTACAGATGTTATCAGAAGTTTATATGGTGTGGGTGATATTGAGATCGTTGGAGCTGGTTGGAAAAAAAGAGATATAAAAATTCTAACGGGTTAGTAAGTTGAATATAATCAAGAAAACTACGACTTTATATTTTTTAGTTATTTATGTTATTTTTTAATTATTGGTTCTCTTTACATTATTAACTTTTGTTAATTTTTATGGATGGCTCAGTAACAACAAAGATTACTTTATGGGAAAAGTTAGGGGAGACGTTTGATCCAAACTTGTACAAGAAAGACGAGGGTCCTTGTATTGTGATAGTAACTTCTACAACCATTAAAAATTCCAAGATGATTATTTTATTTAGATCCCACTAATTAACATTTTCAAATGCAATGTGGCTATTTTAATATTATACACAATTTTAGATTTTGTTCAAGTTTCGTTTTAGGTTACATTTGCTCTAAACAGGTGAGGTTAATTTCTCTGCCACAAGTGCAAGCAAAATCTACATAAATCTTCAAATAGATTATGTAGCATCATTAATTGAAAGATTTTCTACCATCTCCAACGTTGTGCAAGTTAGTAAAAGTCTTTACATGTATTTTGCTTATTTCTTTTATAATTCAACGCATTGCTAAGGATCCTCAATTACAAAATTTAATTTGGAACTTATCAACTACAAAAGGTATAAGGTCTGTACACTTAGACTATACACGTTAATATATATTTTTAACGTTAACAAAAAAATTAGTTAACTTTCATAAATAACATTAGTTTTATAAGGCTGCCTCATTTTTAAAAAAATCAATTTATATTTTTTATCAGTTTTATCGAGTGTAAAGAAAAAAAATTGATAATATTAAATTTATTTTCTAAAGCCGCGCGAAGCGCGGTTTTATTTCCTAGTTTTTCTATAAATATGAAATCCGTTTGGTAGTATGAATTTAAAACAGAATTTAAAATAGAAACATCCCACAGATCAAAACACTTTTCTATTATGCAAAATAGCATTAATTCTTCTAGTTTCCATAGTAATAGTAAAGAAAATGTTTTCAATAATGAAATTCATGAAGAATCATCTTTAGAATCAGATGGAAGATGAATGGATGAATGATAAATTTTGTTGTTTAAGTAGAAAATAATGCATTTTATAGTATTAATAATGAGTCTATTACATAACATTTTTTTAAATATGAAAATGTGTCGAGAACAATTATTAAATGTATTAGCAGATGTTTTATATATTCAAAGTTTTAGTTTTTACATTTTATTATTATCTAATTTTGTTTTTGGTCAATTATTTTTCTGATTATACTACTTAAAAGCTAGTGAATTTTATTGTCTTTAAAAAAAAAAGAAAAAAAAAGCAGTGACTAGTGATCTCCCAAGTATCAAAACTACCAAATGCCGTAAATGAAAACAAATTTGTGATATTTAATTTAGTTCTTGATAAATTATTTTTTTGAATACACCAATCAAAGCAATGAATCTTATTATCCTCTTTTCATTTAATGAATTTTATTGTCTTAAGAAAAAAAATAAAGTAGTGATCATTGATCTCTCAACTCCCAGGTATTAAAAAGTACCAAATTTAATAGCTGTTGCAAATGAAAACAAATTTTTTATTAAATAGATATGAGTTTTAAGTAAACCCTACAATCCATGTGAAAAAAGTCACTTATTTTTAATTGCTATATAGACTTTACATAGAAATTGTAAAAATTCAAGGTTCGAAATTCCGCACCACTAAAACCAAAAATATCGCATCATTGAAAGTAGTGATTATTACAACGGTCAAGTAAAATTAGGGATGGAAAAACAGCTCGGGCTAGCCCATCTTATTCTCACGGGCTTTCACCCGATCTTCTCACATGAGGGTCTGGATAAAGGCTTAAGAAAAAAAACTTGGGTCAAGCCTAAGGACTCTATTTTTTTTAAAAAAAAATTATAAATTAGAATAATAATTTAAATTTTAAAAATAATGGGAAATAAAAAAAGTAAACTTAAATTCCTAATTTATATATCAATAATGAATTAAAAAAACTTAAAATTATAATATTAAACTCTCTTTTAAATGTTAATTAATTAATTAGAGAATCCAGTATCAAAAAATTAAATCTCTAAACTTTTATTTACTTTATTTTTTATTTATTATTTTATTTTAAAATATTAATTTAATTTAATTCATTATTGATTATAACAACTTAATTACTATTAACTCATTTTAAATTTACAACAATTTTAAGAAAACTAAAAAAGAAAAGTAAAAATCTAAGTTCGGACAAACCTTACACTTCTTGTCTAATGGGCTTGGGCCTGGACTTGAGAAGTTCAGCCCAAACCCTTAATTTGCCAAACCTAAGAAAAATGAGATGGGAAATTAGAGACATGAGCTTGCAATTTGCAAGTTCGGTCATGCAAGTCCAAAAGCAATTGTCAAGAGACTAAAACAGTCCCTTTAGCAATTTAGAAAGTGGCACTAAGTATACCGCATTCAATAATACTAAAAAAAAAAAATTGTTGTTTCCATTGACACTCACTTTAACCATGAACATTATTAATACATCATTCTGCATCAACTAGGTATTTGTATCAATTCCTTTTGAATGAGGATGAAAAATCTTTTCCTGATTACAACATTTTAAAAAAAAAGTGTTGAATGAATTAAACTAAAAATGTTTGAATAATAGTCGACATAAGAGCCACTCTTTGACTTATGTGACCGTATTTTCCAAAAGTCAAAAACGCAATATTTGTATTTTGCTATTTGTTGCCTTAAATGGGGAAAACCTTAGGTGCAACTGTGGCACGGTGCCACAGTTGCACCGTAGCCTGATCCCCTTAAATGTTAAAGAATATGTATTATTTGGATTTGGTGTATCACAAACGTAAGATAAAAAAGAGCCTACCAAACAGTTTTTTCATTTTTTTAAAAAATTTTTGTAAAACAAAATAACTTGTGAAAGAAGGGTACCAAACAGCCCTTAATTTTTTTTTTTCTAAACCATGAGGTGGTCTTGAGTGGACCCCAACTGTGAGAGGCACCTTTAAGCCTGTATCACAACCCAGACTAATCCCCGCTCGCACTGGGTTGGCCTGTAAGGAATAAAATACTGGCCAAAGTGGTGACTCCATATGAGAGAGTGCCGAACCACTCGCATCAACCAACTTTGATTAAACAGTCCTTAATTTTACAAACAAACATCATTCTTATTTTCAAAAACAATACAAAATCCAGTTTGAACATTTTGAGCCCAACTGCGGCGTACAAGCAGAGCCGAGAAGGCCAGACTCCAAAGACTAACAGCAGAGCTTACGAACATGAAATGGCTTCAAAAAATCAAACGCCATATGCGTCGTCCCAAGAAGCAATCACGTGCTTTCTCTTCTCTTACATTTACCCAGCAGCAACTAACTGTCCCCTCCTTCCCGCCAAATCCACAAAATTTAAAAACTCTATGCTCCAACGGTCAACTAACAAAGGCCCTGATAGAAATGGCCACTTTAGGCCTCGAAATGAGATTTGAAGAGTATGACACGCTGTTAAACGCTTGTGTGAACCAAAGAACGCTCAGAGGAGGCCAAAAGGTCCATGCTCACATGATTAAAACTTGCTATCGCCCACCAGTGTATCTCAGAACCAGGTTGATTGTGTTTTATAATAAATGCGAGTGCTTGAGTGATGCGAGGAAAGTGTTCGATGAAATGCGTGAGCGGAATGTGGTTTCTTGGACTGCTATGATTTCGGCTTATTCTCAAAAAGCTCATTCATTTGAAGCTTCGAATCTTTTTATTCGGATGTTAAGATCAGGTACTCTTGGATCCTTGCTATTTCTTTTAGGTTTCTTTGCATGCAAGTTACGATTCTGTGGGCTTATGCATGCAGTTTCTCAATCAACCTAATTGCAAAATTAAACACCACATAGGAACTCAACTTAGGGTACGTTCGAGATTGAGGCACTGTGGCTTTTAATTTACAAATGCAATGAAATGGAACCATTAGCTATGAAGTATAAGTGTGCATTTATCAAACATTATTCTCGTTGAGCTAATTTATCAGAAGCATAGCAGTTACAGCTTACAAATGCATTCCAAGAGTTAGCCAAGTGCACGTTCGTCGATGAATTACAGTTGGCCAAGTACATGTTTGTTGATGAATTACAGTGTATATTTATATGATGTATCTATGACAATGTTGATTTTGGCAATTCTATAGAACCATAAAGGTGGTGTTTGGAATTTGTTGGGACTGAAATTTTTATTATAGTTGTTTAAAAAAACTTTAAAGATCTTATTATCAGAATGATAACTGTTGGTAAGGAGGGAGATCCTCTCAAATGACATGAGACAAAAAACTCTAACACATAAATTTCCATGTAGTTGCTGAAACCACTCATAAATTTTAAGATTTTGAGTGATCATGTCTGCAAGTCTGTACATGGCATTAGATGAGGGGAGGCTAATTTTATTTTTTTCTATTATTGGGACCAGTCGATCCCAGAGTTAATTGACGTTAAACTTTCAAACTTGTATTCCTGATATTTATAATAGAGTGTACCTCTCTACAGATACAGAACCTAACGAGTTCACTTTTGCCACTGTACTTACTTCTTGTGCGGGTGCTTTTGGATTTGAGCTGGGAAAACAAATCCACTCTCTCATAATTAAGAGCAATTTTGAATCACATATATATGTTGGGAGCTCACTCCTTGACATGTATGCGAAAGCTGGTAGAATCCATGAAGCTCGAGGAGTATTTGAATGCTTGCCAGAGAGGGATGTTGTTTCTTGTACCGCTATAATTTCTGGTTATGCCCAATTAGGTCTTGACGAAGAGGCAATAGAGCTATTTAGGAAGTTGCAAGTGGAAGGGATGATTTCAAATTACGTTACCTATGCCAGTGTTTTGACAGCATTATCTGGTCTAGCCGCGCTGGGTCATGGTAAACAAGTTCACAGCCATGTTCTTCGGTTTGAAATACCGTCATATGTGGTGCTTCAGAACTCCCTAATAGATATGTACTCAAAATGTGGAAGCCTAACTTACTCGCGAAGAGTGTTTGATAACATGTCTGAGCGAACCGTTATCTCGTGGAATGCAATGCTTGTGGGATACAGTAAACATGGTATGGGAAGAGAGGTGGTTGAGCTCTTCAACTTAATGAGAGAAGAAAATAAAGTTAAACCTGACAGTGTCACGTATTTGGCTGTTTTATCAGGTTGCAGCCATGGTGGAATGGAAGATAGAGGACTGGCAGTTTTTCATGAGATAGTAGATTGTAAAGATGGGTTTGAACCGGAGATTGAGCATTATGGCTGCGTGGTTGATATGCTTGGGCGTGCTGGCCGGGTAGGAGAGGCATTAGAGTTTATTAAAAATATGCCTTTTGAACCAACTGCTGCTATTTTGGGTTCACTTTTAGGTGCTTGTAGGGTTCACTATAATGTTGACATTGGTGAATTTGTAGGTCAACGCTTGATGGAAATTGAGCCTGAAAATGCTGGGAATTATGTTATTCTTTCTAATTTATATGCTTCTGCAGGGCGATGGGAAGATGTAACAAGGGTGAGGGAACTGATGAAGGAGAAGGCTGTAACAAAGGATCCAGGAAGAAGCTGGATTGAACTTGACCAAATCCTTCATACATTTCATGCAAGTGACCGTTCCCACCCCATGAGGGAAGAATTGAGTGCAAAGGTGAAACAATTATCTGTCAAGTTCAAGGAAGCTGGCTATGTCCCAGACATGAGTTGTGTGTTATATGATGTGGATGAGGAGCAGAAGGAGAAGGTTCTGCTAGGCCACAGTGAAAAACTGGCTTTGACTTTCGGACTGATTGGTACTCCTGAAGGAGCGCCCATCCGCGTGATAAAGAACCTCCGGATTTGTGTGGACTGCCACAATTTTGCCAAGTTTGTATCAAAGGTTTATGGAAGGAAAGTGTCTCTGAGGGATAAAAACAGATTCCATCATATTGTTGAGGGAACCTGTTCCTGTGGTGATTACTGGTGACTGCTGAAGATTCTTGATGGGAAATATTGTCATGCCTTGTTTAGAATGCAAGGTAGAATATGATATGGCAGATTTTGAGGTGGAAACAGGAGTATAGATCTCCATCGGTCAATGAGAGTTACAGGCAAAAAACGAGGCTCTGGGAATGTAGAAAGCTAGAGGACAGTATAAGCACTAGATGCAGACATTCAATGACAGCTATTGACCTCAGTCGGAAGTGGTGCAGTTCTATAGAGAAGAAGTTCACTATAAACTAGCCGGTCCTGATCGAATGATTGCAAACCCAAATTGAAACACTAAGGGGAGGGTGAGGGCTGATAGAAGATGCACACAACCAGTGATGGGGAACACAAAACTTTGTGGTATGCTGGTGTAGACTTCGAAGAGGCTTCATAGTTTCGTGTTTACTACAGAGCTACATGTATTTTTGTGGAGGGAATCCAGAAAGATGGTGCGAATTTTGTTTCGACAACGCATCTGCGTGAGTTATAATACATCCAGCATTTCAGTTAAGCTTCATCATTTGAGTGGTGTCCAAAGCAGCAGCCGAGATAGCTGAACCTTTGTCATTGCATTGATGTATGAAAATTTGATTGAACCGCATTTCAGTATCTGTCTTCAATTTTCAGGCTTCTTTTAGCCTTTTACTCATCACTGGGATGTAAATTGTTGTCTGTTGAAGCGTTGTACATACTTTTTCATACTAATGGACTTTGTTAGTTAATTTCAAAAATATATAAGTGACTATATATAGATATAGTCACTTTTTTTTTTAGATACAATGGAAAATCTTACTCCAAACAATTGGATTTTAATTTGTATCTAATTATATGTGTCACTTATATATTAGATAATATATTTTGTAATTATTAAAATTGTTATTATATCATCCAACAGATAAAATTAAATTGGGATTCGAATATTAAAATTGCATTAAATTATGAGTTAGAGTATTAACACCTCTTCATTAATCTTATAAAACCTCAATCATATTACAATTACATTTAAGGACAAATATAAATAGGATTAACCCCATTTATATTTTCTTTCTCTCTTTAATTTTATTTTGCTAGCACAATATAATTTTTTTTATTATCATTAAAATAATCTTGAATTTAAGAAGCAATCTTTTAAGCCAAAATAATACTCTTGTAATATCAGTAGCAACAAAATTAGGATATAGTATTGTGATAAAATAAATTAAATAAAATTTTATCTCGCTACAAATAATTTTTTAAGAATTCTCAAACTAATTGTTACACCCAGAGGCGGATGCAGCACATGACCAGTGGGGGCTTGAGCCCCCACTGGCCAAAAAAAAAATTTTAAAATAAAAGAATTTTTTTTAATTTTTTAATTAGCCTCATTAAATTTATTAAAATAGTCACTATAAAATATAAACCTCATAAAATTTAAACTTTGATTTTTAAAAAATATAAAAATATATATTTTAATTAAAAATAATGATAGCCCACTACTCAAAAATTTTCTATTCTAAAAAATATGGTTAATTCTTCCAGTTTATATAATAATAGTAGAACGAACAGTTTCAGTAATAAAACTCATGAAGAATCATCTTTGGAATCGGATGGGATACGTGATAGTTTGATTGTTTATATAGGAAATAATAAATTTAATAATATTGATAATGAGCCTATTGCATAACATTTTTAAAATATAAAAATGCGTAGAGACTAATTATAAATATTTTATATATTCAAAATTTTAATTTTTTATATTTTACTATTATCTAATTTAGCTCCCGGTAAATTATTTTTCTAGATCCGCCACTGGTTACACCCAAAGTTTATAGGTACAATAAAATTGTATTGGACCCTTAAAATATTAACTATTTTATAAGATTTTTCTTACTTTTTCTTTTAGATATTTTTCTTTAGAAATTAAATAAATAAAGAAAGTTCGAGGAGAGGAATAAAGTTATTAAGACTGAAAGAGTAAGAAAGTTATTAGAAATTGTAAGATTTATAAATGAAAATACTATTTATTTAGAAAAAGAATACTTTTAGTACTAAATGGAATATAATTAAAAAAAATAAGGATTTCGGCGGGATGCTCTTAAACTATTGATATTTTTCTAAAAATGTTCCATAAAACATAGACTTAAAGCAAAACGACGGCGTATCTCGTCTTGGTCGTCGAAAACGCGAAACAAAACCTGTCACTCCCTTCGCTAGCAAATTTCTCTCTCTCTCGAAACCATCAAGCATTCGACCAAAACACGATGTCGTTCAACGGCATGCTCCGCCAGCGGCTCTTCGCTCGCTTCGGCTCAACCCATGCCGGACCGAGCCGATGGACGACCCCGGGCCATCAGGAGAAGCCGAACGGGTACCTCTTCAACCGAACCCCTCCACCGCCGGGCCAGTCTCGCAAGTGGGAAGACTGGGAGCTTCCGTGCTACATCACCAGCTTTTTGACCGTCGTGATTCTGGGAGTGGGGCTGAACGCAAAGCCCGATCTCACCATCGAGACCTGGGCCCATCAGAAAGCCCTGGAACGCCTCCAGATGGAGAAATCTGAGTGAGTGTGATTCACGATCTTAAGTGGGTACTTTTTTTCCTTTACCTTTTGTGGGTGTTGATAAGTTTGATGTGTAGTTGAAATAAGGGCTTTTTGTGAAACCTTAATTGCTCTTTTATTTAGTTTCTAATTTCAATGTTTTTAACTTTATAAATTTCTACAAGTTTATTTACATAATCAATGCTCTTAACATGTGGAATTTGCATGAATTTTCAATTTTTTCCCTATTAGTATAGTGTTAATATCCTATTATTAGCTAAGTAATGCTTCTTATGGACAAAGCTGATGTCATTGGAGGTATCAAAGTGAGTGATAATCGGAATATTTGTGATGAGTTCATGTTCATTTCGTCTTCTTATTGTTAAGAAGTTTGCCCTTTTTTTTGACAATATATGTGGAATCTGATTTGTAACACAATAAGCGATTGGTGACACATATTAGCCCTTTGATAAGTTTTTAATATTACTGTGCCGGAGCTGTATTAGCATTTGGTTGTATATTAGTTTCCCAACAGTTCCAAAAGACCAAGAGATCTGAATATATTAATATGTTTTTACATCACTGTCAATAATTTTTTTTTTTGAATGATCATGTTGTTGGTTGTCATGTAAAATACAAGTTTGTGAATTAGTTCTCTTTTTCTAGGAGTATCATAAAGTAGAACTCAGAAGGCCTCTTTTACTTCTAATAACAGAGTTGCTAGACTTGTGCAAAAGCACTGATTGAGCCTTTTGATAGTTCGGATCCATTTTTTTGTGTCTCTATCAGTTAATTGTCTCATCTCTGAATGTTCAGAAGAACATGCAGTTGTCACCTGGATGTAGTGCCACATATTTATGATGTTGCTAGTGTGTCCTGAAGTATATAGAGTTGACTATTGAAATTAATTCCTTGTCAAAAATGCAGGAGTTTTTATACTTGTGTGGTTATGCTTGTCACCTGGGAGATTCACTCATATTGTTTATGTTAATATGTCCATTATCAAATAATGTCGTGTCTTAGTGTGAAGATGTTAAAGACAGCTGTATTTAATATCTTATATGGTTGAATTCAAGTTTGATGCTTGTGGTGTCAATGATAGTGTAGGATTACGATTTGAAGTGATCACATTTTATTGTTATTAAGAAAGAGAACTGTCTACAATCTGACCCCAGTCACCTGACCAATCCTATATTTCTTGAACAAGCCATATTGATATACCTGATATTAAAGCAATACATGTTTGTTTTGAAGGACACCAATAAGTATTATCTTTTTCCACAGAATTAGTCTTATCTTTTAAAAATGTGAATAATTATCTGCTTAAAGTTTATATATCTCATTTGCTTGTGTCTGAAAGACTATGTGCATCATTACATAGCCATTTGATGAATTCAACCACTGGTGATTTTCCTCTGTTGAGGTCTTAACCACCTTCTTTCACCCAATTCGACTTATCTTTTTTACCCAGTGGTTCCAACCATAATTAGATTGTATGTCTGTTTTCTTAAATGCAAATATTACATAGAATTACGTACTCAAAGCTGCTTATGTTTCAAATCTGTTTAGTTGTTGCCATTTTTATTTTGGATCATCCAAAGCAAGAAAATTGCCTTTGTTTGAACTCCTTGGGTAATATCACATTGAAACACCTTGACATCCAACAAGTGAGCCAACAGAATAGTAATTGTTTTTATTTAGCAATTACTCAGTTCTTTGATCATGGAAACAATGTTTATTCTGTTCGATCAAATTCTGTTAGTGGCTATCTAGACCTTGTTTTCCTGGATTTCCACAAAGAACGGAGCCATTGTGAAACAAATAGTACATCTAATCAAATTCTATGAATTGTTAGTGCTAGAGGCTGGCTAAATCATGCTGAAAATTCATGTATGCACTGTTTGTAATGTGTCAAACTTTTAATTCCTGATGGGATGGGTTGAAGATGGATTGGTTAGGGTAGCATCAAAAAGACTAAAGAGTATATGCAGATACATTCACTGTGTTGAAGGATTGATGGAACTGTTCATCTAATCTCTTTCTCCCTTTTGAAAGCAAAAGAAAAGTTTTCAGAGTTAAGGGAATTAATCTTGAAAGTTAAGTATTTCCCTTTTGGGACTGTAATTCATCATCTTATGCAGTGTATACTATATTGATGGCAACAGTCTTCTAAATTACTATGAAGTAGATGGTTCCCATTGTTCTGATTGTGACAAAGCAGTTATAGTGGGAGCCCCTATGTTACAATTAATGTAACATAAACACTCAACAACAACCACACAAATAATGGGCCCACACAATTTGTGTGGTTGTTGTTGAGTGTGTATGTTACATTAATTGTAACATAGCATTTGCCTCAATTATATTGTATCGTATTAAAATAATAATAATAATAACGCTAACCAAGTTGCAGTGTTGAATCTCACCCAACTGGTGACTGACATGTGGCACCTGGTGCGGAAGGAAAACTGTTAACAATCATTTTTTTATTATAATTTTCTATTTATTAAAAATTAACTAAGTTTCTTCAATTCTTCTTATTGAGTTCTTCTGATTCGGCCGACAGATTTATTTTTTTATTTTCTCTTGTTTGTGTATTTGGATTTAATGAGAATTGAACTTTATGCTAGTCTTTTGAAAAAAAAATGAAATTAGATGTTATTGGTTAGAATAGATTTTCCTCCAGTATTAAGTGAGAGGCGTTGTTTGGGCTGTGTTATACTAGAATTATAAAGGATAGGCTCGATTGCTGCCTGATTATAAATATAATAAAATTTTAATTGTAATATATTAGTATTTCAAAAAAATATTTAACATTACATTGTTATAAATACCGTGCGACAAAAAAAATTATAAAAAGATGAACAAAGCTTAGCTTAGTAATACCAGATCCAAATTCTTTTTCATTACCGTCATCGGAAAATTTTTTTCCCCAGATATCGCCGTCGTCATCACCCGTTTCATATCCTCTGACTTCAAGTGGGTAATTTTGGTAAATCGTTAGTAAAAAATTTTTAGTGCTCAGCAAGCTACTTTCGAGTTTGCAAAAAATCCTTCCATTTTCACTATCAATTCCCTTCAAACCGTCGCCTAAACTTTTCGCTACACTATTTTTACTTAATTGGCTCTTCCAATGAAATTCAGGCAAATAGTGTTTTTTTTTTTAAAAGGGAAGAAAATCGTTTTTGCTCTTTTATAAATGAAATTTATAATCGTTCTTTATAATTTGGCTGACCAATTCTGAAGGCATTTTATTCAAATCTCTAAATTAAAAAAAAAAACTCCACTCCCTCTTAATTTTTTTTGTTAAATTCACATTTCTACTCTAATGTTTTAAAAACTATTTAAATCTCTTTATTTTATGATGTTAACAACTATAAATCCTTCTTTAATTGAGTAGTGGACACCTTCTCGTTTTATTTTTGAGGTTGAGGGTTTGCATCTTCCTCTATATTCGTGGTAATATATTTTTTAAGTTATTATAACTTTGATAGATTAAGGTATGTCTCGATATATGTTAGGCTGTGCACCACCAATCCTTCATCTTTGATCAAGAATCAAAATCTCGTATTCTTGATCAAAACCCTTTGAAACCTCAAACAAAGAACCTTAAAACCTAGGAAACTAATACGACATTTTTTTTTTTTGGTTTTTTTTACCCTCATACCAAAGCTTGTCTAATCCACTTTTCCACACACCATTCACTTTATCATCTCAAACACACCTCAACCACACCTTCTGAAAAATATCAATAAACACAAAAATATAATAATTTTTTTTTTTCAGAGTTCTATCAATCTTTGGGTTCTTTAGTATTTTTCTTTTAATAAAGACATTGCCCATGGCATTTGCATTATTCTTTGAAGTTAAGGTCTAGCAGTCTTTCTTATGACTGATGTTCCGGATTCGAGTTTCAATGAGTGCCTGAATTATTAAAAAAAATAAAAAAAAATGACTAACCATTTAAACCTATCCGATCTAATTAATTAGAAGGGTAAAATAGTAAAATAAAAAATAAAAATATTTTTCATAACAATATAGTATTGGTAATAATTTTGAAATATCAGAGTGGAAGCATTTGGATCCTATCCGATCCTAATATATTTTTTCAGATTTTTGTAGGTGTTTTGGGACACATTTGCATTTAAAGAATTATATTGCTGGATAATTGAATTGTTCACCGACGAACAATTGGCCCACCGAGAAGCGAGATCACAGAGTAAAGCCCACAAGTTTCTTTGGGCTTTGGTTTAACCCACTGTTTCCTGCTTTGGTAGACTGAGGCAAGAATAAAAGACTATTCACGACTGCTTTATCTTTGTGAAAAATTAAAGAAAAAAATTTACTAACAACATTATTTTATGAGCGCAGATATTTGAACACTAAAAATACACCACTAAAATAAAACTAAAATGATTGTTTATGTTATAGTATTATTTAGCTCACAAAATGATAGTACTGTTTATACTATAATACAATTATTCTTATTTTAACGGCATCTCCTCAGTGTTTATAATATTATATTTTTTAATTGACTAATTGTAAAAAAAATATTATTTAAAAAACAAATGTCAGATTTATATTACAAGAATAAAATAATAATAATTCGAACACTAAACAAACACCAATGAAATAAAAATGTGTGACATGTAATGTGAAATCTAAGGATATGTTTGGTTTGAAGAAAATGGAGGAGAGGAAAAGAGTGGAATTGGAGGGATGGGAGAAGAAAAGAGTGAAGGAGAATAGTAAAATTAAATTTCATTGTTTGGTTTGAAATAAAATTTGATAAGAAAATGAATTATAATTTTTTTTGGACAAATTTATCCTTTCTCTTAAATATTAAATTATCTATATTAGTAATAAAATATAATTTAATATCAATACTAATTTTTTTTAATGTCGAAAAGTCTTAAAATAATTCATGATTTATTAGAATATTATATATATAATATATAATAAGGATATTATGGTAAAATTGAATAGCCACAAATGAACTAAAAAAGAAAAACACGTGTCAACACAAGAAACCAGCGTGTTGCTAGCACTGCTCGCATTTAAAAGACCTGATTTCTCTATTCTACCCTTAAAAATATATTAATTTTCTATTATAACACCCTTTATTAAATATAAAAACCCCAATTCTTTCACTTTCTCATAATCGTTTCAGCTTTTGATCCCTTTCTGACAATCCGGCTGCTTTCAGGCGACGGCGGCGGAGCTTCACTGCTATCCTAGCGATTTCCAAACTTCACGGTTTCTCACCTTAGGTATGCTTTCTCATCTCCTTCATCTACTCTATGTTGTTAATTTAGTTTGTTTTGTTAGTCTTGCTGATTTTGCAACGTTGATTCTGTACGCGAGAAAGTCACTGGTTAATTGTCTTCATTTGTTCACTGCTTGTCGTGGATATATTTACATGTGTTTAGTGTGTGCATCCTGTGGAATTGGCTTAATATCATTTGGGTTTTTGTTATATATTCTTGATACTAGAAAAAAGGAAAGTGATGGGAGTTTTGGCATTTGGGTTGCAAATAAAAGAATCTATGTATTGTTTTGTGTTTTGTTTAGAATTTTATGTACTGCTACATTGCCCTCTTTCATGTCATTGATTTCACTTTTATTGGCAATGGATAATGGCCCTTTTTGTGAAGCTGCTATTATGATCTGAAATGTTGTTTCATCACATTTGTTCTGGAAATGTCGTGTGAATAAATGCTGATGTGTAAGGTTTCTGCGATTCATAGTTTTACTCGTATTAGCATTTAGCCTAATTTTAGGAACTTTAGTGGCAAATTTTTTTTACGGCAAATAAGGTTTCAGGGCATTGGTCTAGAAATTTTATTGAACATGGATTTAAATGGTTTGGGAGATTAATGTTGGAGATTTGTAGTGATAGTACTTTATATGGAGCTAGTGTGAGGATCTTTTGTGAATGAAGTCTGTTATTTTTCATGAAAGTTGAATTGTTTGCTTATTTTATTGATTGTGTTAACCAAGAGGCCGACGTATTTTAATTTGAGGAAGGCTAGCAGTGTTAGGTCCAGTGGCATTTGGAATTATGTTCTGATTTTCATATGACATGAGGAAGTTTTATGCCTACAAGATGGGGTTTCTTAATTGTGGAGGTTTTTGAGCAAACACTATTACAAGGTTAAGACAGGGAGGGGCAAGGGGATAATGAAGAATTGGTTTAAGATAAAATCTGTGATTATGCAAGAATGGAGTGAGAGCAGAGATGCTTTAATAGAACTTTTCGGAAAGGTCAGAGACGAATGGATGGACACCAACTTGACAACTTGGATTGGTGACAATAGGTATATTTTTTCTTTAATCCTTTGCTTTAGCAATCAGCATAGTAACTAGTTTGTTTTAAAGTTCATTGAAGCTCATACTGGTCTATTTACCAAAGATTGGTATATTCTAGAGTAGCTTGTTTTGCATAAGCTTCATTTGACTGAATGTTGTTGCAGTGTTTTATAAACTTGACCCATTATTTGATTAGAATATGCTTGCTGCTTCTGCAGACTCTATGCAGGTATATCTGATGCTCTTAAGTTTGCAAGTTCAGAGATATATATAGTCACAACAATTCCAGAGCTGATTTTGTAGGAGCTGGAGTTACTATACCACCCAATGAAGTTCTAGGAACTGGGTAAGTACACGTAATCAATGCTGTTGGTTCTAATCCCATTGCCTGTGGTTGCTTACATGAAAATTATTTTTGCCTTTTGATTTTGTTTACTGAAATGAGATTTTGGAATGGCTGTAAAGCAACTTCAGAAGAAACCTGAGCACCTGGAGCTGAGATTGCAGTAAGTTACTCTATATGTGGGATTACAATTAAAAATTTGAGTAATATATAGTCCCTCATAATGAGTTGAGGATTATAATTAAGTGGTAATAACTGTTTTGATCGGCTTTGTGAAAGATACTTGCAACCCTAAAGAATGTTAGTAAAGAGACTGAATTAGATGGATAGAAGATCCTCTAGATATGACTCTAGTACAAAGTTTTATGTCTAATTTTTGTTTTCTGTTTAATAGTTAAATGGAATCACAAGCTCCAAAATCAAGATTTTGGAGCCCAGATGAAGATGTTAAGCTCGTGGAGTCACTTTTAGATTTGTATCATGAAGGGAGATTTTGTGTCGATAATAACTTCAAAAGTGGCTACTTGAAGGTTCTTGAGACTGCTTTAGAAACAAAATTGCCAGGATGTGGTATAAAAGCTAAGCTGCATATTGAATCCCGCATAAAGACTTTAAAGATGCAATTTCGAACTTTACACGATATGTTAACTGGACCAAATTGTGGGGGCTTTAAATGGGACCCACAAAGGAAGATTGTGACTGCAGAGAAGGCAGTGTGGGATGCTTATATTCAGGTATTTCTTTTCTATTTTTTCTTTGACATCTCTGCCTCATTTTTATATACTATCTTCTCTCTCTCTCTTTCATTACACAAACAGTTTGTTTATGTATTAGATAATTGAAAAAGAAAAGCATGTAAGGTATCTGATCATACTAAAACATTAGCTTATTAGTTATTATCAATTTAATTGGCTGGTTCTGTGCTGCTTTTGGTGATCCATGCATCTGTTTTAGTGGTGTAGTTTCTCTAATTTTCTATGTAATTGTTGTTTTTGGATTATATGATATGCTTTTGAGAACTGATTGTGATACCGAATTGTAAAGTGTTTGTTTTCGGAGTTTTTTTTTTCATTTTTTTTTTGGTGCATTAAATGTCAGAAAAAGGTCCGGACATTCTGTGATTCAAATGCTTATTTCTTTTGACTTGGTAATTAGGTGTTAATTTCTTCTATTTTTAAGTTGTCTATCTTCAATCCCATTTTAACTTAGAGGCATAAAGAGGCAGAGTCATTAAGATTGATCATTTTAAATAATTGCAGTCTCATAGACAGGCAGCAAATTTCAAGAATAAAGCATTTCCGTATTATGAGGATTTGTGTACAATTTATGGTAAAGACCATGCAACTGGAAGAAATGCAGTGGCCCCTGCAGATGTTGTGGAGAAAATTGAGAGGACAAGAGTGAACAATGGAACTGAAGGCAAGAATTTGAACTTGAATGGTGAGGATGTGAGGGATGATGTGGATGATAATATGGCTTTCTCACATACTCGACAAATGCATCCAAAAACTTCAAATAGCTCATCAAGAAAAAGGGGAAGAGATGAAGATTCAGAGGATTCTGTAGAGTCACTTAAAGAGCTAGCAATTCTTATTGTTAGGGAAATGAAAGAATCTTCTAGTCGCTTGAGTCAAGCTATTGGACAAGAAATCAACGATAAACAAGTAGGGTTAAATGGCGAGTTGAAGAAGATTACAAGCCTTACAACAGTAGAACGACTTAAGGCCACCAGGCTAATTGCTCGTGATAATGCCGCACTCAATGTCTTTTATAGCCTTTCCGATGAGGATAGAAAAGCATGGGTTAAACTTTTTCTTAGTGGTGAAATTTAGTTTATTAAAATGTCTAACAATGTAGTTTATGAAATTATTATTGCGAAAAATTACCAATCATTTTTAACTCATATTTTTTATTTTAGTTGTTGATTTTAATGCCAAAGGCAGTCATATATTGAGATGATGATGTTCAGCAGCTATTACACCTGAGCCTTGCTCTCAGTTAAGTCCAGTTATGAGATTCTAATTGCGTCAACTATTGCTTAGAGAAATACTAATGAATCAAGAAGCGCAAGAACTGGATGATCCAAGAATATAACTTTCAATTATCTGTTTGGTTGAACAGAGACATGGTCGTGATGAGACCAGCATAATTACACAGAGTCTATGATTCTGAAGGGAAAAAACATGACCTGTTTCCCTTGCTGCTTTGGGATCCAAACAAGTCTTGTCGATTGAAAACCTGTTGCCTACTGCTCAAAACCTTTGGAAGAAGAAAGGGCTATTTTTAGAAACCTCCCTTAAGGTTTGATATAATCTCATTTAGATGACCAGATTGATTGTATTCTCACTTACCTCCCTTGCCGTAAGTATACATACGGGTTGACCGTTAGTTGACTTGTGAAATGACTAAAATATTCAAACCAATTTGGGGAGATAGAACATGTCTCCCTGGCGACAAATGCTTGTCTCCTTAAATTACAGAATACTTATTTCTGTAATTTCGAGCGACGAATGTCGTCTCCCGGGCGACAAGTGTCTGTCTCCCCAAATTACCGAATGTTTGCAGGGCTGGAGGGTGAAATCAAAAACCACTAAAACATAATTTAATTCTCTCAGCAATAGACTATACCAGTCTCCACCAAACAAATCACCAATATTTTACTTGTTTAAAGAAATAATTAAATTCGAAACCATCAAGTTGTATGTCACCAAACCGGCAACACAAATAAAAAATAACAAACATTTTAATTTGTGGCGAGAGGAAAAAAAAACATTCGTATGAGTTAATTGAATTGAAAAATAATACTAAGTAGAATAACATCATTATTTAAATATCAGTCACATGTGCATTTTCGCAGCTTACAGTTGGTGACAATCACAATTTGACTGAATTTCATCAGCTTATACATCCAATAGTCGCCCATATACACAAAAAGAACAAAAATAACAACTACACTAACAATGTGGTATGATAGGTAAGTTATACTTTATACATGGCATTGTCCATTTCTGCTGCAGGTTCCAGTGGAACAGCAGATGGTTCAACTGACCTTTCATCCCTATCATATGTCAATAAGCACACGTTAATAAGTGAAAACAAAGTAATAATTATGAATAATAATAATAATGACATTACTAAACAACAACAACAATTACTACAATAATAAAGAAAAATAATGATAATAGTAATACATTTTAATGTTTTTCATATGACATGCCTATCGCCTAAAAAAACAGAAACTGTGTTCGTGCGATAAAAACTCTCACACAGGAGACATCACTTGTCGCCCAAAAACACAGAATGTCTGTATGTGCAACAAAAGCATGTCGCCTCCCAAAACACAAAAACAATGTTTTTGGACGACATAGGTTGTCGCCCGTGCAACAAATTTTGTCGCCTAAAAAAATAGAAACTGAATTCGGGCAACATAAGTTCG
This sequence comes from Citrus x clementina, assembly GCF_000493195.1. Lineage (NCBI taxonomy): Eukaryota > Viridiplantae > Streptophyta > Magnoliopsida > Sapindales > Rutaceae > Citrus > Citrus x clementina. The sequence continues at coordinate 25,636,784 of NW_006261964.1, read as the reverse complement.
TCGAACGTGCGACAACAATGTCATCCAAAAACACAGAAACTGTGTTCGTGCGATGAGGGTTTGTTGCACGGGAGACAAACCTTATCGCCCAAAAATGCAGGAACTGTGTTTGAGTGACAAACGCACACAAACACTGTAAATTTATAAACATATCAACTTTAGCAAATTTTGATGAGAAAAATAAAAATTACAGCTAAGACAACTTCTATTTTACACACCCATTTGTATAAGGATAACAAATTATTAGCTTTATATGCCTTATTACACTATGTATGGTGTAAATCACAAACATAAAATAACCAAAAATTATTTTTTTTCAACTTATGGCCATATATGGCTGAACTCCTTCTCCTTTTGATCAATTTTTCCACCACCAACTCATGAACAAGACAAATCAAACACAACCAACAACCACTTATAAAATCTCAAAAAACAAGAAAATCAAAGGTATTTAAAAATTTTAGACTTTGATAAAGTAATTAACCTCTTACAAACTCTAATACAAGTGGTATATTCAGGCCACCGTCAATCGTCACCGGTCAATGGCCTTCTCCGACCACTCATGTTTTTCTTCTTCATGTGTTAAATATGCTCTTGATATGTATTTCTTTTTGTTTCAGCAAATGAGAGTAAGGGAGTGGAGTGAAAATTGTGAGAGAATATCATCCATTACTTTTTTGTGCTACGGAAAGAGAAGGGAAAGATAAATGCACTCTTTTACATAATGAATATTGTGTGTAATCGGTTAATACAATTATCCAATGGATTTTTAATTATTTTTTGATTTTTTAAGAATTTCACGTTGTCTTTTACATTTTTGCCCTCGTCAACTAACAGTCAAACCGTATGTATACTAACGGTATGGGAGGTAAGTGAGAATACAATCAAACTTACCATCTAAGTGTAATTATATCAAACCTCAGGGGAGGTTTTTAAAAATAACCCGAAGAAGAAACTAGAAAGTCATTCAAAGCCCTTGTTGTTAGAGTCCATGTTCCATGCTCTTATTACATGCAAAGCTTCTCAAAAGCTTTGGAGATTAACCCCTTTCGAATAGCATGTTAGGCTCTGGGAGAGTAGAAACGTGCTTAGTTATGTGCAAGAGATGACAAGCAGAAGGAGCAAGTCACATATGAAGCCAATGGTTGCTATTTGTTAGGCTATTTGGCATGTAATGAATCTTCTTACCTTCCAGAATAAGACGAAAGATTCCCAATTATCAGCTGGTGGAGCATATGCAAGAGTGCATTCTTACAGAAAGATTCATCTGCCACAGTTGTAGTCATCTTTGTGGGAAACATCCTACTGCCAGTACCAAATGGACGTCCCCACCAGTAGGTTTCTTCAAGGTAAATGTGGATGCATCAGTTGTGGCTGAGCAGAAAAGAGTTGGTTTGGGTGCTATGATAAGAGATTCATGAGGCAAAGTGGTATCAGCAGCTATGCGACATTCCAGATTTCAGAGAGAGGTTGTTTATGCTAAAGCAGAAGCTGCAAGGCTTAGGATTTGAAACTGATTTCCAAAGGTTGTAGACCTCGTTTTGAACATGAAAAGTACAATAACTGAACATTTTTGGATCATATCTGATGATATTCAATATTGTATTACAAGGCAACAACAAATCTCAATTCAACGTACTCCAAGAGCCAGCAATTGAGTAGCTCACAAGGTATAGCTAGACTACTAGCTTTGGAGCAACCAACCGAGTAATGCTAAATGAACAAAAGCATGACAAGACAATGACAAATTTTTGTCTTTTAGTCAATAATGAGGATTTGTGGAAAAACAATTTTAAACTACAAAGAAAAATTTTTAAAAATTCACAGGAGAGAATTTTTTATCATGATTCTGTCTTGGTTTTGTTCCTTTATTATTTTCCAACCAAAATTTTATTTTAGGTGCATAACATTTTGAGTGCTGCTAGGTATCGAGAGGGACGAGAGAAGGACAACAGAAACGACATTCTCTCCTGCCGTTTCTCCTCTCGTTCCTCTCACTCATTAAACATTAAAAAAATAAAAAAATGAAAAAAAATGGAGTGAAATCCAGCTTTCACTTTCCTCTCTCTTTCACTTTTCCCAGCTTTCACTTTCCTCTCTCTCTCACGCATGCTTCACTCTTCACTTTCCTCTCTCACGCAAATCACGGCCTCCCTCTCCAACCCGAGCAACTATTCACGGCCCCCTCCCTCTCCAGCCAGCAACCGGTCACGGCCTCCTCCCTCTCCCCCTCTCTCGGCTCTCTCGGCAAACATTAAGTGAGCGGTGGCTTTTTTCAGCTTGTTCTTTTTGTTTTAATTTTCTGTTATGTGAAAGATCTGACACGTATTGTGGAATTTAAGCTTGTTTTTTTTTTTGGTGTTGTTGGTGGGTCTCGTTGGAATTTAAGCTTCTGGAATTTAAGCAATGTAAATTTTGTTTTGGGTTATGTTATGAATTTTGTTTTATTTCAACTTTGGTGTTTATGTTGTGAATTTTGTTGCGGGTTATGTTATGGTATACAGAATTTATTTCAATACTATTTGTTTTAGAAATTTTGGTGGATCTCCTTGGAATGTAAGCTTCTGGAATTTAAGCAATGTAAATTTTGTTGCGGGTTATGTTATGAATTTTATTTTATTTGGTGTTTATGTTGTGAATTTTGTTGCGGGTTATGTTATAAATTTTGTGTTGGCATTTGCATGGAATGATGGAATTGTCTGAATTGGGATTTAAGTTAGAAAAAGTGGCAAATTAAAAAATCATTTCAAATGTTTGGTTATTGTGTTGTTTTTGTTTGTTGGCGTTTGTATTTTTTTTTCATTTTCCAATATATATGTTTTATTATTGGGTCCGTTAGCAATTGTTGCATTTTTTTAGATATGAATTATAATTACAATAGTAAATTCAGTTCATAGTACAAATTAAAAGAACTTAAAAAAAATTCTTGAATATAAAACATAGTAAAATAATTACAAGTATTCTAATCAAATCATAACATGGTGTGTGTCTTCTTTGAAGTTCATCATTAAACAATCCCCTCTGCGCTTCACATAATTGAAACTTAACAGACAAACATTCAATCTCCAATGCCAACTTTTTAACTTCCTCCACTCACAAATCAATTTTCTCTTCACTGCATTTACGGTCTTCTGTCCATTCAAATTTCTTATATCCTTTACATTTCCAAAATTTGCGATTTGGATTCTTTGTAGTACGTGATGTGAACAACTCCATTTGTTCACCGCATTCGTTACATATTTGCAATGAATTCCGAGTTTCATTTATACTAGATGACATTGTCATTCATAAACTACTTAAACTGCCAAAATATAAAAAAACAGCAGGCATACAATCCTGGAAGTTAAAAACAAAGCAAAGCAAAAATTACAGCAACCATGCAATTAATCGATTGTTAAAAACATAGCAAAAATTACACCAAGCATGCAATTAGTCCACTATAAATTGCCGTCATATCCAAAGATATCTGATTCCACATATTCTTTTACCAAACAATTACATTTTTCCACTTCATATGACAAGAACAAACAAACCATTATATCCCAATTGACAGGAACCAAAAATTTTAAACAAATGTTCAATAAACCATCATGCCCGCAAAGATGAATTCATTTTGAATATATATATATATATATACGGGTACAAGTTTCAATTTCAACCACTTCCATCAACAATGATAGTGCCAGTAAATTATCTAATTAACAAAAATGACAAAATCAGCCCTTGCAAATATATACAATTGACATAAATCTCAAAACTGTTGCAATTTCCTCAGCATTGATCAAAATTGATTCTTGCCCATAAGGCTAACATATTTGCATTTTCAAGTCATTCAGATCTAAATAACAAAACTCCAACTGACAAAAGTTCTTAAATTAGATCCAAACTAGAAAAGATCAAACAACTTATTAATCGTAGAATAACCAAAAAATATTAAACCAAATAGAACAAAACCGAGAAAATAAAAGTGTCAAAAAAAATAAATGAAACAAGAGCGACAAACAGTGAGAGCAAAGACATTGTTCCCCAAAAGCAACAAAAAAATAAAAGACAAATGAGATACCTCGAAGGAGGAGGAACAGCTAGCCAGCAGTCTCTTCGGTAAAGAACTTTAGCCTAGAAAAACAAATTACTAGTGCAGAGCCTTCCCTTTTTGTACGAAGCAAAGGTAATCAAGATTACTAGTGCTTGGGAAAGGACCGTGAGGGATCTGGAAGCGTGAGGGAGAGAGAAGCTGGTGAGGCACGCCGGAAGCCGTGAGGGAGCTTCTGGAAGCGTGAGGGAGAGAGAAGCTGGTGGGGCAAGCCGGAAGTGTGAGGGAGCTTCTGGAAGCGTGAGGGAGAGAGAAGCTGGTGAGGCAACCTGGAAGCGTGAGGGAGCTTCTGGAAGCATGAGGGAGACAGAAGCTGGTGAGGCAAGCCGAAAGCATAAGGGAGAGAAGCTGGTGAGGCACGCCGAAAGCAGTGAGGGAGAGAGGAAAGTGAGGGCTGGAGATAAGTTGATAAGATTTCCCTCTGCACGAAGCGATAAAGCAATCTTTCTTTATTCATTTTTTATTATTTTAATGTTTTATGTAGCGAGAGGAATGAGAAGCAAAACGGCAGGAGAGAATGCCGTTTCTTTCGTCATTCTCTCGTTCCTCTCGCTCCTTAGCATTTTCCTAACATTTTAGCTTACCTGTTGTACTTGTTTACTGAGTTGAATGTTTGAAAGGACTACTTTCTCATTAAAAAAAAAAAAAAAAGAAATCAAAGCGTCACCTGACAGATTTTTAACTATCAAATTTATATGGAATAATTAGACTTCTCAAATTTTATTTTGAAAATTCTTTGTCAATAAGACGTGTTAGCACTCAATATGCTGAATTGTAAGCATTTAATCACACTCAATAAAATCTTGAATCATCGGTGGGCCTAAGCCAATTCAATGGCCTAAAATTGATAACAGCCATCAGTTCAACGTAAACAGCTGCTGGACGAAGCATCAAAGCACGTCCCCTCCTTATTCTCGAAGTCCCACAAGAAGCAGATACCCCAATACTATTACGAGACATATCATATGAGTTTGTTAATCAAATTGCTTTCATTACTTTAAACGCAGATCATATAATATGAATGCTGCCAATAGGGATGATAGAAGCTCGAAGAATTATTCCATTGGCTTTCCAAATCTCGCCAATAACGAACAAGTACATGCACATTCAAAAGCTAGCTCAAGATTCCGTGGTTGTCCAAATCTTATATATTTAATCTAAAAATTCAGTTTAACCAATGTACGATAATCTTTTCGCCTAATCCTTCTCATGTTGAAAGTTAGTATGGTAATGCATGTGTCTCCGCTCATGTCCCTAGCACCCTCTTCGCGGACACGTTTATTATTTTGCGTAGTCTTTATCACTTAGAAATTAAAGGTAGAACGATAGTGTCGCTCCACCCATACATGCCATTTAAAAAAATTAACTCAAGAGCTTTTTTTTCAATTAAAGGGAAATAATAACATGCTGTTCCTAGCCATGTAGGAAGCAAATTGCAAAAATTTGAACTACATGGGGGCTTCAAACTAAAATAACTTTAAAACAAAAAACTATTGTGTTGTTGGATTTAAATCCATCAGCTCCAATTGAGATCCAACACTTTAATTAAAATGCAAAATCTCTTATTAGATAATTTTTCTCACCATATACAGTGATCTTCGAAGAGAAAATGAAATTAAAGAAGCAAGAGGATGTTATTAGTTGATTACCAGATTAAATTCTGATGAAAATTTTGTCTCGCCCAACAATTAAAGAGGCTGCAAAAAGCCAGCATCTTATCATATAGCTGGAGATTTTTGTGGACATATTTCAGCGGTTCTTTAGATTTTAATGATGCAGTCGACATGAAGGGCTTGTCAATGACACTTAATTTGATTCGCCAAGGGATGTAATTAGAAAGCGAAGGTTGCCGGGTTGTATAACGATAGATCAAGTTTCGAGATCACTGAAAGACACCCATCTCTACACGAGTTGAGAATCTTTTTCATTTTAGAATCCTTCTAATTTCTATGATGTTGACAGACGGTAGCTGGCTTCAATTTGTGTTATTCAAAAGAGAGTTCCAAGGGCTTGAATTGGAATTGTGGAGAGATGAGTTGAGCCTTACAATTTTCCCTCACGTTTTAGTCAGATTTATGATTAAAATGACCCAAAAACTGGGGGGGATCCAAGGATTAAACTTGTTTTTGAATGATCTGTTTCGCTAAAGTGAGACCAAGATCGTGATGATAATTAATGAAACAAAAATATTTATGATATTACATATAGATAGATCTACACGAGATTCGTATTTAGAAATATAAGACTTGAGAATGCATTTTTAGGTACGAGTGCCTTTATTTTGTAAAATATTAATTCGAAATTAAAATTAGAAATCTATTGGAACCGCCTCATTTTTTAAAGTGAGAATTTGAAGTTATAATTAGAAATTTGTTGGGATTAGTCGTGATTAGTATAATGATGAAGAACACGGTCCAAAAATTAACTCTGAAATCGAAGAAAACTATTCCAAACAAATGAAAAATCTATCCATCTTTATCCTTCAAAATTGGGAAAGGAATGGGGAAGGGAGGCATGGATGTTCTCAACTTAGGTGGCGTTTGTTTTTTTATCTGAAATCTGAATAAATCTTAATTAGTCTGAATTCTGAATAACGTTGATTGTCTGAATTTGAATAATATTTTTTTTTGTCTAAATCGCTAAAAATAAGTAATAAGTTTTTTTTTAACTTAAAAAAAATCTGAAAACTAGTATTTTTATGTTTGTGCCCTTACAAATTATAATTGTTAAACAACTAATGATATCTCAGAAAACATAAATGAGATAATATATTTTCATAACACAATCATGCTCAATTGAATACAACCTTTTAATATTCTAAATTAGTATATGTTAATCAATTTTTTTTATGATGTTTTATAAGAAAAATATTCATTAAAAATTATAAAGATAAATAATGCTAATATAAAGAAAATAGGAAATAAAAATAATAATAGTCTACCACTATATTATATAAGTCATAGAGAAGCGCGATAATACTAATTATTAAACTTATTTAGGTATGAAGGAAAATTAATTAATTAGATAAAGATATTTTAGAAAATATTTTTTAACGATGTCATTCAGACTTTTTAGATTAAGCAAAAGAGCTAAAAAAATTAGCGCAATAATTTAATGACCGAAGATTTGTTAAAAAAACAAACGGACTTAATAACTTAACTGATTGTAATTAAGTTAGAAAAAAAAAACATCTCCTCATTTTTTTGGATTTAATTTGTGAATTTATAGCAAGTTAACTCTGATCAACATTATTAAAACCTCTGGCCGGAGTTGGGTTAATTTAACTAAATATTTTTATGACTCCACATAACTCTTCATTATTACATGGAAGATAAAAGAAGCAAAATAAGAAACAGTTTGCAGAGGCTAATTTATCAATTATCATATCATCACGAGCTCTAAAGCAATGGATTCCGTCCATATTTTTACTTCTTAATAAAATTATTTTATGTAACAAATTCAGATCTCAAGAGTCAAGTCATTATAGCTTGGTGACGGTGCACGACTAAAGGGGAACCAAACGCATCTTTGCTTTTATGATTTCAACACGTGTCGTATATTATTTTATACTGGATAAATCATTTTTTAATTACTTTTAATTATGGAGTTTTTATCTATTTATTTATTTTTTATGAATAGTTAAAAAGAAACTGCTTTATTTATGTTTGATGTACTTCATTTCACATGCTTAATTTTATGTTTCCTTTAATTAAAGGTACGTTTAGGATTGAGGTTGGACAGCTGCATCTTAAAAGCTACAGCAATAAAGTGTTTAGTAAACACTAGCTACTGTAACTTAAAAATTATGTTGATATGATTTTTCACTCGTATAATAGAGAATTTATTATATTTTTAATAATTTTATCAAAATTATTATTTAAAATTTATATTTACTACATATTATTAATTTTTATTTTATAATTATAATTTTTTCTCACAGTAACTCTAGTTTAAAAGTCACGATACTTCAATCTCAAATACACCCTCAGTTAATTTATGCGAAATCCAAATCGGCGTCAAATGCTCTTCTAATTTAACGATAAACATCGTTAATCTATCAATATGATTTTAATTAAAATTCTAATATTGATCAAATGCTTAAATGATAAAAATATTATGTTTGTTTCCATGTTTCAATAATATTTTATTAAACCACATAAAAATTTTCAATTATCATATAAATTATAAAAGTATCGTCAGTGACACCATTCAATTCGAGGAAATGTTATCCAGGATCTCAACTTTACTAAATTTTATTGATAAAATTACTGTTTATAGCGGGTGTTTGTAAATTTCGAAAATTTTGAGTTTGTTGGTAAGTGCTTTTTATGTACAGACTTTGGACAAAATTTATTTCCCCACTTCATATTTTTTGCACTTGTTTATGGGGAATTAGGAGCAAATTGCTAATTTGGATATTGTATCAATTTATTAACAACTGTAAATTTTGATTATAGACGTAATTTAAAAAGTATCTTAATATTAATTTCATCATAATTATGTATTTTTTTCTTTTAAAATAAAAAAGATAGCGACATCCAATGATTTGATGAAATGGTTATAAAAACCCTTTTGTTTTTAGAAATGGCCACATAGACTTTTTTTTTTTTTTGGATAATTATGCCTAAATGAATTACTAATGAATCAATATAATCTAATCTCCACAATCGTTGTGCTATGTCTTTATTCTTTCTCCTCTTATAATTTATAGATAAAATTTGTCGAGATTGACATTGATCACTATAGTAGATTAATAGCAACAAGTGTAGCTTTTTTTTAGGAGATTATTACTCATGATATTTACAATTATACATTTACTGAAACCAGACATTACTAAGATTTTTAACCCTCTCAAATATTCGAAAGACGTCAAACTCCACTCTTGAGAGAAAGAGTGCTTTCACTCAAACTCAAACTGTCTTCACTCAAGGTTTGATGAATAAAATTTAAATTAAACCCCTAAAATGCATCTGTGGGGGTTCGAACAACTTTCCTCGCACTTGTGAGAGAGTGATTCTAACTACTAGGCCAACCCGTAGTGATTAGCAATGAGTGTAACTTAAAGTTAGAAATTTATCAAAAAAATTAGTTACTTATCAAGATCAATCTTAATCATTACAGCAACTATAAATGCAATTCAAAAGTTAAAAATTGATACTAAAAATAAAATATTTTGCTTTAAATAAAATTAAAAAAAAAAAGTTGAGAACCTCCCAACCAAGAGTTGGTTCTCCAATGTCTTTGTTTTTTTTTTTTTTTTAAATAGTGATATCCAATGATTTGACGAAATGGCTATAGAGACTTTTGTTTTTAGAAATGGTCACCTAAACATTTTTTTTTAAAAACAATTATGTCTAGGTAAATTACAAATGAATCAATATAATTCAATCTCCATAATTATTGCGCCATGTCGTAATCCTTTCTCCTCTTATAATTTACGGATAAAATTTGTTGAGATAGACTTTGGTCAATACAGTAGATTTATAGCAATGATTGTAACTTAAAGTTAGAAATTTATCAAAATTTTAGTTACTTATTGGAATCGGACTTAATTATTACAACGACTATTAAAGGAATTAAGAAGTTAAAATTGCTACTAAAAATAAAAGAATTTACTTCAAACAATTTTTTTATAAAAAACAAATGAGAACCTCCCAACCAAGAGTTGGTTCTCCAATCTCCATGGTAATTAAAGAATAAAACAATTGAGTGTTCTCTTGTATTTTGCTATTCAGAGACAAAATTGTTTTCTTGTTCTACAGTGTAATATATCATTTAAAATAATACTAAAACGGACTAACTTGTAAACATCATCAACGACCCAGATGTTGGGCATGCCGCCTACCATGGGCGTCACCCTCACTAGATAACCACACGAATTCAGAAAAGAAGAGGAGCTTTGCTTGGTACCATATTGACCACACTACCCTCAGATCTACTCCCTTTTGCCCAAATTTTATGAGGTCACTTGTGTCATAAAATTATGGTTTGGTAAATAAAATATTAAAATTCTGCCACTACATCTTGTATTGGTGTTGCTAGGGAGCCAAATGAAATTATCATAAGCTTTTTTGTCTCGCTACGATTTTTATTAATCCTTAAATTTATTAAAAATATTGCCACAAAGTATTGCACCAACTCCACCATTTTTTTTTTAATATGTGAGAATATATAATATAATTATTATTAAAGGATTATATGACAGGAAGGGGTCGGGATGGCGCGAGAACGCCAAATTTATTATTATTATAATTATTATTTTGGATTTACATTTTATTAATTTATATTTTTTTGTCAAATAAATTAATAATTGATATAATAATTACTAAAAAAATTGCTAGTGGGAGGCAGGGGGGTTAGCAGCGTCAGCTTGCCTTTGTGCCTCTGACTGGCTGGAGACAACTTTTGGGTCAATCCACATCCTCTGATTGAAATTGAGCGTCAATGTCGGTGATGCAGACTGAGGAACGTTCAATTACGATAATACCCTCGTTCTTTTATCAACGAGAAAGATTTTACCGGCGTTTACCGGTGACTACAAGTCACACGACAAGATCCACCACCGCCTTTAGCATCAAAGATTTGTTCAATTAAAGGGTGGCTCTTGTAAAATTAAAAAAGCTATTTGAACTTGCAGATTTAATATATTTTGATGGAATATATATATCCTAACTAAGGAAATAAACCCATTGCTACAGCCGCATCTCGTCATGTGCACAAGAAGGAACGAAGGAAGTTGCACTTACAAGTTATTTTTTTATGAATTATATAAGATTATTATTTAAATTACAACTCATATTATTTGAGACTAATATTAATAGATTTATAATTACATAATTATGAATAAACTATTTTCACATTATTATTTTTCATAATTGAAGAAAAAATTAAGTTTAATAATATTTTATGGGGTTCGATGGCTCTGCCACTCGCCCTTTTAAAATCTAGCATTAGAGCTCGAAATTTTAACTCTTGCTAGTTGTTACTTATTTATATAAGTTGTCAAGTACTCGGCCGAAGGAAAGTTCGAACGCCCACGAGCGCAATGTGAGGGTATTTCATTCTTTAATTATATTGTATAATTGAGTGAAGGTAGAGTAGACATCCCTTGAATATTAGTGAGGGTTAAAATCTGAACAGAATTCCATAAACATTGATATAAATTGGTCTCAATAATAATTTGATTTGTAAATATTTTATGGGGTTCGATGGCTCTACCACTCGCCCTTTTAAAATCTAGCATCAGAGCTCGAAATTTCAACTCTTGTTAGTTATTACTTATTTATATAAGTTGTCAAGTACTCGGCTGACCGAAAGTTTGAACTCCCACAAGCACAATGTGAGGGTATTTTCTTCTTTAATTATATTGTATAATTGAATGAAGGTAGAGTAGACATTCCTTGAATATTAGTGAGGGTTAAAATCTGAACAGAACTCCATAAGCATTGATATAAGTTGGTCTCAGTAATAATCTAATTTATAAATATCAATTATAATCTCATGTAATATGAGTTGTACTTTAAGTAATAATATCATGTTATATATATATAGTTGTCGAGTAAATTTGCGGGCCCCATGTGTCCATTTATTTCAAATGCTAAGTTTTGATTCTCAGAACAAGTCCTACAAAATCAATTCCTTTCATAACTTGAATTGAAAATGGATGGATTGATAATTTGGTAGGCCCTTAAAAAATTGAATGCAATTTATCTTTTATAGGATTCTCCTAGAAGACGATAATCAATTGCTGATAGCCAGCTGGCTCCCTATATAATGGGCCCCTTTCTATTATTGCCTTAATTGTAGTATCTATTATGTAGTTCGGGTCCGAAGACTCAAAGACCAGGGAGACGGAACTAAAAATTTAATTTATAAGAGATAATTTTATAATCAATTCTTGAAAAACATCACAATTTCAATTCGGAGTCATACACTCAAAAGAGTTGTTTAAGTGGAGTTATTATAAACATTTAGTTATTTAATTGTGAATAAAAAATTTATTAAAATTATAAAATTATTTTAATAGATATTTTTTAAAACTTATATTATAAAACAAATAAAATTTTTAAATAAATAAAAAAATATTTTGATATTTATCCAATACTAGTTCTATTCTTAGTCCAACTACAGTACATTAGGGTGCCATTATATTCTAATGATTTGATAATCAATGATATAATTTATTTTTTAAGTAGATGGCCAATCACAGTCACTCTCTCTCTCACTGCGACAGTTAAGAAGCTCGATCGTTAACTGAAAATTACAGTTTGGTAAATTCAACATCCGAGAATGATGGCAGTTTAGGTATACCGGTAATCCTTACGAGTAACGCGGCAGGTGGTAACCGGCTACAACCGGTCACCCTCCCGTCCACCGACACCCCTCTCGAGGTCACCCCACGTCCGTCCGTACTGCATCCTCACAGTTATCAGCAGCGTTTTTAAAATGCCGCTCTTCCCGCACTCATCACTATAACTCACTCCACTCTGCCAACTGCCGTACTCTTCCAGTTCTCAGAACAATCTACACCGCACGCAATTCAACGTACAGAAAAGAAAAAAAGTGACATGGCAATCCCGAAGGGCATCGCCTTTTGCTGGTAGGTTCGATGCTTGCATTTATTACTCGGCTTTGTATTCTTATTTACTTTTTGACTGCGTTTCTTGTTTGCGTTAGTTGTCGTTTTGCGAAACGACATGCTGAAATTGACACCACGTACGAGTGAAATGCAATGAAACGAAACGAAGCGCATATGCTTTGTTTTGTAGTGTTATGGGAGAAAAAAGAAAAAATGACGTGATGCCGAGCATTTTTCATGCCTGGATCTTGTCTCGTTCCGCTGAATTTTCGCTTTCTGTGGACCGTGGTTTTGACTTTGTTGTGAATTTGTAGTGTAACTTGTTTATGCTGTTTTTTGCTCTGCTTTAGTTCATCCCGAGTTTCAGGTTTGTTTTGTTTGGCTTTGATTCGTTGATAGTTTCGCTTGTACGATTTGTACTTTAATTATCTTAAATTATGATCAGATCAAGAATTCTTTAAGTTTCAGTTTTTGATATTCAACTGCTAATACTTCTGTTGATCATGTTTGGAAATTGGATCTGAAACGTTGTCGTTTTACTTTCCTCCTAGCACGTAGCATCTGTAAGTTGTGATACTTTGTAGGCTAATCTTCGTTTGATTCCGACGTAGAATGTACGCACAATGCATCTGGTGTCCTCTGTGTGCTCATCAAGTCTGATATCTTGTTGCAGATTATACAGGGTTTGTTGTTTAATTGAAGAATCGGCTCTGTTTTTTCTTCGAGGGGAGAAACTCACATCAATCTGTAAGGGCTGTTATTTGGCTTTTGTTCCTTCTTCAGTATTAGAACTTGTATATTTGTTTGTAGTTGGTAAAGGTGAAATAACTTAAGTATGAAAGAGGTTGATAAGAGGAAGATAAATAATAAACAACCAAGGCGGTCTGCTAAAACTGAAAGGACGGAGCAGAAACAGCGTCAAGAGAATGGAGGCAAAAATTTGAATGCTAAACAAATTGAAACGAAAGCTTCAATTACTAGACGAGACTCGGGGAATGCAGTAAGTGATACGAATGCAGGCACAGAGGCCTCTGAAGTTTATGAAAATGGTGTTACAAAATATGTGGACGATCTCAACAGCTTTGAGGAGGTGCCTCTAGATCTTAAATCCAATGGAACGGAAGAGTTAACTGATTATGAGAAACAAGGGAAGCAGGGGAAGGAAGAGGTATCAGATTCCGAGACAGTGAAAGATTCTGTATCCTCACAAGAGGATTCATTGTCAGTTGAGGGTGAGAAAGTAAAAAAATCTTCTACAGTTCCCAAGATTAAAAATTCTTCAGTGAATGATTCTCCAGGATCAAGGGTGAGATCTGGCCGAGAAATGAAGGGATTTCCTAATACTCCGAAGAAACCCACAAAACCCGATAGAGGTTCTTTGAGTATTAATACCAAAAGTTCTTCTGGTAAAAGTTGTAATGAAATGAAAGTTCCTACTAAACCTTCATCTGAAACTTCTGAAGGAGTTGACAATAAGCCTATTGAAGAGATGAAAGAAATTGATCTTTTAGATGAGACCTCGAATGGTGCTCAAAGTGTTGCAAGTGACAATGAAACAGTTGATACTGAAGAAAGTGGTGAACATATAGATGAGGCAAATTTAAATCAAAAGATTGAAGAAATGGAACTGAGAATTGAGAAACTCGAAGAGGAGCTGAGAGATGTTGCCGCTTTGGAGATTTCACTGTATTCTGTAGTGCCAGAGCATGGGAGTTCAGCACACAAGGTGCACTCACCTGCTCGACGCCTTTCTAGAATCTACATCCATGCTTGCAAACATTGGACGCAAAACAAGCGAGCCACAATTGCTAAAAACTCTGTTTCTGGGCTTGTTTTGGTTGCTAAGTCCTGCGGTAATGATGTTTCAAGGTATGAGAATTGTATTACTTGGTATCAGAGTTCAATATGTAGTTAATTTTGGTATGTTACCAATGTTTTATTCTTTTTATGTTAAGGTTAACCTTCTGGTTGTCAAACACCATTGTGCTGAGGGAGATCATTTGCCAGGCATTTGGCAATTCACACAACTCGACCCCAGTTACGAGGATTTCTGAGTCAAATGGGTTTAGCAAAAAAAGTGAAGGAAAGTCTCAATCACTGAAATGGAAGGGTGGTTCTGGTAATAAACAACTAAATGGTCATCTGCAGTTTGATGAAGACTGGCAAGAGATGGGAACTTTCATAGCTGCATTACAAAAAGTTGAATCTTGGATTTTCTCCCGGATAGTTGAGTCTGTATGGTGGCAGGTAAAGACTTCTCACAATGTTAATTTGTTGCTGTTGGTTCATGGAAATCATCTAATGAAAGTACGCATTTAACATTATTACTTTTTTTTTTTTGGCTCTTTAAACAGTATTGAGCCTGTAACTTGATGTTTATGAACTGATGATTAAGTGATATGCCGAAGCTACAATGAATTTCAATATCAATGCAAATAATCTTTCCCATTCTTTTTGTTGTTCTTATAAAGATTTTTATCAGTAGTGATTCCTTGTGTACCAATACATCTGAAAAGGCTCTGATGCACCCTTTTAACATTTCAGGCGTTGACTCCTCATATGCAATCTCCTGTTGGGTCAACCACTAAACCCATTGGAAAATTGTTAGGACCAGCCTTAGGTGACCAGCAGCAGGGCAGTTTTTCTATCAACCTGTGGAAAAATGCTTTTCAGGATGCTCTTCAAAAACTTTGTCCTGTTCGAGCAGGAGGGCATGAATGTGGTTGCTTACCTGTTTTGGGGAGAATGGTATGTATATGTAGTTTTCTGTGTTTTCTTCACTCGCTATTTTCCTGCCTTTCATAAATTTTAAGGTAAGAAGAAACAAATTCTCTGTTACTTTGTAGCAGACTGTCAGAATATGACCAATTTCTGCTTTAGTTTCTTTGCTTTCATTATGGTCTTTAATTGTATATAATTTGTATCACTAGGTTATGGAACAGTGTGTTGCCCGACTAGATGTCGCAATGTTTAATGCAATTCTGCGTGAGTCAGCCAATGAGATTCCAACTGATCCTGTGTCAGATCCTATATTAGATTCCAAAGTTTTGCCCATTCCTGCTGGTGATTTGAGCTTTGGATCTGGGGCACAACTGAAAAATTCTGTACGTATTATTTTTAATTCACTTTTACACGGTTCCTGTGGTTTATTTAAGCATGTCCATGTGCGACCTGTTTCTCAAGTTATCTGTTTTGATTAATCAAACAGAATTATCAATCTTTAGAATAATGAATATTTTTGCAACATTTACCCAGAATGAAGAGAAGCACATTCATCCTGATCTAAATTGAAATTCTTTTGCAAGTACTGCACGAACACTTATTGTTATTTGCATACAACATTATTTGAATGATTTCTTCATGGACTTTTCTTGCAGATATTAATTGTAATATTGCTTTCATTTAGGTTTAGTTTGCATTGCAGTGGTTTGTTCACTGATTAATATCATCTATAAGTCTCTGACCTTTTTTTTTTTTAAGTCGTGATGAAACTGAAGCACTGTCTATGCAGGTTGGCAATTGGTCTAGATGGCTTACTGATATGTTTGGCATGGACACTGATGATTCTCCTAAAGAAGATGAAGACTTCACAGAGGATGATGATGGGCAGGATGGAGTTGGTGAACCTAAATCCTTTATTCTTCTTAATTCTTTTAGTGATCTTCTGATGCTCCCAAAAGACATGCTAATGGACCGATCAATAAGACAAGAGGTTAATTTTATAATTAAAGCAAATTTGCACTTAGAATTTATAATGTTTGTGTTTTCTGTTGAATTGAAAGAATAGCTAGATTAAACTTTCTATTGTCATTCTTTTAGGTGTGCCCATTGATTAGTCTTTCATTGGTTAAACGGATACTTTGCAACTTTACTCCAGATGAATTCTGTCCAGATGCAGTCCCAGGAGCTGTATTGGAGGCATTGAATGCTGAGGTATGAGCTTCGGATCATATTTCATTTTTCAGTCTATGTCCATGGAGTTGACCTTTATTTTTGTGTCTCGTCACACATATATGGAAATATTATGCTTAAATTTCATTAAATTTCATTTTTGTTGAGCAAAATGGAATGTATAATCAATTATCATTCATCCAACACTTGAAACCATCATTCTTTGGTTTTCATCAAGATTTTTTTTGAAATTTGCCAATGGTACCTAGTGAAAGTTTGTATGATATCTAGTTTTCTGGGTTTTAGACGGCTATAGCATATAGAAATAATATTACTTTTCTTTATGTGGCCTTAGAGATCTTATATCACCGAAAAGCAGAGATATAATTGAAAATGGAGAACAGGCAGTGATTAAATTTGTAATCGGATTATTTTTTTATGTATTTAGAGCATTATTGAGCGGAGATTATCAGGAGATTCAGCTAGAAGCTTCCCGTATACTGCTGCCCCGGTCGAGTACAACCCTCCATCCTCTACTGATGTGGCAGAAAAAGTTGCAGAGGCAGGAGGCAAATCTCATTTGTTAAGGAATGTGTCTTCGGTACAGAGGAAAGGATATACCAGCGATGACGAACTCGAGGAACTGGATTCTCCTCTTTCATCTATTATCGATAAATTGCCTCCGTCACCATCTATCATAGCCACCGAAAATGGAAATGGTAAACACAAGAATCATACATATTACACTGGCTCAAATGCGAGGTACGAGCTCCTTCGCGAGGTCTGGTCTTCTTGAAGGTTGACAGTAACTGTGTGTTCAATATGTATATCTGTGTTGTTTCTTTTTCGTTTACCATTTTTCTTCATTTGCACCATAAGCTAAGAAGAAGCTTGATATGAAGACAAGACGAACAGCTGTAAACTGGAAAAAAGAACATAATAGATTAAATTCAAAGAAGTTTCAAATGTGCAAAAGCTTTTGGTTTTTGTGTGTTGTGGTTTGAGCTTGTATCAAACATGTAAGCAGGAGATTCCACTCTAGGAGTTTTAGCAGTATCCTACCTTAACTAGCAAGTAAACTGGCTGTTTATATCTTTGTATATTAGCTATTTTAACATATCCATTAATGAATTAAAGTATCCGACGATTTGTAACAGTGAGAAGAGTCAGTAATAAAAGACAATTATTATGCGGTAAAAATTGTCCATCAAATGGTCAAATGCACAGCAACCCACAAGTTGATATGTAGCAAAAGATTGGGAACTAATTTCGTCCCGTTTTTGGGCTTTGCTTGTATTGGGCATTTATGTTACACGTTTCTCAACCATAAAATCAGCTCATCGTTGATCATTCTCAAATTTTTTTTCTTTTGTTTTGTTAAAAAATAGTTTTTTCAGTAGAATTTCTTTTAGGGATTTTTTAAAAAATTTTAATTAATTTTATTGTTCGCCTAAAAATGTTTTTTTTTAAAAAAAAATCAAATACTTTGATATTTATTGGCCAAGCAAGATTTTTCTTTTTTAATATTGTAATCGACAAAATGCAGGAGAAAGTCTGGTAAAATATTTTTGGGATTAACTATTTACTGGGTTTACTGAGGCATGGTTCCTGAAAAAGCATGATATTACTTAAAAGCAGATCAAATTGTCTTCAATAATAATTATAACTGGCATGTGTGAGTAAATATTCTATCATTTTTGGAAGGCTTGTCAAAGTGACAGTAATAGTCAAAGGCATTGAGTTTTAATATCCAACTTTCCTTCCAAATGATCAAGTACTCTAAAATTGAAGGAAAATCATTATGGTAAAAAAAATATCTATATATTAGCAAAGAATCTCATCTTGCCCAAGGTCCTACGAATGAAAAAAATAATAAAAATAGTAATAATCTAATTATTTTTTAAAATCAAATTTTAATCCTTATTTCTCTCTTCGAATTTGGGTGGTCATTTTAAGAAATTATGCAATGTAAAAAAAAAAAAAAATTTGTTCTGTGAAATATAATGTATTTTTAGGACAGTTAATAGTGATATGGCCCAACAAAAGAAAAGAGATTAATTAGTAAATAAATTATTTATTTTTTAAAAGATGTAAGAGGGAGAAGAGATTAATTACGAGTTAATTTTTCAACCATGCACATGTCCTAAAGACTTGATGTTATATCATATATGTTAATAAACAACAGCATTAATATTTAACATGCAGGCAACTTGAAGATATTTGCCTTAAAAAACTTGGTTTCAAAAGAGAACCATTTAATCATAATAAAAGTAATTTCATTTAGCAAAGTAGGGAAACAACTACTCAAATACAATAACAGTAAAAAGTTAACGATCTTAAATTGATTAAAGACAGTAACAATCAAAGTTTAAGAGACAAATCAAGTCCCGAATCATCATCATGTTGATTACTTTGTGATGAACTATTTCCCTTTAGACGGTCACCACCGTCGTTGTTTGGCCTTTTTGCTGCCATGCTTGAACCATTTAAGTTCCGAAATTCGGCACGGACGCCACCGTTTTGAGCTTCCATAACACTCTCCAACCTCATTTTATCATAAGCTAGCTGTGCATTCATCACTGTTTTTCCATGGCCACCGAAACGATCCCAAAGAGGAACCCATGGATAGGAAGGCTTACGAATCATTGGCTGCATGCTAACCCCAAGAGGTGATGATCGGTTGAATAGAGATCCATAAAAATTAGGGTTTTGATGAGCTGCACTTGATGAATAAGGATAATAAGGATAATGATGATGCCCTAAAGCCCCCATATCCATTTCCTTGCGTCGTTTTGCTAATGCTCTCTCTTGTTTATGTGCGTTTTGGTGTCCCCCTAATGCTTGAGAAGTAGAAAAAATTTTGTTGCAAAAATTGCACAAAAAACCCTTTTGTTTCGGCTGCTTTTTACGTATGCTTTCGTGGGAAGATGATTCATTTGCTTGAGGATTAGAAGTACCACCCATGCTGAAAAGCCTGAGCTCAACTTCAGATTCAGTAACCGAAACATTATCGATAGCAATATTTTGATTGAACAAAATATTGAATTTTGATTTGGTTTGGATCGGCTCGGTTACTTCAGCAACTTGTTTGTTTGGAGCTTCTTGTTGCTGAGATGTTGCTGAGATACTAGAGCTCTCTGAGAGGCATGGTTTCGGGCTACTTAGGGTTCCCATGGAATAATAACAATCATCAAGATTTTGAGTTTGAAAAAATGGTGATGGAAGAGACGTTCTATATATTGAGAGCTCAATCTTTTTTATTATGGAAGGCAATTATACGGCGTGATTCATGTTAAATTAATATGAGATATGGGTGATCAAAGGGATGTTTTATTAATTAAGATTTGTTCAACTATGGAAGGTGAATCATATTGCATGATTAATGTTAAATTAAACGTGAGATTATATTAGTTAAGCACCCATGTGAGTGACTTGAAATTTTGAGTAACAAGATGTTTTTCATCACAATTATTCCAAATAAAGTCTGAATATAATTAGCAAGTATGTGTAGCTGTTGCCAAATGTCTCCAAATTAATAAAGATACAGTTTGAAAATTCAAAATGTCAACTTTGAACATAAGAAAGAAAATTCTCATTAATTATGGATTTCAAATCCATGAAATTGACAATCTTTTATCGTAATTTTGCGTGTGAAATTAAAATTATATCAAAGCAATGATGAGACAACTATGAATGTCAATAACCATTTATTTTTCTGGTCAGATTATATACCTAAATCATCCTATTTAATTGAATTGATACCTTTAATTTGGTTCATCAAGTAATCAATTAATTATCTGTTACAATTCCAATTCCTAAAGTTTAGCTTTTCATTCCGTTATTCTTGATATGTTTCCATGATAAGAATCTTCCATATTATCAGTCCTCGTGTAAGTTAATACTTTGAATACTTAATAATTAAGTTAAAACTGCATATTTAATCAAATGCATGCTGACAATATGAACACAATTAATATTTGTTGTTCGAGAAACTTATTTATAAGCCATATTTTGGATTGAAAAAAATACAATAACATTAGAGATTCTAACAATTGAGTCCTAATTTGAGTCTTAGCATTACTCTTAACTAACTAATTTTACACCCCTATACAAGAATATTGCATCGAAGACAAAAACATCACATGAAAAATGATATAGGGTAGTAAATATAGAAGTCTAAATGAATTAAAAAAACAAAATTCTATGATAGAAAGGTGTTAAAAATTATGCCACATAAGTTGTTCCCATCATTGGTGATACACAATAACTTCTAAGCCAAGGGCATTTTATCCACTTAATTTTGATTTCACAACAACTTTAAACCTAACAATTCTTTCACATTCTGATGATGTTTTAATTTAACAATATCGCACGCATTTATCCTTATTTAAAGGCACTAAAGTTTCCCCATCAATATTTTGTTGCTTTAATTTTCCTTGCAGTTTGTTGGCTGTTGCTAACATTTGCATTACACAATTTCATGTTTCACTCATGGCTAACTTCGCTTTCCGTTTTCTTACTTGCAAGCCAAAAAATATATATATATCTTCTCATTGATCCATTAACTGCAGAGAGCTGGACAAGAGAATTAATATTCGAAAAGTCTCAGTCTCATCAGTATTGTTGATTCACTCATAATTGTGGATGTTCTTGATAAAGAAAGGAGCAATATTGACTGATGCAGCACATTTGCTTTCAGATGTTGCGGATTTTGCTATTTATTTGAGCTCTTTATCGGCAGAAGGGTACGTGGGAATCAAATGGCTCTTGTTCTAGGCCTGCAGGTTCATGCGATGACCGTCGTGATCATGGTATTGGCCACACTCATGGATTGAGGATCGTCATGATGAAGAGCACTCCAGTGGTGGGCGGCAGCATCATCATCACGAAGAAAATCGAAAACTGCTTACAGCAAGGGAGATTGACTCTTGGAAACTAGAAAAAGGGCTTTTGGAGATGGAGGATGTGGTGGCCATTAATGCATGAACTGCATATATGGTCTATCTCTGGCATGCCATGTCAAAATTCAACAATGCGATTAATTGACTATACCAGTAGGAGTATATATAACGTTAGGGTGGGCATCTTGAAGGGTTTTCTGCTACTTACACTCCGTCATGATCATATAATTATCACAAATTACCACATTTCTACCACTTTTCGTGATATTAAAGCAGCAATTCATCGCTCCAAATCATGTGTTATTTGCATTAACTCATTCTCTTACTATATATTAAAAATTTTAATTTCACTTTTTATTTCAATTTCTCATGAGAATATATATATATATATATATATATATATATATATAAACACTTATAGAGTCTTCAAAGAGTACAAGTGGAGATAGGTGTGGGCAATCAATTCGGTTCACAATTGATTTAATTATGTTTTGTTTAATTTTTAATTTATTTTCCAATCAGCCGGATACTAATGACATTTCGGAGGATGATTGACTCAGTCAGCTTTCGGACGAATTTTCATCAAACTCATCTATACAGCGAACTGGAAGCAATTAAAATTCAAAGTCATCACCAAAAAGGTCTTAAAAAACAAACCTCCATCTACCACTTCGCGTAGTCTTTTGCTAAAACTATGCTGGCTCCATCATGGCTACTCTTTGAATTTCCCCCCAAATGGATGCCATTAGGTTGAAACAGAGAATCTTGGCTTTATGGAGATGGCATTTTTGGAAAGTTTCCATCCGTCGACATTTGTTGCATATCAAGAAAGTCATCGAAGGCAAAATCCTCGTCCTCATTGCCCATCAGTGTTGAACAACCCTCCATAATTCCATCACTCGAAACTCCTTCATTGATCCTGGATGCACTTCCACTTCCGTCTGCGCCCAACTGATGAGTAAGGAAACTAGGATTATTAGTTTGCAAGTCATTTTGATGGACTTGGTGGGGGAAGTTGCTAGGGTTTTGGTAGCCATCAACAAAAAGAGAGTTAGGGTTTTCATAGGCTTTCATAAGGGAGGAGCTAGGGTAATCATCTAGGACCTGTTGGGTGAACTGCTGATTCTCTCCATCATTTATCATTGCTACGAGCCCCTCAAGAACTCCATCATCACTCGAAAACCCTAGGCCACTGCCTAAATTTGCATCAGCAGAAGAGTTATTAGTTTGAAACTCGTTAGGGTGTTGGTGGCTGAAATCGTCAATAGTCATTTGATTAACCTGATTCCTTTGTTCCTCTGAGGATGCCAAGCTTTGAGATGATGATCCCAATTGTGGGTTTATCATCACTTGATGAGAGCTATCTCGTTTTAGACACAAAGTGGGAAGTCTTGAAGTTCTCCTTTTCTTCATAATAAGAACATCATTCACTGAATTCTCCTTTATAAACCTTGAAACACCCTTGCCAATTGGTATCTTTTCACTCGCAGTAATGCCATTGACATCATACTGGCTTTTATCGAAATTGGTAATTGCTTCTACACCTTTAACCCTTATGGCCGCAATATCGTAAGCTACGGCAGCTTCCTCTTCATTTTCTGATTGTTTGAACAGAAACATATACATAATTGGAACAAGTTCAAGATGATACATAACCAATACTAATTATTACCTTTCGGCCATTAGCTTCATGATATAAAACAAAATATGATGATTTTTAAAATTATAGGACTCACCAAAAGTTCCAAGGTAAATGGCTTTTGTTTGCTTTGTTTTTCCTAGTCTAGCCTGCCATTTCTTAAAGTTCGGATTTCTGCTCATCAAAAGCATTACTTATTGTTTGTACAAAAAAGATACAGAAGAAATTCTCTAATTGAAGATACAGCTACAGATTACTTAAGTGGCATAGAGAAACTATCAGAATTACCTGGAGACCCCGCGGTAATCGGAAGCACGTTTTGAGCAATCTATAGTTTTTCTGAAATTTGTCAAGTTAAAGCAAGACCTTATAAATATAAGTTGATTCCATCAATATTGATTGAAGCCTTTGACTTTACTCTCTTTTTCTCTAATAAAAGGCTTACCGTCTGAGAGGGACCAAATATTCTTCCTTTGTCATGTGTATCACTTCCTCCAAATCCTTCTCAGAGTCATTCAGATCATAATTAACAAAATATCTGAAATATGCATGTGTGTGTGTATAGTTTTCTTTAGCATGGACATCCATATTTTTTTAAAATGTGAATTCGGAGTTTTATAAATTGAATATTTCTAAATCTAAATTTAAGCATGCGAATGTCTATGCAGAAGAAATTGTGGCGAAGCAAGCATCATTTTTTGGGGGTGGGCTAGATTTAAAAAAAAAATTAAATTTACTCTAAAGGAGTTTGTTCTATACGAACGATATTGTTAAAATACACTACATAAGGAAAATAACAATAATAATACAATGTAAATAAGAAAAACACAAAAAACCTCATTTATTATCGCATCTAAGTTAATATTATCTACAATTTCTCTTTCAATATATACAACTTAAAAACTAAAAGAAACTCATTCTTTCTCTTTCAATATAGTGCCCGAATATTCTTCCTTTGCCATATGTATCACTTCCTCCAAATCCTTCTTATAATCGTTTCGGATCAAAATTAACAAAATACTTTAAATGTGTATATATGTGAATGTATCAGGCGCGAACCTCCATATGTTTTAAAATGTGTATTCGGGATTCTACAATGTTGTAAAATCTCAAATCCAAATTCTAATAAATACGGATGTCCGTATGATAAATGAACTTGCGACACATTTAAAACATACAAAGAAATCTCTTGGAGGGGATAAGACCAAACTGAGACTATCTAAGACCAAATCCTGACGTGCATTATCAACTTGCATAATATGATCAAGGCTAAAGGGCTTCCACTAATATCTTGTAAAATATTTTAATTATATAGCAGAAACAAAAGCCCCACTGCAACCCAAAACTGTTCGCGAAGCAATTAAGATTGAAATATTCAAATTATATAGCGTATATAAGTTTTAATAATTTAAGCAAACCTATTGGATTTATTAATCGACAGTCTCACTGATCAAATTAAATACATACATAATTAATTTATAGTCTATGACTTGAAGGAAGCAATCGTAATTTTTAAAATACCATTATCATCAGCATGATGAATTGATAAATATCACCACTGATTGTACAGAGAAAATGTACTAAAATTAAATAAAATTGTACATACCTCAGCTAGTAGGCTAGGACAAGGATCTGCTCTCCGTCACTCCCCAAATTCAAACCCTAATAATCTGAAATTGAGAAGAAATCACATAAAAAAGAAAGAGGAAAAAAAAGGAAGCTACTTATTTCATCAATGTGCATGCAAGATATATAATTAAATTAGTTCAGAAAATTAAGAAAAACTTAATTAACAAATTAAACTAAGGAATTTACAGATCACTTCACTGCTAATTAACCAGACCAGCTTGAAATCTTCTGCAACCGGCTTAATCTATCTGTGTTCTCCAAATGTTATTTGTTTGTGAGTTGTATCATTACAAATATAAAAAGTGTGATTTTTAGAAGAGTCTTAAAGTGATAACAAGAGACTGATTGTGATAACCATAATTAGTTTTATTTTTTTCTTTTTGATAAGCTTAACCAAAATTAGTTTAATTGCATTAAATTATACAATTAAATTAACTCGCCAAAGCAAAATCAGGGGCCCACAACATTTCATCTTTGTAGTAATAAATATATAATAAAAATATAATACACACTGCTCAAAGTTGGTATAAATTGAAAACTTCCACTACGAAGACTGGGGCTATTCAAATCCGTCATTTTTATCTCATCAAACTATAGTTAAGTTTTGTATAAAAATCTGAAATTAACTATTTTATAGTGTACCAATTGACCTTTGGTCCAATGAGAGAAGCCTTACACTTACAATATTGAGTGCAAGGGTTCGAGCTTTCATAAGAGCATTATGGAGGTTAGTTTTAGTTCTTCCTCAATTATCAATTAATTAAGTGGAGACAGTCTCTCCCTTACGAAATATGAGTGGAGCAGTCAACCCTCGAATATTAGAGAGGGTTTAAAATATCTGGACATATACTTCAGTGTGTCAATGTATGATGGTGGTCCCAATTATATAGTATGATTGTAAATATTAATTGTAATGTCTGATGTAATGTCAGTAATATCTCTGTACAACAGACTTTAAAAAAAAACTATTTTATAGTGTTACACAGTGAGTGCTAGTTAGTTTAGTTGATAAAATATTAAAATCACTTAAATATATATATATATAGAGGTGGGAATAGGGTTACCAAAGTGGGAGAAAAAAATAGATTTATTTTACCACACTAAATCCCGAAACTACCCCTATAACCACCATCTAGTTTACCCAGCACTGCAACAGTAATTAACCTCTTTGCCCCAACCGAAATCTTTAATAAACCAAGCCAAATCTCTTCATGAATCCACTGCTGCAATCAACTAAAAAATTTCCTTCGCATTGAAAAGTTATCTGGGTAAAATATTTTAGGAGAAGTAATTTATAAGCCTCTGATCATATTATTTATTGAACAAGGCTAGCTCCGTATAGACACAAATTTCTCTGTTTGTGCAAAATTTTCGAGCCTCGAAAACTGAGAAAATCACTTCTGCGGGCTGTAACCGAAAAATAAAAACCAAAAAAAAAAAAAAGGTTCAAGAAAAGCTCAAAGTTTTGGTGATCCAGAGTAAAACCCATTTAACTTTCAAAATGTTCTTATAACTACAGAAATTAAAAGGAAAACAATCATGGAGTTCTCATTATCTGGGTTTACAGTAAATTCTCATATTCTTTTTGTCCTTGAAGTAATTTTATTTACTATAAAATAGTAATCAATAAAATATTATAACGAGTAGGTATGACAATGGGGTGGAGTGAGGGTTGGGAAACCCATCCCATTCCCTATCCCATTTCCCAATAAATTTAGTAGGGTGGGGATGGAGAATTCCTATGTGGGGAATTATATTTCCATCTCCATCCCATTCCTTATTTATATATTTTATAGTAGGTATACATATATGATTTTAGTAAATTAAAAATTAGAAACTTAAAATAAAATCATCACCATATTATAAAGTATTTTAATTATTTTAAAAAAATCTCTAAAAGTTTGAAACAATATCTTAAAATGATATCAAAACTAAAAAATATTTAAAGATAACAGCACTTTAAAAGAGAAAAGAAAACATAATAATGTTTTAGAGTTGAAAAAGAATTATATTGTAGAGTTTTCTTTTATTCATAACATGTTTATATTACATAAAATTTAAAAAATTATTAATTGACATTATAGTTGATAAAATAAAAATTATTAAATAAGAATTAAAAACATATTTATATATAATGGAGGTTAGGGTGGGAAGTACAAAACCAAACCCCCACACATTAAGAATTTGAGGATTATTTTTCCCAAATTTTCCAAAAATTATTTAAAATTTTCCCCATTTGAGGTGGGGTTCTATGAAGCCCCAAACCCGTGGAGGATTTTGCCATCCCTATCACAACTTAACATGTGCAATTTCATACAGTTACAAATATATTGACTACTATAAGAAATTTGCTATTGCCATTAGTGGACAAACTCCAGGGCCTGTACTTTCCGCAGCTCTGGGTGATACAATTATTATCAATGTTTGTGTGTGTAAACAAATAATATAAAACTTTAAAGATTTTATTTATAGAAGGCTCCAAAAATCCTATCATTAACATTTATATATATTGAACGAGCACTGACACGTATACTACTTAACGAGCACTAACACGTTTACTGAATAAAACAATTAAGTTAGAATTATAGCAAATTAAGTATGTGTGTGTGTGTAGAGATAGAGAGAGAGAGAGAGGAAGGGAGGGAGAGAAAGTGTGTGGAAATATACATATATATATACAAACAAAGATACATACATACATACATACATACATACATACATACATACATACATACATACATACATACATACATACATACATACATACATACATACATACATACATACATACATACATATATATATATATATATATATATATATATATATATATATATATATATATATACATATCGACTACTAGATTTTAAATTTCCTGTAGTTCGATCCTGGACTCACCGAGTTATATTATAACTAGACATTTTTATATTTGGGAGTAATAATACTTTTAAGTCGTGTTAAATTTTTGGCGCCGTTGCTGGAGATTTTCTAAATTTTGTGTCCATTTGTCTTTATTTATTTATTAATTATTATTATTATTATTATTATTATTTTGTTAGTTTCTTTCTTCGTCATTTTATTTCATTCTCTATTTATGAAACTTCAGTTAGCGCCCCTCTTTTCTTAAAATTTTAACATTATCCATAAAATTTGTTAAAAACTTCATTTTAGCCCACAAATGTTTGCTAATCAGTCCCTAAAACTGAATTGGAACTTGGATCTTTGGACTTTGCCTTATTTGTTGGACTTTTGGACTTTGTGGACATAACGGACATGGACTTAGACATTTAAAATAGCAATTAAGATGCAATAATTGAAATTTAATTGGCTAGTAAATTTTAAAAATTAAAAAAAAAACACATTTTTTTCTTTCTTTAAATTTATGAAATTCACTTTTCTACCCTTTTTAATTTAATTTAATTTAACTTAATTTAATATTTTATATTTAATAAAATAAAATAAATAATATTATATTTATTTGAATAATATTATTATATTTATTTTAAAAATAATAGTACTATATTTATTTAATATTAATAATTAATAATAATAAATAGTTTATTCTAAGAAAATATTAATTTTGTACTAAATAATATTATATTATTATTTTATATAATAATAAATTTAATATAATTATATTAAATAAAATAAAATAATGTTTCATTTTATATTTACCCTCTTTTTATTAAATTTACTATAAATTTAATAAATATTTAAATAATATTATATTTATTTAAATAATATTATTATATATAACTAAATAATCATTTGGTTTGATTCTAAGTCTAAATTACTTAAAAATAATATTATTATATTAATAGAGAATTAATAATATTACTATAAACCATCTTTATTTGAAAATATAATAGTATTATATTTATTTAAAAATAATAGTATTATATTTATTTAAAAATATTAGTATTATATTTATTTAATATTAATAATTAATACTAATAAATAGTTTATTCTAAGAAAATATTAATTTCATACTATGTTAATAGTAAAAATATTTCATTTATATTGCCCTTATCAATAATTTTTAATTTATATAATTAAAATTAAAATTAATAAAAAAATTTGATGTTCATAATTAAGAATATTAATCATTATTATAAATTTACAAATATAATAAAATAAATGTTTATTCATTAAATATATTTTTTATTAACTTTGTAATTAAAAAACTATAATTCTTTAAATAAGCATAAAATTATAATTTGAAACTATTTACTCCCAATCCAAGACAAAGTAAACACATAAATTGAATTCTGATTTCCATTTCATGCTTCTATTTTAGTATAAGTAAACAACATACTCCTACTCCCACTCCACACTCCAAATCCTAAAATTCCCACTCTTAAGGATTCCCACTACAATCCAAAAAATAAACACTACCTTAGATATGACTGACATTGGAGTTGATTATTCTTCAGAGCACGAAGATAATCAAACCTTGCACAATCTTCATGAACAGCCCAAAACCCTTAGAGACTTCACACATTCTACTAGATTAGGGTCACCGTCATGCATAATTTTTCCTCCTAATGCATCACGTTTTAATTTCAAACATAGTATCATCCAACTTCTAACTACTTTTCATGATTTTGAGTTTGAAAATCTATGTATGCATTTGAGAGAATTTGAGAAAGTTTGTAACACCTCTACTGATTAAAATTGTAGCATGAACATAATCAAGCTTAAGTTTTCTCTTTCTCACTAAAAGATAAAGCTAAAACTTGGCTACAAAATCTTATATCATGATCTATCAGAACTTGGAATGAAATGCAAGCACAATTTTTGAAAAAATTGTTTCCACCCCACAAAATAAATTCTTTCAAAAGACAAATCACCACTTTTACTAAAAATTTAGGAGAAACTTTTTACCAATATTGGGATAGGTATAAAGAGCTACTTAACATTTGCCCACACCATCGTTTTGAAACATGGAGATTAATGTCTTAATTTTGTAAGTGTATCACAACTCTAAACCGGTTGTGCTACTAAAAATCGAGTGGCCACCGGGCGTAGAAGACCTATGTGATTACTGATGCATCTCGAACTCTTAACAGGGACAATGTCATGGGCAATATCTAGATGACATGAACAAGCGGCAATAATAAAATACACTGTAACATTCTTGCATTGCTATTGATCAAAATTCCAAAACAATTTTCGTGAAGGACAGAGAAAGCCATGCCCAAGAACATTCAAATAATGTAAAATCAAGTTGGATTTACATACAAGGCAAACCAAAAAAAAATAAAAATGAGGCAGTATTTTAGTGCATTGTTCACAGAGGAATTGAGTGCTCCTGCGAACTAGAGAGCTCGATACTCAGAAGACTAGTCCTTGTGCTGAGGGAATGAAGTGCTTTCACTACTTCAAACATTGATGGTCGTTTTTCAGGCATCACAGAAGTGCAGCGCAGAGCGATTTCCAGTGCTCCAAGCATCTGTTGCTGATAACAGTTCGCTATCTTGGGGTCTAGAACTTGGATTGCCCCATTGGTTATGTTGATTTTTCTACGAACCCACTTCACAACGTCAAGAGACTCTGCTGGCTCAGCTTGCTCAGCTTGTCGGCCAGTTATGAGCTCTAATAACACAACACCGAAGCTGTATGCATCCATCTGTTCAGTTGCTTTCTTACTGTATCCATATTCTGCAAGCAAAAAGAAAATTTAGTAATGTTGCCATTTCAGTTTAGTCCCCTGCCTATTTAGGAATGGCTAGTTTAGAAGTAACAGTGAGTTATCTAATATATTTAATAGCAACCTAAGTTTTCCTATAAGCCTTCAAATTCGTCTGTTACATACATTCACATTAAAAATACAGCAATTGATACAACAATGTTGGAAGAAATGATGCATAACGAGTTGAAAAAGAATATGTATGAGATCTTAATTATACCTGGTGCATTGTAACAGGAGAGTGCATATTCTGAAGACATGGTTGATTGAAATGCAGCTTCTCCCACAATTCGGTCAAGAGCAAAATCTGTGAGCTTTGGTTCAAAATCAGCATCCAGGAGAATATTTTTGGACTTTACGTTTCTATGAAGTAAATGTGGAACATAATCCTTGTGAAGGTATGCCAATCCCTGAGCAACCCCAATGGCAATTTTCAATCTAATACTCCACTGCAACTGAAAATCCTGCCTGCAAATCAAATCGCCTAAGCTCCCCATTTGTAGAAATTCGTATATCAGAAAGATTGATTCATCCGAATGAAAAAACCCCAGAACTTTAACAATGTTCTTATGCCTGATCTTGGCTAACGTCTTCACCTCAGTCTTCAAAGTTTTCGAAGATTGGCATCCAAAATTGACCAGCTTCTTAACAGCAATTAGCTCGCCACTTGGTAGGCTTAAAATGTAAACTCTACCAAAAGGTCCAGCATTTCCCGCAGCACTTTTCTCGTCCATCCCAATCACCAAATCATGTTCAGTGACTCTGAGTGGATAAAAGAACAGTGAGCGCCAAACACCTGCTTGAGATTTCTTCTTGGAATATCGATGAAACACAAAAAACCCAGCAGCAACCATCATAATTCCAACAGCAAGTGCTAGAGAAATCATCACACATGCCAATGCTGTGAGGCCAGAAGTACGATGTTTTGGCTGATTTTCGTCGCAAGAATTTGACAACCCAGGGCCACAAAGTCCAGGATTCCCTTGCAAGTACGATGCTGGGAGACCTGAGATCAAGGAGTAGGGGACTCTACCAGATAGTTTGTTGAAGGATACATTAAACAGGGCAAGCTTCAAGTTCTGAAGCCCCTGCGGGATTGGACCTGTCAGATTGTTATCCGACAGATCAAGGTAGGTTAGCACAGGCAATTCAGCTAGGGATGGGGGGATTTCTCCGGTAAGACTATTGTCTGCTAATGACAATGAGACTAGTTTCCTACACTTTTTCAGCTCTGGAATTTGACCCGAAATTGAATTTTGGGAGAGATTAATGATACTCATGACAGGGGAATCACAAAAGTTTGGAGGAAGTGAACCATAGAAACTATTCTGAGAGGCAGAGAATCTGTATAAGCTCTTAACTGACCCAAGACCCTGAGGGATGCTACTAGTGAATCTATTGTTATCAATTTGAACTTGCTCCAGTTGAGCAGCCATAGATATTGAATCTGGTATTGCTCCGGAAAATCTATTGCTTTCAGCTCTGATGAGCTTAATCCTAGGTAGTGACCATAATTTATCAGGGAAATCACCAGAAAAACCATTGTCTTGAACCTGGAACCTCTCGAGATTCAAGCATTCATTAATGGAACCGGGGATTGAACCATTGAAAAAATTTTTATGGAGACTAAGGTTTACAAGGCCATTTGCTGTGCAAATACCATTTGGGAATGAACCTGAAAGCTTGTTCTGAGAAACATCAAAAGACACTAATTTCAACAGAGAAGAGCCAAGGGATTGAGGAACCTCACCGGTCAGATTATTCTGTGAAAGGTCCAAAATGGACAAACTTTGCAACCCCACAAAAGAATCAGGAATCACCCCATGAAAACCAGAACTTTGCAGAAACAGCTGCTCAAGCTTCTCAAGCTTGCCAATATCACTAGGAATTTCACTCATCAAATATGCATTTTGTGACAAATCAAGAACAACAAGCTCACTAAAATTCCCAAAAACAAAAGGCACACTACCCGAAAGCAAGTTGCTTCCCAAGTTGAGAACCTGAAGATTCACCAATGAGCCGATGCTCTCTGGGATCTTTCCTTCAATATGGTTTCTGCTCAAATCAAGAACTTTCAAAGAACCAAACTGAGAAATCTGATCTGGGATAGTACCCCAAATGAGATTATTACTAAGATTCAAAGTCTCCAAAGAGCTACACTGAGAAAGATGTAAAGGTATAGGCTGGTTAAAGAGATTGTCAGCAAGGTTCAAGTTACTGAGTCTAGAAAGCTCACATACTGAAGATGAGATTTCACCAGAAAGATTCAGACTTTGAAGATTGATGGAAGCAACAGTAAGCGAAGCTGTGGCAGTAGTAACACAAGTGACCCCAGTCCAGTTACAGTAGTGAATGTTCGAAGTATTAGACCAGGTTGAAAGAGAGTTCTTGGAGTCATCAATGGAGGCCTTGAAGGAAAGAAGGGTATCTTTTTCAGTTGAAGCAGAAGTGAAAGCGAAGAATGTTAAGCATACAAGAAGGTGGAGGCAAAGAAATGAAAGTGGGGAGGAGGCCGTAGCCATTGTCACTGAAGGAGACTGAGAGAGTGCTTTGTGTTGATTTGTTTTCAATCTTTTTAATATATCAGTAGATCAAAGTGAGACTTTATGAGAGATCGACTGTAACGCAGAGCATCTACACAGAGCTACAAAACAGTCATAATGACTTTTGTTGATGAAGATTTCATAGAGAAAAGAAAAATATTACAGCAAAGTTACAGGAAATCAGCTGAAAATAAACTAAAGCACGTAAATATTATATGTAGACACCATTGTCACAAGATTATTAAAAAAATAATAAATTAATGTCCTATTTTTGTCACATTATAAGCTTGAAAATGGACAATGCATATGGTCAATTAATGGGTTCAAAAGGTACAGGCATTGATATGGGCAATGTTTTTTGGACCTTATACTACATGATCAACACAGCATGTTTCTGAAGAATTACTACTGTAATTTTGATTCTCAATAATAATAATAATAATTATAATAGTACTGTAATTTTGAAAAGAAAGCTGAGAATTTAACCTCTTTATGACTTTCCTTGCTTGTGGGCTCAACGTTAAACTTTTTTACTTTTTCCGTGAAATACAAAAAGATAATACGATTTGACCTCCCAACAACCATAGACAAGTCTTTTTTTTTTGGCTATTTAAAATTCAATAGGTTTTACTTATTTTTACTTTATTTCATAGTACTAATATGTTCAGATGAAAAGATTTTGACAAAAACATTATAAATTTGATCGAGTTCCTTTATTTGTGTTCATTTAATTTTTTTTTTCAGTTAAGGGTTTTTTTTTTTTTAATTCTATTATGTGTGTGTTGACCTGTTTGTGCAGCCTTATGGTAATAAACAAAAATGAGAATCAATTTTTATGATATTATTAAGAAAGTGGTAAAAGTCTGAAAGTCAAGACTTCGAAAGAAAAAAATAATAATAATAATTATAACAAAAATAGACAAAATGCAAAACTCGAAAAGTTCTCGTGAGCTAGTGATAGTGACGACAAAAAGATTCTGAAGAGACCAGACAAGACTTCCCTTGGCACGTGTCCACATCACGAGAGAATACGATTATTTTTTGTAATTTAATATCTATATATATAGATTGATAATTATAGAATGCGGAGAGATTTAGAGAAAGATGCGGTCGCCGTCTGATCAAGAGGCTGATTGGATATGATGAAAGTGAATGACCACCCGGCTTCGGCGCCGGGAGGTTCCAGGGAGGGATGAGATCAGTGGTTGCCACATTTTCTTGATTCCAACGGTGAAGATCTAATCAAACTTGGTGGGGGGCCACCAAGGAGTTAACTGAGAAATTTATAACGATGTCGTGATCATTCCAAACAAATCAAAAGGCTATAAATATATAGCCTACGTTGGACCACACCATACGCAATTCATAATTCACTCCAATTATAAGGGTGCATTTTTCTTTTTTCTTAAAAGAAACAACTTGGAAATTTAATTGGAAATCTTCAATCAACAGGATCATGATGTAGTTGGTATATTTTATCACAATTTTAAAAACAATAACCCAATATAGTATATGAATATGATGAATTGATGATGGTGCCTTATAACCTATGGTTACTGTACTTTCACAATTTAGACACCATTAGATGATAATAAAAAAAAAAGTCAACAATAATCAACAAATTCTTATTATTTAACGGTGCCCAAATTGTGAGGAACAATACTCTTTGAGTGTCGTAATCATAACATTACTATAAAGATAGTCTAAATATTTCTTCAAAGATAAAAAAAAAAACAGTTAAGTAAATCAGATCCATTGTAATAACTTTAGATTTGTTTGGAATGATCTAAAAATTTATCATCAAACTATTGGACGGTCTTCTCGTAAAAGCGTGTGAAAGAAGAGTAAAATTCTATTGAGTGTAATAATTATACAAGCATGCCCAGTCAAAGAAAAATTACTATGAGATTTGTGAAAATAAAGTAGTTACTTTCCCTCGTGCTAAATACATTATTGGATTCAATTTTTTGCTCATCTTATATAAACTTTTACCATACTCCCTTTTATTCAAATCTTCTCATAATCATTATAGGCCGAGGGGGGGTGTATCAAATTGTAGTTCATAATCACAAGTAATTTAATTTGAAAAACCAATTAACATTTTCTTAATTACTTTTAAATGAATCAAGGCATGCCCTATTGCCCAAAATTGATTGTGTTTTGTAAAGGGCAAAAATTGATTTTGGGGGGGGGGGCGTAGTTACTGAGTCCGTACAAAAAAAAAAAAAACAAAGCGTAGTTGGTGGGGAAAACAAAAAATGTCAAATTTAATGCTTTTTGGCAAGAATGCTAGTTGACTTTTCAGACAACCAAGAAATTTAAATTTTTGACTTTTACTGTATAAGTGGAAAATGAAGGACAGCCATTATTGCAGCCTCCTGTCAAAAAATCTATACAAAATTTTGGCCTCATGTCAGCCATAAATAAAAAACAATCAAAGAAAGAAGGCAAGAAAGAAAGAAAGAAAGAAAGGTATCCTAAGAATCTTCTTTACACTTCACACAGCCTGCTTTTATTTTTTTTTAACTTCCAATGACAAATTTCAGGCATGGTTATTGGACTTTAAAATGGGTACACTTTACATATGCTTTTCAATAAAAAGTTTCATGTGAAAAGAACCATCCAAGACCAAGAATAGCTTATCATGTTTCTAAAATGTGATTTGTTGTGAGAGCAGGTTTAGGGATGACAAAATTTCGGGCTCACGTCGGGTTTAGTAAAGTTTAGGTCCGTTTTTTATTATTATTTTATTTGTGGTTAAATTGGACTTTAAAAGTTATGATTAAATGATTTAAAATTTTAAATATATATTATGGGTGGGGTGGACTAAATATATGTTAAATATTATATTTTAAATAAAATAATATTTATTTTCTAAAATTTTTTAAAGTATTTTTTGAGCTCGAGCTTCACCTAAAAAACCGACCTGACCCATGATACTCGAGCTCAGGCTGAATTTTTCTACCATCCCTAAGTAAGTTTCCTCTTAGATTCGAGGTTGTGGTGGTTCTTCTTCCTCAAGTCTATGGTAGTTTTGATATTTTATTTGTGTTGGAAATTATTTTCTAGATGCAGATCTAAAAAATTACTAGACTTAGAATAACCCCATCATTATGCAAAGTTAGAAGAGTAGTTAGAGCCCACTGAAAAAGAATAATTTCTTCCTGTACACCTTACCAGTGAGTGAGTGAACTACTCCTTGTGCTGATGAATTTCCTAGGTGTTCTGTGCTGTTATATTGTTGGCTGAGTAATGAAATTATTATTATTATTTTGAAAGGACGAAATTATTATTTTGCACAAAAGTATTCCATCTATGATATGAACACCAATTGTGGGTAATGTCAAAGAAACTATCATACACACTCACAAAGTCAAAAATAACATGGTAGCCCATAAGTTCCTTATTATTACCATGCAGAAATTGAACAGTTTGTTTACCGTGAACAGCAGCAAATTAACTTTGCCTACTTAAAATTTACGACCAAAAAATGATACTAGCTAGAAATTGATGGGACTAAAGTTTAATATGTCAACCATATAGAAAAAAAAAAAAAAGGTGTCCAAACCTCGAAAGCATCCACACTTCAATACTTTATCGTTTAATCAATAATCACTATTTTACTAAAATTTATACAAACAATATGAGGCCAGAATGATTATTGTCATATACAATAATAACACAAGATAAGGTTAGTTGATGCAATTCAATTTGTTGCTTTCTAAAAATTTTCTACTCGTATTCACGAGTCAACTTTTAATATCAAATGAGAAAAAGGGGACTGAATTTGAAGCATCCAAGGGCGTTGTTTCTGTGTGTTTTGCCTTTGGGTCCAAAGTGCATATGATAATATATATTTTAAAGTCAATAATGAATTGTTTTATGTTTTGGTGTATGCGCGCTAGTTGTTTGTGCTGCAATATTCCCTAGATAAAGAAGCCCTCAAGTCCCAACAAAAATTTTGAGGCAGCCCTTTTTGTCTTCAATTTTGATGATCATGATTCATGATTTGGTGGGTGGTGGTGGTGGTGAGTGAGTGAGTGAAAGTTGGCCGGCAATGCCCCAATTGGCATTATCAAAATTTTCACTTAATTGCAATGAAGAAAGCTATATACATAAAGAACAATAATAATAATAACTACAATGATACACATTATTTACTTTTGAGGATTACATTGCTTTCTGCAGACGGTGCGCTGTGTGGGGGAGAACAGCCGGCCACCTTCCTCAACAAATCTTCCTTGCTAGTTGCTGGCTCGCTTTCTTCATTATATCATCCTTTGGCTTTTATTATTGTCCTTTCACCGTTAATTTTAACCCTTGATTTCCACAAATGCAATATATGAGTTTAAAAAAAGAAATACAAAAATCTTATTGCTCAACAATGCACGTTAATCTTACGTTATGAATAAAGTCACTTAGCTTGTCATAACCCAACACAGACCTGATAAGATATTATCTGCTTTGGACTTAATAAAATCCGCACGATTTTGTTCCTGGAGCGCCTATATACCCCAAAATACATCTTGTCAATTAAGGTGTGGATCACCCTTTATAAACCCAGCATGTGTGTTTGTCGATGTGGGATTCACTTAGGGTGTTACATACACCCCCTTAGGGACTTAGCATCCTCGTTGAGGTTTTTCCCACCATTGTTCAAGAGGACACACGGAGCTGCGTTGATACCATCTGTCATGACCAAACCCAAACTTGCCAAGATATTATCCACTTTGGGCCTTAACAAGACCCGCACAGTTTTATTTATGGAATGCTCGTACACCCTAAAAATTTTGGGAAGTTTGGACTGGGTCATGACATGGCTTTATTTTTTTGTTCGAAATTTGAATAGATTTAAGAATCAAAATACAAATGTCCAAATGATATATTTGTTATTATTTTTCTAATATCTAAAATGTAAATGGTCTTTTTTTATAAATAAAAAAATTCTTAAACATAATATTTGACATTTACATCTTTATAAGTAAAAAAATAATTAAATTTTATAATTTACGAAATAAATATATTTAATAGAAATATTTTTAAATATAATATTTATTTCTCATTCAAATAAAAATCACAAAAATTCACTTTTTTCTATTTAAATGTAAATATCTGAAATTCAAACATAAGTAAACAAAAAGACAAACTAATTTATAAAAGTATCTAAAATTAATAGAACTTATCGACTTTAAATATTTAGCAAAAAAAATCTTCAAATGCATTTAAAATTTCTACTAAGATGACAAAAAAGTCAGACCTGATTTTTAATCCAATTGACCCGACTCATAATTTTCGGGCTTTGAACCAAATTTAAAAGTCAAGAATCAGACTCAAGCATATATATTAAAGCCCAGTTAAATTCAAGTCAAGATTCAGACCCTACATACTCCAACTCCACCGGCCCAACTCTGAACTTAAAAAAAATAAATAGTTAATATTTATTAATAGTAACTATTTATTAATAGTGATGAACCATAATGATATGACTTTAAATAATTAAAACAAAACATATTTTAGGAT
This sequence comes from Citrus x clementina, assembly GCF_000493195.1. Taxonomy (NCBI): domain Eukaryota; kingdom Viridiplantae; phylum Streptophyta; class Magnoliopsida; order Sapindales; family Rutaceae; genus Citrus; species Citrus x clementina. The sequence continues at coordinate 25,598,301 of NW_006261964.1, read as the reverse complement.
ATGAAAGTCACTTAGCCAACAAGTTTTCCCCCCGAAATTTGAATAGATGTAAAATCTAAAAATATCCATATGCAAATGTCTAAATGATATACTTATAAATCTTATTACTCTAAATATAAATAATAACTTATTTATTTTTATAAATAAAGAACATTTTAAACATAATTATTTGATATTTATGTTTTATAAGAAAAAAGAAGAATTAAATTTTATAATTTAAGAAATAAATATATTTAATATATTTTTTAAACATATAATATTTACTTCTCATTTAATTAAAATAAAAAAATTCACCTTTTTATTAAATTTAAATATAAAAAAAATCAAACATAAGTAAATAAAAGAGACAAACAAATAGATTTACAAAAATATCTAAAATTAATAAAACTTTAGATATTCAACAAATAAATCCTTGAAGTGCGTCTGAGATTGCCAAAAGGCCCATAAATCTAATATGTTCTCAAATTGCGTTTATTTTCACTTATAATCCACAAATTTTTTATTTAATTTTCCAAGTTGTAGCTCAGAAATACACGTGGTAAACATAGAAACATAAATAAACAACATCCATCGAGAGAGACTAACGTTGACACCTGAACCTCTAACCTCTCTCTCAGCTCCTTTGTATTGTACACAGCGTATCCAAAGACACAAAAATTATCTGGTAAGTGGTAACAATCTCACAACACACAATGAATAACAGCTTTAATGGCTCCGGTTCATAGCAAGAGAGGCACGAGGGATTTAGCCTGTCCTCCTCAGAACTAATTAAATTTAATGTTATATCTCAACAAATTCTTTATAGGCAAGGTGAACACCGCATACAATTCAACACATTTCCTGTTCATCAAAAATAGTGAAAAGCTGGAAGAGTCCTCGGAAACAAGGTAATGGCATTACTAACGAGGTCAAGAACATTCATGATATTGATGTTAATATGGTATTATAACCATAAATATATGTAAATCAGCAAGGAGTCATAGAGTCAGAACAATGATTCTCAGTAGAAAGCAACTATTCATGCAATGCGTGATATTTTAGGAGGAGAAGACAATATCACCAAACTGCTAGAAGAAGATAATAAGTACTGAACCAGATGGCAGTAGATTAGCTTCAAAGATGCACCTAGTGCCGCAAATAAATATCTGTTTATGAAACAGAAAAATGCACATCAACCATAGAGCAATAACAAAAAGCATTCAGATATGGATACAACAACAGCGAGAGATAACTGAATCTAACTGAAAGTAGTGAGAAGAAAACATCAGTCGCAATCAGTGCAAAGCTCATACTTAAGGAGGATAAGGTGAGAACATAGACAGCAGAAGGATAAAAGTAGTAATACAAGAAATGGCAGGAGAATAGTTGATAGATGTTTCGATGCACTGCAAATACCGATTTTTTTTTCCCTCATTTACTACTACAAAGAAATGCATACCAACCAGAAGCAATATTACAAATTAACCACAAAGTTGTCCATCAAAACCAGGCACAAATAGAGACTTACACACTGGAGCCAACAAGGGAATCCTTGCCAATCAGCAAGGAATATAACTGCAATGATGTCCTGAAAATCATGACCTGAAACCATTTATACCAATAAAGGACATCTAACCAGACAAGAAACCAACTTATATCATGCGTGCCTAAAAAGAAAAGCATCATATTCTTTGCATAAACCTTCAGTTCATCACTTCTAGATTTTGTCAAGTTTCTCCGCCTTCACGACAGGGTTGGCTTTAGCAATTGCTTCCCGAGCAGCAGTCCTATAATCAAACGGACAGCCATGCTTGTCAGAGTATCGGTGAACTGCACAGAAGAGGTTCCCACATCTGCAATTGAACCCTGTCAAACCGACACGTTTATTGCAAGTTGTACACCTTTTAGGGCCTTCCTTTGCTTTCACTCCTGCGAAGCCAAAGGAAGAACCACTAGATGGTTCCATGGAGAATTTCTTTATCTCAACTGGTCCCACTTGTAGATCCACGCTGCCAGCAATGATGGGCTCCTTGCCAGTCCCACCGGAGCTGCCATGCACAATGCTCCCAATAGATGAAGCTGCTAGTTGGGCCTGTTCCTGATTAAGGATCATGGCCTTGTGGCACTTGGAACACATATTCATGGTAGCAGCACTTCCGAAGAAGCCACAATTGTTGACGCAAAGAATGGGGCCTTCTGGAGCTTGGCATCCAGTTTCATCATGTGATTCCATCTTTTCTACCTCCTGCCAGGAAATCATCTTATCATCTATATTACTACATACAACTACTAAACCATACAAATGATTCAGCCACCAGCTCAATATCAATCAATATAATCCCATACAAAAATTGAACAAACTCACAGACCATGATGCATTCAAGAAAACTAACAAAACAAATACAAAATATGGACAAAGAAAAAGGAAAGAACTTAATCTGCACAAAACAACTTCAATCAATGCCACTAATCACTATAACTAGTCAATTCACTGCAATGCATCATGATTGACTAAGCATAGGAAAAGAGTGCTCTATGATATTAAAAAAAAAGAAATGACCAGGATACCTTAGGTTAAGACTTAAGGGTGACATTTACAGAACCTAAATCAGCGGCTATCAGCCAGGAGAGGACGTAAGAGCTTAATAGAGTTAATTGCTAAAAGGGATACAAGCATATATCATACATAACACAGTTAATCTATAATATTCATCCTCAAAAGTTCAAAATGGAATGAAAAAAAAATCATAAAACAATAGTAGGTAGATGGCTCGAATGCATTCACTCGTTATTCAATTGGGTACTGGTTTCAATAATATCCAAGAAACTACAAAATACCTACACAAGTATTCATGTTCACATCCAGAAGGACTTAGAGTTCATAAATGAAAATATTTCTAGGACTCGGGAAAACTCTGTTATCCATCAGTAAGCTTGCAGGTTGTGCGCCTACAAATCATCAATCTCGTGACAGCACAAAAATTAAATTTACCATGGTCGAAACTGGTATAGCAAGTGAACATAACACTATAAATTTCAAACGAATCTGAAACAGATATGAATTGTTTTCACTTTGCACAAATCCCCTAACCCACAATATTTGAAACAGATACAAAAACCAATTAAAAAAAAAGAAACAAGTAAACACATACGAAAGGAATTATAATCTCGACCAATTAACCCAAAATTCAGGATGGTTTCACAGAGCACAACCCCAACTTCTCATTTTGCCTCACACTTCAAAACTTTGAAGCAATCAAAGTTTCTATTTTGAAGCCATAATCAGAAATCATCAAAAACCTAGCACAAAAATTGAGAAAAAAATCTCATTTTTAACCAACTACTATGTAAACTAAACTATAATTCCAACTAAATAATTAAATAAATAAGCAAACTCCCATAAATAAATAAATAAAGAAAACCCTCACCTATTCGTCCGATCTTGATTTACAAAATCGAACCGAATTAATCTGTAAAAAAAAATTCCCCAAAAATCAGTTTCAAAAATCAAGGTTTTGATCAACCGACAAGACTGAAACTAATCGACGTCGTTTTATGGACGTGAAAGCTTGCCTTCAATCGAAGAGATAATCGTAGGTAATAATATTGAAAAAGAAAAAAAAAAGTGAGGCCAAGCAAAAATAAAAAAGAAAAGAGACAGAGAGAGAGAGAGAGAGAGACGGGGCGTTTTATTTTTTTTAAAATTTTCTTCCAAGTTCTCTCTCTCGCTACGGCTTTGCTCTATTTAAGACGACGCTTCCACTTTTTCATCACCAACGAGAGCTTTCCACCGAGTCGGTGATGCTTAACTCATGCCCTGGATGCAGTTTCTATTTGCTGCTTTGCCATTCGCGCTTGATTTCGTGGCTGACTTGGGTTGGTTAACCCGCTCTGTTGTTGCGGGGCATCTTGCGCTGGGCTGGGCCTGGGTAGGTTTCTGGTGGCACTGCTGTCGGTATGTGAGGTCCAATTTGTCCAAGTATGACCAGACCAGTTGGTGTATATGCTTAAAATGGATAAACTTTGGATCCGTTCTTGTTTTATATAAATCTCAGGGGTGTATATGAAAGTAAGTTTGTTAAGTGACAGGAGATAGGCAAGTGAAGCAAAATACAAATAAATTTTTTTAGTACGAGTTTATATTATTCGATAGTACTGTTTACCATATGGACGGTTGTTTTCGAATTATTGTGAGATGTTGTCGTATGTGATTTGATAAAAATCATTATTGATATTAATAAAATATTTTTAGTTAATTTACGTTTATTTATCTAGGAAAATGATTGAATGCTTATTCCATTCAAGAAACTCTTTAACCAGGCCACAAAAATTTGATCATGATATTATTTTTAGAAATGAAACGTTATCTAAAAATAGGTTTAAAGCTCTTTCTTGAGGTAGACTTAGCTAACTAATGTAATGCTTAATTCCTAGCTTTTCTTTCGCACCTATAACCTTAATAATTACTGTTTGGCGGGCTGTATTTATCATCGACATTGGAATTTGGAGCCTTCATGTTATTGCGATGTTTTGGGGTTATAATGTTGGTTAGGGGTGGGCATTTTACCCGATCCGACCCGACCCGATAAATTTCGGATTCGGGTTGGATCGGGTCGGGATTGAAACCCGATCGGATTAAGAATTACAAACTCGATCGGGTTGTGATCGGTTCGGGTCAAACCCGACCCGATCCGAATACCCGATCGGGTTGCAAAAAAAAAAAAAAAAACCTAAGCTAACACTGCACACAGCACACAGCACACACACATACACTGCACACACACAAGCTGCACATCACACACACTGACACACACGCTGCACACACACGCTGTACACAGTCACTCAACAATTCACATTCACAAATTCACTCACAAACCTAACACACACACGCTGTCAGCCACACACCACCATCACAAGTTCACAACTTCACAAATCACAAGTTCACTGTCAAGCTCAAACACAAACAAGGCAGCAGCAAGTCCGCAACCAGCCACCACAAGACTCACACACACCAGTCCACGATCTGTTGCTGCCAACTAAAGTCGCGACCAGCTGCTACCAAGTCAAACCCGTCCAGCCGTGAGCCGTGAACCATCCGCATCTCTGCGATCTGCTGCTGCCAACTCCCAAGTGAAGCCGCGATCTACTGCCAAGTGAAATCGCGTCCAATCGTGAGCCGTGGCAACTGATCTGTTGCTTGAAGGCCGAATCCTCACAACCCGACCCGACTTTCTCCCCACCCAAACCCGATTTTGAAGCTTTCCATTTCCAGTTTCCACTTTCAAGCTTCAACTTTTTTCAAGTTTCCTAAGTCGTTTCATGGTATATATATACTATATAATTAATTAATTATATATGCTTAATTTTTTATTATGTAATTCAGTAATTGGTTATTATTTAATTGTTGTAATTAACTAATTATGTATTTATAAATATTAGTAATAAAATCAAGGAAATTTTGTTAATTATTGAGTTCTTCAGAATTTTTTTTTTCACATATAAAAAGGAATTGTTGATTGGTGGGTTTTGTTTTTATTTCATTGATTGTTATCGTTTGCTCTCTTTAGCGAATAGACCATAATAGTCAAGCATAAAGGACATATGAAAATGGTGTTAGCTAGCAAATAAGAAAAATTTTGTTAATTGATAATAATTGAAATAATATTAATTGAAATTTGTTAATAATTGATTTTTTATGAATAAATTAGCACACTAGGTAGATTAAATATTAAAATTAAGTATTATGTTGTATATATTTTATAATTATAATGTGTTATGTGATTATGTGCACTTGTGCAGTAGCTTCAAGCTTTCAACCCTAAAAAAATTAATAAATTCAATTAATATTTTATTGTTTGTTAATCATCCGTTAAGTTGTTAAGTACAAGTAACTTGGACTTGAAATTAAAGGATTTAATTTATAATAAGAAATAAGACATAAATAGACAAATAATATCATATTATTATGGGGAATGGGTAATTGGATATTATAAATTAATTAATTAATCATGAATTTCTTACTTTTTTTATGGAGCATGAACAACTTGAATTGAAATTACTAATTTTTGTTTATGGATTATGTTAATAATATTTCTGTGCTTTGATTTTTGAATTAATGATTATTAATTATTATTTTGAATATTCAGATGCTTGGACACTCAAGATCGAATTCGATGAGTGACGATGAAGACCAAAGCGTACAAATGGAAGGAACCCATAGAGGAAAGGAAAAGGCGAAGCGGAAAAGACCGCCAATGAAGAAAAGATTGGCAGTATGGAATCATTTCACTTTACTCGAAGATAATCCAAACAAATGTATGTGCAACTATTGTGGTAAGCAATATCAATGTCATTTAAGGCTTGATAGGATTACAAATATGACAAGGCATATAAAGACATGTGAATCATACAAGACATTTCGGGCACAACAAAGTGAAAGTCAACAAAATTTAACATCTGAGGGCGGCAAAGAAAATGCAAGTAATTTGGTTTTGGGTAAAGGATGGAGTCAAGACGCGTGTCGAAGGGCAGTAACTAAAATTATTATTATGGGTGAGTTGCCGCTCAATTTTGTAGACAACAAAGGATTTAAATATTTCTGCAGTGTAGCTATCCCGCAGTTCGTTATGTCATCTCGAAGAACTATTGGTAGAGATGTTATGGAGTTATTTTTGGAGGAAAAAGGCAATGTTGAAGAGTTTGATTTGCAACAACAAGTAGCGAGTGTCTTTTACAACTGATTTATGGACTTCTGTTCAAAACATGAGCTACATGGTGATTACAGCTCATTTTATTGATAGTGATTGGTGTTTGAATATGAGGATTATTAGTTTTAGCGCAATCGAAGATCATAGAGGGAAGTTGATTGGTAAAAAGATTGTGGCTTGCTTACAAAATTGGAGGATAGAGAGGTTGTTTGCAATAACTGTTAATAATGCCACTGCAAATGATATTGATGTTGGTTATGTCACTATGCAGTTGCTTAGTTAGAGGAATGATGATGCGCTTGTATTGGTGGGACAATATATGCATGTACGTTGTTGTGCACATATTTTAAATTTGATTGTTGTTTCAGGATTGAGAGAGTTGCATGCTAGTGTTACCGTTATTCGGAATGCAGTGAAGTACGTGAGATCCTCCAGCATGAGGCTGCGGACATTTAAACAATGTGCTGAGCAGGTGAATTGTCCAAAATGAATTGTTGTTTTGGATTGTCTTACCAGGTGGAATTCCACTTATTTGATGTTGATGACTGCGTTGAAATTTCAAGCAGCATTTGATAGAATGGTAGAAGTTGATAAACCTTATGAGGCATACTTTGCTGAGAAAGAAAATAATGTTAGAAGGGTGGGCCCACTTGGATCGGAGGACTGGGAGAGTGCTGAACGAATTGTGAAGTTTTTGAAGTATTTTATGATGCCACATTATTGTTTTATACCTCTTTGAGTGTGACTTCTAATCTTTATTATGATACTATTGGCTTAATTGAGAGTTCATTGACTGCACTGCAAGAAAGTAAAGATCCTTAGGTATCCTCTATGGCTTATAGTATGAGGGAAAATTTTGATAAGTATTGGGAGTTCACAGGAAAGATAAACAAAATGTTGATTATTTCCTCTATTCTTAATCCACAAGCGAAAATGGATTTTGCTAAATATATTTTTGAGATCATTTTTGGCAATGATAGTTTGATGGTTGAACAAATGACCAAATCAGTAAAGGACTTGTTGAATGAGTTTTATGATGCATATAGTGCATTCTCCGCTAATTCCACACCATCGATGTATGGTGAGAGTGGTCTTAGTGGCAGCTATGGAGGTACAAATTTTTCTCAATGTTTTACAACTGAGGCTAATTTGGTGGATGTTGCTGGTGGTGAATGTGATGACGCTTTTCAAGTTGCTCGCCCTTTCCTTGGATATGCTAGGAAGGTTTCTGTTCAGAATGAGAGTAGAAGAGTAGTATCTGAGGTGCAAAGATACTTGAAGGACCCAATTGAAGATTCCAGCAATCTTAAACTTAATGTTTTGCTTTGGTGGAGGGTGAATGGATCGATGTATCCAATTCTTGAGAAAATTGCAAGAGATGTCCTTGTTGTTCCTATTTCCACAGTGGCATCTGAGTCTACCTTTAGCATCGGGCGTCGTATTATTGATCAGTATAGGAGTTCTTTAACCCCGGTTATGGTTGAGGCATTGATATGCACTGAAAATTGGTTGCAGTCTAAACTTTTTGCCAATCCCGTCTATAACCTCTAAGAAGATATCAAGGAGCAAATGTTTCATATGGAATTATAAGAAGGTAATGTTTTTAATTTTTTATCATACATTAAATACATAATATATTTAAAATGCATTATAACTTTATATAGAACATCTACATGCAGTCATGCACTTGAGTTACTAATTTTTTTTTTTTTAGATTTTATAGAGCTTATAAGATCGCAAGCTTCGACAGTGGAAGCGATGAACGCCGACATTGGTGTTATGGATGTTTGAAAGGTAACTTTTAATATATATTATTATTCATAATTTGATATTATAGTACTATTAGTATTTGGTTGTAATTTAAGCTATAATTATAGTTGTTATAGTTTTACATTTTAAGTCTAATTTGTAATTGTTTTAGTTAGACAAGTTGAAGTTGATAGAATGTTATTATTGTCTAGTATTATTATTAACTTGATTTGGTGATGAATGCCATAAAATAAGCATGATATAATAGAAATATATAATCAAGTGTGTGTAGTGAAAAATTTGGTAAACATATATATTTATTTGTAATTATAAATTTATAATGATATAATAGAAATTAGAAAGATTGTAACACCCCTTTAGTTTAATTAAAGATATGAATTGGATTTATTTATTTGTGTTTGTGTTTGATGTGTAACCTTATGAATTTGGTTTATTTGCTCAATTTTTTATATGAATTGAGTTTGTTCATTTGGAAGGTGGCTTAAAGAAAATATTTATTGTACATTTCCTTAATCTTTCTCTAGGCAATCGGCACTTGAACTTGGAGTTCAAAAATTTGAATTTAGAACTTGTCAAAGTGCTTGTATGGAGCCATGGAGGAACCAAGATGGAGGAACCAAAAAAGCTTATTTAGTTTTAATGTTTGAACTTTGAACTTTGTGATTTATGTTTCTAAAAAATTTAATTTTGTGACTTTGTGAGTTTGTGTTTCAAACTTTTAAAGACTAATATTTAGAAATTGTGCTTTGGACTTTGTAAGTTTGTATTAATTTTAACTTTTATTTTGGATTTTGTTGGTTGAGCAAATAATAGTCCTAATCCTACCCTCCAAGCCAATAGGCAAATAATCATATTGTAGCATTTTAACTTTATTCATTTAATTTAATAACATTTTCTTTTCTTTTTTTCAGTTGAAAATTAGTAAAAATGACTACAATTAAGAAAAATGTCTTAAAACTATCATAAAAACTACAAAAATAGGAAAAAAAAGGGCTCAAAATTACATTAACCAAATTTGACCCAACCCGATTTCAACCGACCTGAACATAGTTCAGGTCGGTTCAGGTCGGGTCAATAATTCCGGTTATGTCGGATTGATTCTTATCTAATCCGAACAACCCAAAACCCGATCGGGTTGACCCGAACCCGATTTTGCCTACCCATTGTTGGTGACAGGCGAGGTCGAAATAAGCAAAGGGTGTATATCCAGACAAGCTCAAACTTCAGATCCGGTTACGGGTTGTTCAAACCTCAGGGGTAAGTGTGAAATTTTCTGGACATCACTCTTATCATATGCAGCGCGAACTATGATATGTTTCAATCTCATTCAACACATCAAGTAGACACCCACGGTACGCCCTAACTTAACTGGCCCCATCTCTTGTCGACGATGTGATTATTCCAATTTTTTATCAAAAGCTACTATACAGTAGCACACACCTGATCATTCCGGCGGGAAAAGAGCCGAAATGGCGGGAATAAATCGGAGACGAAAATTTTATTCAGCGCCAATACTACCACTGGTATAAGAACCCCAACCCTTTACTTCTTTCACTTTGGAAAGCAAAGTAAAGAAATTTATAAGGGGTAAAATGGGAAAGCAGAAGAAATCTAGGGTTTCGCATGAAGAAGAAGAACTAAATCAGGAGAATCTGAATCGATCTTCTTCAAATGATAAGGACCTTTATGAGGTATCATTGTTCTTTTGGGCGTTTTATGTTAATATTTTTTAATAGGGAGTTTAATTTGTTAAATTAGTCGTACTTTAGTATCAAGGGTTTATTGTACTGTACTTGTGATGCTGCAATAAAAATTAGGGTTTTATTTCATATTATTAGTGTAAAATTCATTGCCTTCGTCACTTAGCACAGCCAAGTTCTGATGTGTTTTGTGAATTGGCTTAAATGCAAGGATTTGTTTTCTGACTGGAATTCTTTTTTTTTTCAATAAATATATTTGTCTTTTACAAGGCAATGGCATTTGGTTTGTTCTTGATGATCATTTACCCCTATAAATGTACTCTCAACTGTGTTGCTTGTATGCCTTTAGACTCTCATTTTCAGTTTTCAAGCTTTCGTGTAGAATATCAAATTGCTTTGGAGAAGCATGTGTATTCTGTAACATGCACGGTAAACTTTAATAGTCTCAACTAATTAATTTGGTTGGCTTTGTAGTGATTATGATTCCAAGAATTTGAATGCTTTCATCGAGCTATTGTAAACTTATGCACCCCACTTACCACCCATCTCCTTCCAATTTCCTGTTGTGTTGGGTTTGCATCCTCTTCTGAAGTAAACCGAGATAAATCTAATACGGATGCTCTGCTTGCAGGTTCTTGGTGTTGAAAGGACAGCATCTCAACAGGAAATAAAGAAAGCATACTATAAATTGGCCTTACGACTCCATCCAGATAAAAATCCTGGTGATGAGGTAAGGAGAAAACTTAGTTACCTGCATGGCCGGTCATTTTTATTCTCTGTTGTGATCTATTTTATCTTCTTTGAACAGGAGGCGAAGGAGAAATTTCAACAACTACAAAAGGTCATTTCAATTCTTGGTGATGAAGAAAAACGGGCTCTTTATGACCAGACCGGTTGTGTCTATGATGCTGTGAGTGTTGAGAGAACTATTTGTTTTCTAGTAATTTTATTTAGATAAATTAAAGTCTAGGGCTAATAGAAATTCCATGGTGATGAAAAATATTTCATTTGCACTATATGGTCTTAAGGAATCCATCCTTTACAGTTCCCTTTTTATTGACCAACTTATACCTGGTAAAAAATTGGCAATCATAACTATATGCGAGAGATTGGGCTTGAATGATATTCTTTCTTAAAATTTGGAATATTCACTTTCAGTTTTTTTATCTTTTCAACTGTTGCTGCATTTTGTGTCTCATTTTGATCCTTTTTGCTGGTCAGGACCTGGCTGGGGATGTTGTTCAAAATTTGAAAGAGTTTGTTGGAGCCATGTACAAAAAGGTTAGATGCTTTAATCATGAAAATTTTGAATTAATGCCTTGTATTATTCTTCTTTTCCATTCCATTTACTTGACAGCTGATATACGGATTGCAGGTCACTGAGGCTGATATTGAAGAGTTTGAGGCAAACTACAGGGGATCTGATTCAGAGAAGAAAGATTTGATTGATCTGTATAAGAAGTGCAAGGGGAATATGAACAGGTTAAAGAGCTATGTGTTTCTTTTCCCTCCTTGGACTTGCCTATTTAAGTTTGATGGCTTAAAAATTCTCTCTGCCACAGGCTTTTCTGTTCAATGCTTTGTTCGGACCAGAAACTTGATTCACACCGTTTCAAGGATATTCTTGACGAGACAATTGCTGCAGGTAAATGTTCGTATCACTTTTTGCTTATATACCCAAAAAGTTTAGTGTTCTAGACCTCAGAAGTTTCAAGTTCTGCCTCTGAACTAGGTTAATTGCAACTTAAGTGGACAACCAAGACTTTAAAAGATAATTGATTGTTCCACGTTAGAGGGCCACCTTATAGAATAAGAATATTCAAATTTGTTTTATGTTCTGGATTATCTCAAACTTGTGAGATCTCCAATACTGATCTCTCTTTCTCACTTGTATAGGAGAACTGAAAGCAACTAAAACCTACCAAAAATGGGCCAAAAAAGTATCCGAAACAAAACCACCTACCCGTCCTTTAAAAAGGAAAGCAAAGTGAGTTTTTACTGGCCTGTCTCTTTTCTACTAATACTTTATTATCCTCTTTTGACAAACTCATATGATATGAAATATATTGTGGCCATGTTTTCATCTTTTACAGATCCAATAAACAATCAGAATCAGATCTATATGCAGTTATATCTCAACGCCGAAGTGACAGGAAAGACCGGTTTGATTCTATGTTCTCATCACTAGTGTCTAAATATGGCGGTGCTGCTGCAGGTTCAGAGCCTACAGATGAAGAATTTGAGGCTGCACAGAAGAAAATAGAAAACCGCAGAGCCTCTAAAAAATCAAGAAGGAAGTAACTTTGCTCAAGGATTTGATTTAACTGTACAAATCTTTATCCTACTATTAGTCTGCGAATCTCTTCTATCATTCAAGTTTAAAGTTCTAATTGATTTCATGTCAACTGTCAGCCTTTTAATGTATGCTTAATTATAGACCCAAAAAATTAAAATTACATATGTCAAGTCTGGTTACATTGATTAGTGCAGGGACTTGAAGATATGTCTTGGATGCTCTCAGCCTATTGATAAAATTTCTGCATTACATTTACAAAAGATACAGAATACAGATAAGGAGTTGTGACGATGATCTCTGATAAGAATGTGGTATTATAAGGGTCAAACCTGGAACACATGGTTTTGGTTTTGCTTTGGGAAGCTTCCCTATTATTGATTCATAAACAGACAAGCTTAAACAATGGCACTGGTTGGTGCTAGGCTTCCGTGGAAAGTGCCTCGCTCAAAAAGGACAAACGTTACATTGGAAAAACAAAAGTGGACCAATTTGTCTCCATCTCTATGCTGGGATTAAGCTCCCATTTGAGAGCACCCTATGCTGCACATAAGATTGGTGTCAAATTATGCAATTTTTTTGTTCATTTATCTTGTGTTAAATTGTTAATTGCAAATGAGAAATCCTTTTCTCACCCAAGCTCTTTGATCGATTATTATTGTTAATTTTCTATCTGTTGTCGCTCTACAAGGCCAAAAGAAAGGTTGCTCTAGATCAAAAGACATCCATCGTTTTCTACAACGACAGTATACCTCATGAATTATTTAACTCAAAAGCAAAGAAGGGATTTGTGTAAAAACCTATATGGGAATTTATTTTGTACCAATTACCAAATGTTTAAAAAGTAACTCAATTTGCTTATCTCTACTACTACGGCCTTCATTAGCTTAACATATTTAAGATAAATACATAAATAATTCCCACCCACCAAATTTTATAATATCAAAACCATGATGATTATATATTTTATAGCCAAAAGTGAATGTATAATGAAATTCTTTGTGCCTTTAGTAAAATAAAAGTTCAAGCCATCCATCAATCATCATTAGCCTTAAGCCTACCAACTAATCTTATACCAATTGCTGGCCAACCACAAGACAAAAATAAATAAATAAAAGAACTAAAGCAGGAAAAAAAAAGGAACTTACAACCGTGTGATGCCATTGGAAGATTGCATCTATTAAGACCAAAGCTCAACAAAAACTCTAATTGGGGAATTTCCCTTTTTCTTTTTTTTTTCCCCAATCTAATTTCGTGAAGACACTGACATCACAACAACTACATATTGGGAAACAGTCTTTAGAATTTAGTGGTATTTATATTATATAGCTCTCATGAATCTGTAAATGCAAGCAAAGCAAAGCAATAGTCTCTCTCTTTTTCCTTTTCTCTTTGGTCTTCAATACCTGTCACAGTTTCACTCTTATTCATTCAACCTTTCAATTTACCAATTAATTGATTAAGTATTATTATATAAATATATATAATATTTGCATTAGCCTTTGTTTCCTTTACTTCGGTTGTCCTTCCATTTTGGTAAGTCACCTAATTCTAATTATCTTATTATTATTGCTTTTGCTTATGCTCCTCCCTCTCTCTCTCTCTCTCTCTCTCTTTCTCTCAACTTGTGTGGTGTAAAAAACATAATAATTAGTGCAGCTTTAGTCATCTTTATGTCTCTTCATATATCAGATCATTGTATTTTGCTACTTCTATAATCTCAAGTCATTACTCCTCTTGAAGAGATAGAAATTTGGTAAATTTTTTAAACAGAATTAGTCATTTTCCTGCTTGAATTTGTGCTAATATAACAAATTTGATCTGTTGCTGAAGTGGGTTTGGTGTTTTTAATGTCGTTAGGCTTTTGAAGGAACCAATGGAGACTGAAAATGGCGATTCGAAGTCGAAGCTGGAAGATTATGAAGTGATTGAACAGATTGGAAGAGGAGCATTTGGAGCAGCTTTTCTTGTTCTGCATAAAATTGAAAGAAAGAAGTAAGCCAGTTTTCATCAAATTCTGTTCATTCTCCCCCCCCCCCCCCCCCCCCAAAAAAAAAGGTCTTAATCTTTAGCGAATTCAAGAAAAATTGGGAAATGATATTTTCAAGAAAAATCAATTAGTGGGTACAATGTTTTATCAAAATGGCGACTTGACTTGAGCTTGCGTTTTAGATAGTGTAGCTTGCTTTCTAGATAGCGTCGGCACGACTTGCTGTTTCTTAGTGGAGAAGATTGACTTTTAGCTTACACAGTGTGTGGTTGTTGATTTTCTTTTTCCGTTAGGTATGTGTTGAAGAAGATTCGATTGGCCAAACAAACTGAGAAGTTCAAACGGACAGCACTTCAAGAGGTTGCTTTCTTCATAATTTTTTTGTTTCATTTATTTATTTAGTGATTCTTGCAACATTATTTCTGTTTTTTAGAAGCCATCAATTTTTTGACATTGCACTTTGCCTATTTATATTTTTTCAATCCTAATGATAATGTGTTTAGAAATTAGTTCTTTAGATATGCAGAATATGGTTATTTTCGTTTGTATAGACTTGTTTTTGAATCTTTAATGTGTAAAATTTGATTCGTCACTTTAATTTTGCAAAGCCATTTTTAAAGAACTCTTGATAAAAATCTCATTTTTAGCAAAAATGTTTCGTATTTCATTTTGGAAAAGGCTTTTTTATTTTAATTTTGGACAATTTTTATCTAAACTTATATTGACCTGATTGTAAATTATAGGCCTGGGTACCCAGTATCCTACACAGCATTCAACAAACGCATATATAGTCATCTGAGAACCTTTGGTTATACGTCTTTATCTTACCAACAGTTAGCAGATTCTTCAGTTCATTGGCTCCTCATTTGTTTTACTGAATTATTTTTTGCACATTGATAATCCAAAATTGATCTGGGAAGTTCTTACTGAAATTGCACTTATGCTTTCCGCTTTTGGATTGATCTGCTGTAATACTTAACAGAATCATGATAATCAATGGAAAGTGAAATGAAGTTGTAGCTTCCATCCTGAAACTTGCAGTTTGGTACTTCTAAAAAGACTTTCAAACTTGCCATCTTTTAATGAGATTGTATGTCGCTGTCTGGTTTTAAGATTGTAGATTGCCATCTAGTTTTCCTTCAACTTCTAGGAAGATACTTACAGTAGGGCCTCAGGCCCAGGCTTGAAGCCTAAATTGTTTTAATCTTCAATGCTCCAAGCAAACCAACTTTTCTCTCAAAAGACTATTTATGTCCATTTCTTTTGCAGATGGACTTGATTTCCAAATTGAATAACCCATATATAGTAAAGTACAAAGATGCTTGGGTGGACAAGGTAAGCATGTCATGCATTTATATTCCGGTCTATGTAGAATTTGTTCCTATGAGACTATGTTACCTCTCTATTAACATGCTTGTTTCTCTTCATGTTTCATAGGGAAACTGTGTCTGCATCGTAACTGGTTACTGTGAAGGAGGAGACATGTAAGTTACCACCATGTTAATCTTTTCTTACTAGGTTGTGTGAAATTGTCGGGGTAGATTCTTGGGTCAAATCTTACTAATAGGAAACAGAAAAGTATTGCCAAGAATGTATTAGTCGACTTTCTCAGGAAATGTGAACAGATCGTCAAGATTCTTGTTGATTCTATGGTGTAGGTTGCATATTTGTTTCAGGTAGCACTTCTTGATCATTGAACATACTTACATTCATTTTTGTCTCTTTGTGAGAATTCAAGAATTGATAATTGAAGGCTACTGGTGATCTTCACCTGTACAGCCTAGAAGCAAATTAAAAGTTCGACCTGCATATTTTTTAAAATTTTACATCTTATATCAGAAAACATTATGCTAAAATATAAATTTCTCTTTGCATATAGTTGTCAACTGAGGATACCTTTGACGAGATTTTACTAAACCAAAAATGCAAAATGTAGAATATGGAAATGCTGTTCATAGAGGACTAAACCAGAAACATTGTGTAATTGTCCTGTTTTTAATTTTTCTTTTTTCTTTTTTAACTCAGGGCTGAAATTATAAAGAAGGCCAGAGGAGCATGCTTTCCGGAGGAGGTAATCCTTATCGTGTTAATGAAATCATGCCCTATACATGCATGCATGCATGCATATATACGTACACTGCTGACTGAGGTAACATTCACCCATCCTGTATTTTGTTTGGCTTTGCTCAGAAACTCTGCAAATGGCTGACCCAGCTGTTGCTAGCTGTGGACTACCTTCACTCCAACCGTGTCCTTCATAGAGATCTTAAGGTATACCTATATGTTATAAATTTTAAAAAAAATTATGAATAACATGTTTTTGATTTAATCTTGTTCAATTACAGTGTTCCAACATATTTCTTACGAAGGACAACGACATCCGTCTAGGTATGAAGGAAAATTGTAGTTGGGAAACAAAATTTTTCACTCTCATCAGCTTTGGCTTACAAGTTAAGATGTCTAAGAATTGTATGTCTTTTATGAACTATACAGGGGACTTTGGGCTTGCAAAACTACTGAATACAGAAGACCTTGCTTCCTCAGTATGAACTCGTACTTGTTTTTGATACAATGCATTTCACTTTGTTTTCAACTTGAATCTAAAACAAGTTGTCAACTTTAAACCCTGTCAAAACTCTTTATTTTATGAAGCTATCATGCCCACAAGCACTTTTAAGTTACCATATCAAAATTTCTTATAAAATACACTGAATACGAATACTTAGTATACATACTAACAAAATTTTATGGTTTCAATATCTTAAGAGCTTCTTTTAAAGACACTTCATTCAATTTAGTCATTCAGATAGTTTACTGTCAGTGCTGTTTCATGTCTCATAGGTTGTTGGCACTCCCAACTACATGTGTCCTGAACTCCTAGCAGACATTCCTTATGGCTATAAATCTGATATATGGTCGCTCGGTAAGAAATTCAGTAAGATTGGTTGTCAGTTTACCAAAATTATTTCGAGATTCATTGTTAACGGTAACATACATGTGTTGTTACAGGTTGTTGTATGTTTGAAATTGCTGCCCATCAACCAGCATTTAGAGCTCCTGTAAGTTTCAGCTTCAGATACATGTAATTACCGTACAGTGGCAATAAAATGTGTATATTTACTTCATGTAAAAAAGTCATAATTAAATGTATTTATTAAGAACTCAACAGGATATGGCTGGACTCATCAACAAAATAAACAGATCATCCATTTCTCCACTCCCAATTGTGTATTCCTCCACAATGTAAGTATCTCTCGCAATCCTATTACAGATATTCGATGATTCTCAAGGACCACTCTAGTTCATATAACACACATGCAATTGCCCTTTTTCCCCATGATTCCATATTTTATCTTACAATATCATATATGTATTTACTGAGATGGCATTTTAATATCACAGGAAACAAATTATTAAAAGCATGCTAAGGAAGAACCCAGAACATAGACCAACTGTGAGTTTCAGTTACCCTAACCTCATATCTGGTCTATTTAAAAGCAATTATTCATTCTTGTGCCTGCACTTTTTGAAATTTAGGCTTCAGACCTGTTGAGGCATCCGCATTTACAGCCATATCTCCTTCGATGCCAAAACCCATCTTCTGTTTATCTTCCAATAAAGCCGACAAACATTATGAAGGAGAAAACAAGAAAATCACCATCTAGCAAACATAATAGTCGCAAGGATAAGGGGGAGAGAGAGGCAGCAGCACATAACCAGTTGGAAAATGTTCGTTCAGTAGCGAAAAATATTGCTGTACAGCTCAACAATCTACCTCTCGATGACAAGCCAACTTCCAGTACTAGTACAGAAGACAACCTTGAGACCAAGAAAGTTGATCCTACTAGCTACACAATGGAAGTCTCCAGCTCCATCAATGATTCCAAAGAAAGGTCCACTCAAACTGAGACAAGTGATTGCAGCAGAGACAAGCAAGCTCACTTTAATGGCAGCACTGGCTCTGACTTAACCTCAGAGATCACAGCAAATTCTCAGAATGAAATACAAGAACCTGCTGATGCACATGTACAACCCGCAGAAGAGATAGATGTCGAGACTGTGAAAAGTAAAGATCAAAATCCATTTAGCGATCGAGTTGTTGAAGAAGCTGATATAGAGGGTGAGAGCGCTGTTCCCTTGGACTGTGGGAAAATGACGCCGTCCAGTGCAGGCTGCAACGGTAACAACGAGTCTCCTGACGATAAAAGTTCATCATCAGCTATATATGAACCCGAAGTAGCACCTGGAAGTTGTTCGCCAAAGATAAATAGCGACAATGCACAGAATGGGGAAGCTCACATGGGCAACTTGTCATCTGCAAGCAATGATGCACTTCCTTGTAAAGATGAAGCTCAGACAAAACCAGATAATACTAGTTGCTCCATGCAAACAGAGAAAGATGATTCTCGGGCATTTAATCTGGCACCAAGCGACATCTCATTACTAAGTACCGTTACGGGGATAAGTTGTGATGAAATCAGGGCAGAGTGGGAGAATCCAACCCAGCAAAGAGCAGATGCTTTGGAGTCTCTTCTTGAGTTATGTGCACGGCTGCTGAAACAGGACAAACTTGATGAACTGGCTGGAGTGTTAAGACCATTTGGTGAAGAAACTGTCTCATCTAGAGAAACAGCTATCTGGTTGACAAAGAGCCTCGTGTCTGCACAGAAATTTAATGGGGGAACGGGAAATTGATTATCTCGAGGTATTGCCATTAATTTTTACAATTTTTTTTTTTTTTTTTTTTGGGAATGTTGAGATAAAATGGTTTTCTTGGAGTGTTTGATTGAAGATTAGAAGCTTGAATAACATAATTTGTAGATTTAACACAGAGTTGGCTTTCGTGGGAAATAAACTGGATTGATTTATTTATTTATTTATCTTAAAAGCAATTTATGTCAACAAGTTTCTTGTGGGATTTGGATGGCAGTTAACGTAGTAACTACAGATAGTGTTCATTGCATTAGATGCTGATGCTTCAAAAAAAAAAAAAAAACTTTTTAAACTAAATTAACTGAATTATTAAAAAGGAGAGCAATCAAATAATGGGGTAATTAGGATAAAATCAAGGTGTGTTTTATTCCGACATAAATTTCAAAAGCAAAATACAATTTAGGTTAAAATTCCGCTCACAACTAGAACGAGGATGAGGGGCTTGGTTTATAATTATACAATAATTCGAAAAAAGAAATACCACCTACTATGGCAAATGAAATTGAACAAGAAAGAAATTAAAAACCTTCCTTAGTGTACATATTGACTATATACGCATATATAAGATGGACCATTCTTTTGAAGCTTCAAGCACACGTATTTTTCATTATCTAAGTCTTCAAATTCGCAGCAAGACTAATGCCAGTAGTAGGCCAAAAATGACACAAGGGATGCCACAACCAAAGAACCCATAACGGGCAATGTCTCAGCGGCCCCATCAGCGGATGGGCCGAGGGCTGAGTCCGATGGGGCCATGCTCGGCCCTGGGCCACCAGCCTCAGGACCTTGTGCCGGGGCTGGGTCTGCGGCCACGGCAACGCTCAAGCAGGCGGCGACGGCGACGAGTACAGCACAAGAGATCTTCCTCACGTCCATATTGGATGTAGCTGATTAATCTGATTGGTAACCTAACGCCTGCCTTGGAGTTCAAGAAATAGCCCTTCTATTTTTCTGGGATTTTTTTTTTAAATTAGCGAATACCTTTTTTATTCTACTTTTTTGGGTACTTTTGGCAGGTCTGTATAAGATGAGTGATGCAGAGGGTAATATATATATAAGAAGAATTGGGGTTATTTTTAGGACTAATTGGTTTTTTTTAGTTGAAGATTTTTTGTTACGTGTTGGATTTGACCATGAGAAGAGGATGACCATGCAGGCTTGCGGGATGTGTATGGATATCTTTTGTTCTCGTGCATGAGGCAGAAAATTTTTAGTTAGAGTTTGAACAGTTTCTTTTTTTATTTAATGCAAAATTTACATAAAAAATCCCAAGGAAACTAGCTTACTGTACCAATTAATATCATTGTCTCTCAAATCGGTTAAGATAGATGAATTATGGGGAAAATAAATAAATAAAGCATGGTATTCCTAAGGTTTGCACTTAATTTACAAATAAACTCATAACGTTTCATGAATAAAATTACACACAAACCATTCTTTTGTTAGAGTTTTACATTTGTTTATGGACATCAAACATATCATCATATATTACTTTTTAAAAATTACGCAACAGTAATATGACACATCAGACGTATATACCTTCTACTGAAGGTTAACTTTTAATTATATTATTTACTCAAACTTAAAAGAGGTATAGAGTACATTTATAGATATTCGAGCAATGCCCAAGGGACTAGATTAGTGTGCCAATGCTGTCACCCAATTGTTTGAGACAAACCACTATAGTAGATTCATTTTCGTGCCATTATTGAGATTGAGAGTTTAAGTCTTTTCATACGCATTGTGAGAGTAGATTTTTTTCCTTATTCAAGTAGGTTTTCTGGCTAACTAACATAACATAACATTGTTCGTTCAGCGGATAAAATCTCTTGTGTCAAATACAAGAAATAGCGCCAACATGTGGAGAGTTAGAATCTTGAGGGGGCAAATGCCACAGTCAAAATTGAACTTCGATGAAATTGTTTTCTTTGCCAAATTAAAGATTGGGGGGGAAAAACTGTACTCTCTCCGAACAAATAATTTGGCCGACAAGACTCAAGAGTGACAACTCACGTATTGTTGTAACTTCAAAGACATGCCTAGAGAAGTTAAACGGCTAATTTCAACTTTTTTTTCATCTGAAAGCTGCTCTGTCTCTAAAAGGGCAGCTCACCTCTTTTGCGTACAAACCTTAATTTCACAATGACTATCGCCATCGACTTTCAAATAGCGGAGGCGTCACTTATTTTAGCCGCAACAAATCAATTTTGTGATGATCATTTGCCACCTTTCCCTATAATATAATAACGAGAAAATTAATTGTGTCCATATGGTGTACACATTCTTGCAATATTATAAGTTTTTAAGATACATAAGACCTATTAAAACCATATGTTCTGTCTAAATTATAGTGTTCATAGTTGACTCATTTAACATTATGCTACCTTTTTTTATTTTTCCCCCCCTTAATTGGTATCTTTGGACTGAATTATTTTGAGCTTAGATTAATCCGATTCATTTTAGACTTCAACAAAAGAAAAAAAAAAAAAAAGAAAGGTAGCTTAAATATATAAAAAGAAGATTAAATCACACAAGTAAAAGCAAAAGTGAGTGCCCAACTGCAGAAAAATTGGACCATAAGGTGAACCGTACCACATGAGATCTGAAAAACGGATCTAGTCATTTATTGCCACGTGTTGGACTATCTATTAACAACCGTTGATCAACTACTTCGTGGTGCCCACGCTGGATCACAACCCTATACCTTAATCAGCAATGGGCCCTTATCTTGACCCAGGCCCAAGATGACGGAAAATGATGGGCGAACGCTTTTCACGTACAACGATGAATGTGGAACCTGAATTTCACGGAAAAAATATTTTGTATTACATGCCACCTAAGACCTTACCCCATTTATAAATAGTTCAAAGTTTCATCCATTTTTTTTCAAAATATACACACAAATTATTCAACAATTACTCGAGTCCTGATTTCTTTTAGTAGCCTCTCTGAGCTTTATCCCATTTTTCTATCAAAACCTTTTCGGAAATGGCACAATTTGGCTCAATTTTCGGTCACATTGCGGCGATCATGATCATGGCATTGTTCTATATATCTGCAACTATGGCACAAGACAGCCCTGCTGCTCCTTTGCCGGCGATGGATGCCGGAGCCGGGTTTTCTTTGCCGGTTTGTTGGGCTCTGATAGTTTCTTCCGTTGTGGGATCCCTCGTTGCTTTTGTCTTGCATTGAGTGAGATATCGGAGTTGTGAGGATGATGGGTTCATATGTATATCATTTCTTGTGGTATTACATAAAGAGGACGGTTTTGATTTTGTTGCTGGATTGTGCTGTGATTTGCTTCTTCTTTTGATTTATTAATATCTTTTTGTTTTGGTCATTATAATGTATCATGATTAATGTATAAACGTCCTGTGTGATTGAGTTAAATGATTTTGAATTGCTTAAATGCCCCCCCCCCCCTTTTTTTTTTTTTTTGCCTATTTGCCTTATGGGTCATTTTTGTAAATTTTCCTTATGTGTACTTCTTAAGACATAAATCATCATCATCTTTTAACCCATAATATTTTCACATTTCCTAAAAAAATCAAATTATTATTATTTTTTTTTACAAAAATCTACAAAAATTTAGAACATGTCTATAATATTTAAAACACTATCGTTTAATTTACATTATTTGAAAGGAGTTGATATAACATATTACAATTGATTAAATTGAAAACATATTAGGACACATAATTTATTTTTATTTCATACGTTATTTCAATCAATTATATGTTACGACAAAGCATAAAAATTCTCTCATGATTTGATACTTTATCTGAGCAAATACAATCACGAGATTGATAGTTGATAAAACACATATATAATAAATAAATAAATCACAACCAAATACAGATAAAAATGTGTGTTTCAAAAAACCTTTCAAATGTTATGTCTTTATTTTAATATGTCAATAATATATTATGCATTAATTGTCAATTAAAAATTTAATATGTACTGCAATAGATAGATAATCAAGAAATGGAACAGATTTTCTATCAATATTATAAAGAGATGGGCATTAATTAACAGAAGAATGATAACAAACATTGAAAGGATAGGTGAGCGTTTGGTAAATAAATGGGGTTCGTTTATCAAATTTTATGTTGGCCATATTGGGCCCATAGAGGCAACGGTCACAGATTTGCAAGACCAACCACTTTTTGAAACGTGTCGCTCAAAACCACTGCTCCCCCATACGGCGCCGCACCAGCCCACCGACAATGGCCCCACTCAATCATACCGAACAAGCAAAATACAACCATACAAGCTACACGGCACACAACTCACCTGCACTGTTGTGATGCTGAGCTGTAATGTGAACGTTGAGTTCGCCAGCTGTCCACTCTCTCGTGTCGGCCCCACGCGCCGCAGATCGTATCCCTATAAATACTCGCCCGCTCCCGAAAACCCTAACCACCGTCTGCAGAAAAGGCAAAAAAAAAACCACAATCTTCTCTCATTCTCTCCATTCGTGCTCTTTCGATTCGAAAAAATGGCCCAAATCAGCAGCGTCTCTATTGCATTGCTCGTCGTTTTGGCGATGACGGTCTTCACGGTCTCCGCTCAGGAAATTTCGCCGTCGCCGGCCCCCGCTGCCGGATCTGGGTTTTCTCTGCCGGTTTCTGGTTCAGTCGTTGGATTCTCTTTGGTTCTCTCCCTCATGGCTCTTTTGAAGCATTAGATTACTATTGTTATTATTATTACTATTTGTAATTTTTGTTGCTTCGAGTATATTGGATTGATTCTTTGTTATTTGGTTACGTTTTTCGTAATAAAACGTTTGTGTTTCTTGCGTTTAATTATTTCTTTCCTCTGTTTATTATTACAAAATCAATTATCCAAAAATAGCACTGAATGAAGACTAATGCACGTAACGAGTGAGTGAGATTGTATTGGATAACAGTAATATGGTAACTAAAGAAAGAATAATAGTGTGTTCATTAACTGTGAACGAGCAGACTTCAAACATCAATTTGGGATCCTGGGGAAACTTACAAGGTGCAGTGTGAACACGAGGGTGACCATAAAAAGTATTTGGACATAACTCATCTTCTTCATCAGCATCATGTTGGTGGTAGCAAATGTGTACCGACCTCACCTCGTATCGATGTCCTAAATAGTCTAAATGTTTCACTTACCATATTCTAATTAATAATAAATTGACATTTTGATGATATTTTAAAAAATATTTGAAATTAAAATGAAAACTTAAACACCCAAGATACAATTAAAAATTGCTAATTCTCTAGTATAATTGTTTTATCAAAGATCTAATTTACAAATAAATCAAAATATCGAATTTGAAAAAAAATTGATGTAAACTTAAAAAAATACAAAAATGGTTGAAATGGGATCCAATTGAGATTTTGAGATTTTAATTCCATATTATATCTTAATCAGTTAAATGAAACTGTTTGGAAACTATTAAATCAAGCACCGCCACTAGGGGCAGAAGAGCTTGAGCTTTTATTTGCGGAGCCAAGATTAAGGATTAATTTCAGTTTTAATCTTCAATTTGTAAAAACATCTGCTAAGCCCACGCTCTAAATAGTTCCCACCAATTTAAAGTAAAAAAAATTACGAGAAATGCAATTTTGTTTTAAGAAATCTTAATTAATTATCTGTTATTTGATACAAGAAATTTGTAACAGCATGCCTGCAGATTCTTATCACAAAAATTAAAGAATGAGTTATCAATGGGTCCGTTTATTATTAATTAATAATACAAATATTGATGAAAAAAAAAAGCAAAGAATAAATGGAATACTATATATATATATATATCTCCATTCCCTCAAAATACAGCCTCTTTTCTTTGTTGACACACAACAAATTTCCATTCAATGCTTCAACAGAGCAAGAAGAGATAAAACGAGGGAAGAACCAACGACGGCAAGCGAAACCGGCAGAGAGAAGCCAGCTCCAGTGTCCATCGAAGGAGCCGGCGCCGGCGCCATCTCGGTACTTTGCCCTGACACGGAAGCAGCCATTGCAAGAGTTGCCAAAACCAACACCATCATCACATTCATGGCCTTTGATGAGCTGCTAACTGTCGCCATTGTATTTTATATAATATTGTTAAAAGTGTTCAAAGAACTTGAAATTGCTATCCGAGCTGAGCACAAGTGATTTGGTTCAATATTTAATATTATATTAGAGTTTCTTTTCGTGTGAGCTACTCACGTATAGGTACAGCAACGCCGCGTATACATACGTGGTCGGTGATGATTGGTCTACAGGTTGGTCAGCAGCGTATAAAGCAGCTGGACACGTGGGAACATGTATGGTCAGTTGAGCGTGAATAATGTTGTGATGGGAGTCCATACCAAAGCCCATGTGCAGGTGACCAGCGCAGAATTAAAAAGGGTCGCAATCTTCTAAGCCAAGAAAGTAAAGCTTAGAAGAATAAACTTCAGTGTTCTTACAGTTTTCTACGAACTTCGTATCATGAAATGACCGTATTCTCCTTGACAAATGACGACCTGGTAGGCTCAACGGTCGGTCACCAATTGTTACTCTTATATAGTAGGATCAGACTGAAGAAGTGGTT
This sequence comes from Citrus x clementina, assembly GCF_000493195.1. Taxonomy (NCBI): domain Eukaryota; kingdom Viridiplantae; phylum Streptophyta; class Magnoliopsida; order Sapindales; family Rutaceae; genus Citrus; species Citrus x clementina. Next base: position 25,572,593 of record NW_006261964.1, on the reverse strand, counting down.
TAAGATTGTTGAAAAAGAAAATTAACAAGAAAAATATGATAAACGGATAAAATAATTCGATGTGGGGTTACAATTTTATAAATAAAATATTTAAACTCAAACGAAATTATAATTATTATTTACGCTATCCTTGTACACTTACTCTGTTCTAATATCACTGCTAATTAGTTAATTAATGTTCAGCATTTAAATAGATTAACATTTGGTACAATTTAATGCATTGATTTTTCTTTTTTTTCATTAATTTAAAAAATCTATTAGAAAATTAAAGGATAATGTAGCGTGGCAACATCAGCGATGGTGAACATATATATATTTTAATTTAATGATCTTTACCCACAAACAATCTGTAGATATGAATCAACTCATTACACATGCTTGGTATACAACATGATTAAGGCACGCAACCGTTTACCGACTTAACAATGGTCAACATCGTGAGTCCAACTACCACGTGCCAACGTGTTCCAGATCCCACTCGGTCCCGACCAATCTGAGTCTGTCAAGATACGCTTTGCAGCGAAAACCAAACCAAACACAACTAGTTTGCTGTCACACAGTTCAGAAGCGGGCTCCACAAGCCGCGCATAAACCTCACTATATAAGCACCACCTAACATTTAACGGAGTCGTTGCCAATAACTTGCTTACTGAATCAATTCTTTGATTTCACATATAGTTCTTGCTTCTTGTTTTTCTTCAGCAATTAATATTAACACAGATGGGGCAAATTAGCAGCTTAAAGTCAGTCATGATGGTGTTCGTTTTGGCAGCTTTTGCAATGGCTGCTGCTTCAGCTCAAAGCACCGAGATGGCCCCGGCACCGGCTCCTTCATCGGACACCGGAGCAGCCTCTTCTCTGCCGGTTTCCGGTGCTGTTATTGCATCTTCGCTGTTTGTTTCTCTTCTCGCTCTCCTGAAGCACTAAGTCGTTTGGTAATGGAAGAAAATCATTGTTATTACTAAGATATTATTTTCGAGGATGATTGGAGATTAATGTATTGAATTATTTATTTGTTCTTTTCATATTTCATACTATTAATGACATAATAATACTTATTCTTTCTGTATTCATTTGGTTTTTCTTTTGAGTTCAATCACTTGTAGTTTATTATTATTATTTAAGTAGTACGTTAATTTCCAACGAGAACAAGTTAAGGACTGAGTTGGTATTAAAGTTGGACAATCGGAACTTAAAATTATGATTAGATTACACTTGTTCAAATAATAATATAAAGTGAAAATATCTCCAAATGGTTCATTTAATATTTCTTTAGGTACTTATTTACTTAAATATGTGACAAATAGAAGAGTGAAAAAATAAAAATTTTTAAATACTCTTTAAATAAAAATAAATTTATGTTAAATTGTATTATTTTCAATAATATAATTATATTATTTCTATCTTTTCAATATTGATAATATAAAAAATATAATATTATTTGAAGAGAAAACAATCACTTTTCAATATTGATAAGAAAGGAGAATAATCTTATTTAAAAGGAATTTTAAAATCTTTACTACGTACTGATGTAATTTTTCAAATGAGAAGAAAAATAGTTTAAGATTATAAAAAATGATTCATTAATATTATATTAGTTAATATCACTAACCAAATGTAGAGAGATAAATAATGAATGATGAGTATTTTTCCAATTCATATGCTTTATTTAATAGATGCATTTAATATATTATATCTAACAAGGAAAGTTAACGTATATTGCAGGTGTCAATTTCTTCTTAATTATAGATGGAAAGAAATTCCACAATTTATATTAGGTTATCATTATCTATTAAAATAAGGAAATAAATTAATAAAAAGATACGTACACTCTCAAATTAGATTAGACTTTGTTATTCCATGTAAAATAATGAAATAGGCATTACATGTGTATACAAATGGATCCAAGATCTAGTACAGATGGTAATGGTATGAGAATATGAGATGGGTCGGAATCTCTTTAAAATGTGTACGGGTCTCGTATCAATGTCCCAAATAGTCTAAATATTTCGCTTACCATATTCTAATTAATAATAAATTGACATTTGGATGATATTTTAAAAAGATTCGAAATTGAACTGAAAAACACCCAAGATACAATTAAAATTGCTAATTCTCTAGTACAGTTGTTTTATCAAAGATCTAATTTACAAGTAGATCAGAATATTGAATTTGAAAATTTGATGTAAAATTAAAAATTAAAAAAAAAATGGTTGAAATGGGATCCAGTTGAGATTTTGAGATTTTAATTTCTTATTGTCTCTTAATCGGTTAAATGAAACTGTTTAAAAACTATTAAATCAAGCACCTCTAGGGGCAGAAGAGCTTGAGTTTATTTGCCAAGATTAAGGATTAATTTCAGTTTTGCTCTTCAATTTGTAAAATCATCTGCTAAGCCCACGCTCTAATTAGTTCCCACCAATTTAAAAAATTACGAGAAATGCAATTTTGTTTTAAGAGATGTTAACTAATTATTTTTTATTTGATACAAGAAATTTGCAACAGCATGCCTACAGATTCTTATCAAAAAAATAAAAGAATGAGTCATCAATGGGCCCGTTTAATGGAAATTAAGATTTTTTATAGATTTTTTTTTCTCAGTAGTAAAGAAGAAAAACCAAATGAATAAAGTGAGAAAAAAAAAGATGAAATATTATTAATTAATAATTCATTAATAATACAAATATTGATAGATAAAAAAAGCAAAGAATAAATGCAATACTATATGTATCTCCATTCCCTCAAAATACAACCTCTTTTTCAACACACAACGAATTTCCATTCAATGCTCCAACAGGGCAAGAAGAGATAAAACGAGGGAAGAACCAACGACGGCAAGAGAAACCGGCAGAGAGAAGCCAGCTCCGGTGTCCATCGAAGGAGCCGGCGCCGGCGCCATCTCGGTACTTTGCGCCGACACGGAAGCAGCCATTGCAAAAGTTGCCAAAACCAACCCCATCATCGCATTCACGGCCTTTTTTGAGTTACTAACTGTCGCCATTGTATTATATATATATACTGTTAAAGTGTTGAAGAACTTGAAACTGCTATCCGAGCTTACAAGTGGTTCGGTTCAACGTTTGTGATGGTTATATATAAGAGCTTCTTTTCGTCTGAGGTAGCCACGTGCAGGTACAGCATATATATACGTGTTGGTGATGATTGGTCTACGGGTTGGTGAGCAGCGTATAAACATATATAATCATGATATCCAGTTCCAGTTTTGGAGGTCTGTAGGCACTGACAGGTTTGGTTAATGGAGCAATTAAGGCAGTACATTAACTGGTGTCTAGCTTTCATTTGGGAAGTGATAAAACGACTGCGAAAAATAGATCAGGATCCTATATTATATGATGACTCGTATATAAATATTTTTATTTCTTGAATATTTGTCTATTCACTCTTGAAACAAATGGAAGACTACCGTGCATCAGCACAAATCCTGTGGGTTGGGTGTCTTTTTAACTCTTGGCTTTATATGTTTATAAAATTGTAGATTATACAATACATACACATGGTGGCACCTCTTAAAACTTTCTGAGTTTGCCAAGAAAAAAATTATGTGTGGAACTGTCTTATTAGCTCAGCATGTTGAGGTAATGAAACAGTTTAAAGTTGGCAGAGCGATGAGTTCTATTGTAAGATTCACTGATATTTTTAATATTAAATTTAATAGATCTTGTTATAAGAATTACTGTTGATCTCATAATGAGATCACTGTTATGTCACATGATAAAACACTACTAGACTGTCTCAGATAGCCTCACAAAAGTCCTTCTCTATTGCCAAATTTGTATAGCAAATTCTTATTGAACTATGTATCCATGACCTTAAGTAATTAAAAAGAAATAAAAATAATGACAAGGAAGGAATTAAGGGGAAAAAAAATAACTCTCATCTAAGATTGTGCTATATAAATAGATAACATATCAAGATTCTAACTAGTAGTGGCCGACCATTTTCTCATCTAACAAATGAGAGAGAGATCATTAGAGGAGTAAGACTTATCCTTCAAATTACTCTAATATTTTTTTATAAATCAAACTCTAAGTTAAACATCAAAGGGCCATCAATAAATAGAAGATGGATACTCAGAACTTTAGGAACGAATCATTTCTTAGAAATGGAGGACTTGGAGCCCCTTCAATATATATATATATTTTAATTTAATGATCTTTACCCACTGTCAATCTGTAGATTCTAATCAATTCATTACACATGCTTGTAAACTACATATTTAAGGCACGCAACCGTTTACCGACTTAACAATGGTCAACATCGTCAGTCCAACTACCACGTGCCAACGTGTTCCAGATCCCACTCGGTCCCATGTTTTTAGTTCCAACCAATCTGAGTCTGTCAAGATACGCTTTGCGGCGAAAACCAAACCAAACACAACACGTTTGCTGTCACACAGATCAAAGCGTGCTCCACAAGCCGCGCATACACCTCACTATATAATTATAAGCACCACCTAACATTTAACGGAGCCATTGCCCATAACTTGCTTACTGAATCAATTCTTTATTTTCATATATAGTTCTTGCTTCTTGTTTTTCTTCAGCAATTAATATCAATATAGATGGCGCAAATTAGCAGCTTAAAGTCCGTTATGATGATGTTCGTTTTGGCAGCTCTTGCAATGGCTGCAGCTTCAGCTCAAAGCACCGAGATGGCGCCGGCACCGGCTCCTTCATCGGACACCGGAGCAGCCTCCTCTCTGCCGGTTTCCGGTGCTGTTATTGCATCTTCACTCTTTGTTTCTCTTCTTGCTCTCCTGAAGCACTAAGAGGTTTATTAAATGTCTAAAATATGAAATTTTATTAATTTCATACATTTTCTAAAATTTACTTGTTTGTTTTTTAGAACTTATATCTGATTTTCAGACATTTACATCTGAATAGAAAAAGTAAATTTTTGTGATTTTTATCTGAATGAGAAAATATCTTAATGACAAGTAAATATTATATTTCAAAAATATTTCTGTAAAATAACTTATTTCCTAAATTATAAAATGTAATTCTCTTTTTTTGTTTTAATTTTCAAGAACATAAATGGAAAACAACTAAGTTTAAGATGTTTTTTATTGTAAAAACAAACAAGATGCCACTTATATTAAGATATTAAAAAAAGAAAAACAAACATGTCATTCAAATTTTCTTATTCAAACCCATTCAGACTTTAGAAAAATTCAAACTCATTTAGCTTTCAGACAAAAAAACAAACGCTACCTAAGTCTTTTGGTAACGGAAGAAAATCATAATTATTACTAAGATATTATTTTCGAGGATGATTGGAGATTAATGTATTGAATTATTTATTTGTTTGATTAATATTTCGTACTATTAATGACATAATAATACTTAATTCTTTCAGTATTCATTTGATTTTTCTTTTGAGTTCAATCGCTTGTAGTTTTTATTTATTTATTTATTTATTTATTTATTATTATTATTATTATTATTATTATTATTATTATTATTATTATTATTATTATTATTTAATATATATGCTTATAAGTAGTATGTTAATTTCCAATGGGAACAAGTTAAGGCTTGATTTAGTATTGAAGATGAACAATCGAAATTTAAAATTACAATAAGATTACACTTGTCCAAATAATACTATAAAATAAGAGTATCTCTAAAAAACTCATCTAATATTACTTTTTAGATACTTATTTACTTAAATATATGATAAATAGAAGCGTGAAAAAATATACTCTTAAAGACTCTTCAAATAAAAATAAATTTATGTTATTTTAATCAAATTCCTCTCACTAAATTATATATTTTTTTAAAATAATATAATTATATTATTTCTATCTTTGCAATAGTGATACTATAAAAAAATATAGTATTATTTGAAAAGAAAACAATCACTTTTCAATATTAATAAGAGAGAAGGATAATCTTTATTTGAAGGGAATTTTAAAAATTCTTATTGTTGATCCAATTTTTCAAATGAGAATTCAATTTTTAATTTGAAGAATTTTTTGAAAACACAAAGATTATCAAAATGATTCATTGATATTATGTTAGTTAATATCACTAACCAAACGTAGAGAAATAAATAATGAATGACTAATGAGTATTTTTCCAATTCATAAGCTTTATATAACAGATGTCGTTTAATATATTATATTTGACAATGAAGTCTACAACCGACCTAGAAATAGCGAACTGCACATTAAAGATATAGGACCCACATAATTGTGTGGTTGGGTTGTATATGTTACATGAAATGTAATATAGTATTTACTTAAAGATGAACTTTACAATTCCTGCAGCTCAGTCTTTGGGTGAGTGGTGAGTTATTACCTTTTGAATCGTTGATTTTTTTTTTTAATAAGTAAAATAGACATCTTCCAATATTTATGAAAGTAAAAATTTGAGTTATATTATAATAAATTTGATATAATTTCAACAAATTTTTTATTATGAATAACATATACATATAAAAAAAAAAAATTGCAAATCCGCATGCGCTTTGTAATAATCATGGGAACGTCGTGTTTGAACAACTCAGCGTCATTCGATCTTCTTTAAACTTCTAAGGAGCCAACCGACTTAACTGATATAGCATCGTAGTAGGTCCGACTGAAGTGTGGAAACGTGTCCCCCTCTTAAACGGTGCCGTCTATAGATATCATGGTCATATGTATTCATATATGTGCTGCGTTAAGCTGGTCAAAGACTCGAGGGGACGGGGCAGCAAAACAGAGCACAGCCACATTGGCTGTTACGGTGGAGCGTGGGCTCCACGCGCATTGCCATTTACTTCGCTTAAACGCTTAGCATTTCCGCTTCTTGAATAATACATTTTGATGCTCCGAAATTCAAGAGAAATTTCGATGATGTGATTCATCTTACAAAATAAGCTGGGAAGTGTGAAAAAAATTAGTACAGCAAAAGTTAATTGAATTTGATGGATTTATGATTTTTCCGCAAGATCCAAAACAGAAGTAATAGCCAAGAATTAAGAATTAGAGGTGTATAAGAGGAGAGTCTTTGGTATTTCTAAAATATTGGTTCTTGTCCACTCAATATTTGTCATATGCACATGAATACTGTCGCAATTAGTTGAAGTATACGCGGAGTAAGAAAAACAGAGCAATAATTTTGTAGCTTTGCAAGACCTTTAGACACAAGATTTAGTATAGATTTGCATGTAGGTATATAAATAATTTCTAGCTATCAACCAAATAAATTTTTTTCTTTAAAAGTGTAATTGAGTGGTTTTCAAATATCTTTATTTGATTGGTTACTAAAGTTTAAATTTTAAGAGAGATAAGGGGGGGCTAAAAATAAATCTGACCTTTATACAACTCCTCACTTTTTTAATAAATTATAAAATAATATAAATTTTTTTGAAATTTTTGTTTGCCTTCTTTAATAAACTATAAAATAATATTAGACATGTACGATTTTGATTCAACCCAAGGGATCATATTCATTACAGCCATTAACATAAAATAAAAAATCCTATATGAATTTTTGTTTAGATTCTTTGTCCCTTCTGTCATCACAGTTGTAACGAATCAACTAACCCGACATTATAATTAGTTGCTGAAAAGCCAACCCATTATTTTTCTTTAAATAAATAAAGTAAGGGATGCTTGGTTGAAAGAAACGGGGGGGAGATGAGAGAAATGGAAAAAAATAAAAATAAAAAAGAGGCGTGAGAGTTAATTGATTCGCTTGCTTTAGTTTAAGTTAACGTTCAAGAGTTGTGGTGGCCATTGCATCTAGCAAGCTGTCACAAAAGCTCTCATTTTCACTGTGCTGGCTCTCCTTAAGCACTGAACGTTGTAATTGTGAAAATTCTTATAATCTACGGTAAAGATTGCTTTATATTCTTGATTTTGTGAGAGTGGGGATATTGTATGGAACCTGCTGTTTGCCATTCAACACGAATTTACTGCTTATCTTAATAAAGTTAAATGCCCATTTGCTGATCATGCCTTGATTTTTACTTGTCTATGTCTTAAATTTTAACTGTCATTAACCGTTGAATCACAGGGCACTTGATGATCAATCTCATTGCTTCTGTTCCTGAATGTTGGTGACTGTTTCTGTTTGAATGCAGAATCTGCTCACTGCAAATAACACAAAACCATATGATATTTTGCGGAATTGTTTTTATTATTGTGAATAGCAAGTATTCGATTCATTTTACACTGTTAAGATAATCTCAATGCTATGCCCAGCACGTATACAAGTAGATGGGGTACTTGAATATTCCCCCCACCCACATTCAATGTATATTCGATTAATTATTTTACAAATTATATGATTGCAGTTTCAATCCCTTTCAAGAAGCAGTCCCTTTGGACTCCTGAACGTCTAACTCATGCTCCGCTACCATGATGCAGGAATCGGCTTCCAGTGAAGAGACTGAGCTCTTGTTCTTTAACAACGATTCCTTGGGTGAGCTCAGCATGTCTGTTGTGCACTGCACATCAGGCGTTATGCCAACCTGATCTATGTCGTGAAGTGCAGGTGATAGATACTTTGCCACCGTGACAAACAGAGCTGATCCATCGTGCAACTCTGTGACACTCTGTAGCAAGAATGATTCAGAAGCAATGCAGCATAAGCTCAAATGACTAGAGGCAGTTTAAACTTGAAAGATCCACACAATGAATCAAATTGAGTGTTTGAACGCTCAAGGCTTGGCAATAAGGAACATTATATACCGGGATCATAGATGCAAAATGAGTTCTGCATGCCTAGAATGGTCACCATAACAGACATTTTGATCATGCAAAGTGAAACATCAGAGCCTTCAGCAGTGCTTAAATTATGGATAGATTCCAATTTTAGATTATTTTGAGACAATGCCGGGGCCTTCTGATATTTCAGAGTAGGTTCCATGTTAAAAATATCGTTTCTGGTGGTGCCAAGACCACCGATTATACCTGAATTTTGCCTTTGCCAAAGGTTTTGTGCCCCACAAGGATGGCACGACCATTATCATGCAATGCCCCCGCTAAAATCTCACTCGCACTCGCACTTCCCTCATTGACCTGTTTCAAGCAATAAAAGGTACGCAATTAACTTTAGAAGCTAGAGAATAATATAGTACCGGGGAAAACAGTCAATGACTTAGGAGATTGATGATTTTTCTGCAAGGATTTATCTCAAATACTAGGCACACAAGTTTCTGAAGACAAATATGAATGTATGTATATCACACTGCAATTCTCCAGATTTGGTCACACTTAATTACTTAAACAAACTGCCATATATTCAGTATACTGATAGCTTTGCTGGGAAATGTTACCCAAATCTAAAAATGCACCTACTACGTCTAGAATTTGCAGTTCTTTTACATATTAAACAATCTGAATTTTTATTTTCTGTAAGCACTGAATTATATCCAAGTACAACACTTACAAGAACCACCAGTGGATCATGAGTTATGGCATGCCCATCGACCATGTTAATAGGTAACGTATGTCCTTCCCTGTCAACTGCGTTCACAAAAGTCTCGTCTCCATCTAGCCATATTTGGGCAACATCAAGTCCTGCTTTAACCAGACCCCCCTGGAATATGGATAGAGAAGGGGGAGAAAAAATACCATGAATAACCTAAGACAATGGTGAAACAACTAATGATTAAAAATTGACTGCTAGCAAAATGGAAAACTTAGAATTACTGGATTGTTCCGCAAATCGAGTATGTATGAGTGTGCTCCTTCACTTTCCAGTTCATGAATTGTATTTGCCATATCGGCAGCTGCAGTCTGTCAAATGGAACAGAAAGGATGTAAATTTTAGATGAAAAGCATAACTGATAATTCAACATTCTGACTTCTGATAAGTAAGATTCAAGTTGATGGCAGTTTTTTGCTACCTGAGAGAAAGCTGACAGCTTCACATAACCAGTCTTTGTAAGATGTCCATCAGGAGTTCTGTGAGGGATGATGGTACGAGATATAGGGGAAAGCTTAATGTACCCACGAGGTATGTTGACCTTCAAGTAGATGAGAAATATTTCCAGAAAAATTTTCAGAAAATAAACATTTGTCATCGAGAACAGAGTATAACATGTTTTCATTTATTGTATGCTTTTTAATGAAACAGAAAAGTCCGACTCGGAGCTTCTATGGAGTCCGATAGAAATCAGTGGCACTACATATTTAGTCTAGGACTTGTAATATTGAGAAATGGAAGGATTCAATACCTCTCTGGTACCAGACTCCCTTCCCACATCTTTTCCCTGGGGAACATGCCATAAATTAGTTATCACAAGCAATAGTAGTAACTAAGAAGATTAAATCTCAGCTTGAAAACCCAAAACAAGATCATTTTGTTTCTATTAACCTTAAGGTTGATGTTTAGAAAATAGTTGTATCAGCTATAATGCACGCCCACATAAAATTATGGTACGAATTAACCCAAATGTTCCTATCTTACAATATTTCCAGCTCCTTATAAATTCGAAACTGCCAATAACTATGCAATCGACGATAGTCTTTGACTTAAAATACATTCAAAAAAGGATTTTTACTAGCCAATATGAAGTGGGAAAGAGAAGACTGAAGGTCCTCTCTCATTTAAGGATGCCATGACACAGAGCACATATTACCGCAAATATTTTATTTGCATAAGGATACAATAAAACTATATGGAAACCATATTGTCACACTTTTGAAGCAAAAGTATGAAGACAAATCGAAGACCAGACCAATCGAAATTCTTGTATAAGGAAAGTATATTGAGCCTGTCGAACCAGCTATACTTGGGAGAATAGGAAGATGGAATGTAATGGAAAATTTATCTTGCAAAGGAGAAGAGTTAATACTCACACTGTGAACTTTTACTGTAACTGGTGTTCCCGCACGCCCTCTGAGCTTCAGAGCTGCTGCTTCACTATCAATACCATCAAGCCTCTCCCCTGTTGACCACAACCAGCTCTCAGAATTAAGATATTTTATTTTAACTGACTATAGAACAAGAGGAACATGAGCCATACCATTTCATTTCACAAGGAGACATATTAGCAATTCAGAAAGTAATTACATTTTTTGAAGAACAAGAAATTTTCATCAATCAAAAGAAAAAGGAAGTTTAATTCCAAACTATTCAAAAAAAAACTTGAGTTGAAACAAAATAAAGATGAAACCCTGCCTATGTTCAACCTGATAAATTGTCTAAGCACCTGAACAGCATTATCGCGCCAGGAAGAGTACTACTGAAATTTATTCTGCATTGTAAAATATACGTACTGGCTCGAAATTATACAGAGAGAAGACATCTAGGCTCCTACTTTTGAGAGATTTATGGAACCTGATTCTTAGTTTGTTTCCTCCTCATAAAGATAAAAGTCACGGACAAACAGTTCCATCTGATAAAAGGAACTGCTCCTTCTGTTGTTCTAATAATCTAATGAGTAAGCAACAGTGGCTTTTCAGCCACATTGCATTAGTAGTTTCCGAAGCATTTTTTGTAAGAATATGCCATGTTTTCTAACAAGGGATGGAAACCTTTCTAGTTTTAATACTTGACAATAATTAAGAAAAAATAGAAAATAAAATTAATTAAGTTGCTGACAGACTAACAGTGATGTCAGTTAATGAAAATGAACAAATGATATTCTCTTTATCGGGCTTGAGCATTAGGTTCTGAGCATTCCGACAGCCTAGCACAATGTGCAAAGATATTATTTAGTTCAATCACATAGATCTTATTCAGCTTTCTAAAGAGAAAAAGACAGCCGCATTATTCCTAAATACCATTAATCTCAATCAACTCATCCCCTTCATGTATCCCGGCTCGAGCTGCTGGGCTATCTTCTACACAAGACAAAACAACCTGAAAATAGAAAAAAAAAAGTTGAACAAACGAATAACATAGCATGGGTGAACATATGTTAACTCTTCTACCAGCTAAAACGACTAGATGTACCGCTGGTTAATGATAATCAGTATTCCTACTTAGGAAAAAAGTATCACAAAGCCAACCAAAAACAACTTTGAATTGCACATCTTTAGCCATTCATTGACATGAAAATTAGGAAATAAAATGACAAAATCCTTGGGAAATAACTCAATATAATCAGATTGTGAGGATTTTTTTCATTAAAGCTATGATATCCATAGTACAGGCCATGTCAAAATTCAGGAGGTCACCAGCCATCAAAAGACTAGCAAGATATCTTTGAATGTAACTCACCAAATGCCCTGTTCGTGGTTCAACGCTTATGAAGAGGCCAACTCCTTGCAAATTTCCGTCGCTTCCAATTCTAAAACTTTGGTACTCCTGTAAGTAAATACCCTTGTTAGACACATTGCGACAATGAGTTTTCTACACATGTCTTCCAATCAATTAGAATGTGTTAGCATCATAGAATGGATAAAAGAAAACTAATAAGAATGCCACGGCCGTATGATAACTCAAGAGATCTTTTATTGATCAAGGTTGCAAATGCCAGCTTAAATTAATGAATGTAACATATATCAAAAACCTTGGGACTAATAATTCGAGTAAACGGATCTCCAAGAGTTGAAAGCATTCCACTGATTTTGCTATACGCCGCATCAGCTGACTTTAATGGAAATATTTCCACCATAGTCTGCTGCAACTTTGAATCCCAGTCTGCAAACCAGCAATCATCTTAAATCCATCTTATCACTTCATTGAAATTTGTTGAAGAATAAAAGACAATATCCAAGTACCTTGATGATTAAAAGTTGGGTCAACAAATGTCTCTCTAATTAAACCCCAAGCTTCAACAAGAGTTCTTTGAACTGTATTCACCTAATAAACAAAGAAAATTAACCCAAAAATATAAATACTCAACTGGAGAGGAAAAAAAAAAAAAGATTACCTCAGGAGCGCGGGAAGCAGGAAAAGCGACGGTTAAAGACTCTGCAAAAGCTGGAGAATCGAAGCAAATTGAGGCCAAAGCAGTGGCTGCAGCGGCAAAACCAACAAACCCTTTTGCAATTGATTCAATCAAATCTTTCCTGTTGTTCAGCTGCAACTTGGACGACTCAGCTAATTTCACATTATCTGAAGCACAAGAATGCATTGGCATGCTCCATTTCTTGCTCTTACAACGATTTGAACACCAAAAACGATGAGGATAGAGCTTTACTGGAATGGGGTTTGGTGATTTTGGTGAAATAATCTTTGGGCCAAGAGGCTCCATGCTGAATTTTCTTGTAAACTATTTTTGGTTTTTGTGAAGCTTTGAGAAGGGAGAATGGTAGTTAACAATTTGTTAGCCGTTATTTGTTCTTGGGAATCTTGTGGGGTCCAGTTGAATCTTGTGATTTGTGGTACTGAGACCTGTTGCGTTGCCGTTTTAGAGTATCTGATTGTAATGATCTACGGAACCTTTAAAGTATCTGCACGTGTACTGCATATATATTATGAGGTAAGAGTTCACTGTCTGAAAATCATTGAATTTTTGAAAAATTTTAGGAATAGGATTTATGTATTTTTATTCAAATGTGAGCCAATGCCTCCTAAATTACTCAATAACCTTTAATTTATTAGTTAATTTCAGGCTGTAAATTGATTCTTAAGATTGCACTTGTTTGATTAGGGCGCTTAAAACTCAAACTAATGTTTTAGCCCCCACTTTTCTAGGATTTAAAAATAGATGATCATTCAATGAAAATTACTTGATCAAGCTACTTGAAGTATGTTAATAATATTCTTAAATGACTTAAAAATATGTTGACACAGTGCAAATATAAATTTTGATCAATTGTGCGACATCACATATGGTAAGTTATGATTAGGGGCTCTATATTATGGGTTCCACAACTCTTTAATCATAGTTTGTCACACGCAATATCGCGCACTAGATCAACCCTCATATAAATGTAACACGAATAATTACTCGTGCTGTAAACAAATTTTCAAATTAAACTCTTGAATAATATGACACGATTATTAAATGATTGATGTGAATATAACACAATTGACTTCTCTAAATATTGTATATAATAAATACTAATCCATTATTTTCTATCAACATAATAATGGATTTAACATTAAGATTGTCCATTGTTATTTCAAAATTTTGGAAAGGGTGGTTAATTTTAGGGCCCAGAATCTGTACAAGTAGCCCAAGCATTTGAGGCCATAATTTTCTTTTTTCACCGCAGGGAGAGCCCAAACAGTGCTTTGTTGGGCTACATTTAAGATGGGTTTACACGCCACCCGCTTGTCTTTTGAAGTTCTGACGCAAAAGCTTGAACAGGTTTTTAGTGACTTTGCATTACAACAATTAATAATATTAGAGATACTAATATTTAATTTCCATTTAATTTTTACCGTCCTACATCAATTTACACAATCAGGACAGCTCATTTAAATTTTAAGATAATATATTTTTTTTTCTTTTCTTTTTTGAAGTACACCATTGCTTGAAACTTAAATCCCTCCCCACCATCTACAATGGATGGATCAATCACATCATAATCAACATGTGCAGTAATTAATGTACTTTGCCAACATTCCATGTGCCCATTGTACAATCCACCAAATGTAACTTCAAATTTTAGGGAATCCCAATTGATAGTGCCCTCCACAAAAAAATGTACCAAGAAAATTAAAACATACACTAGTGCACAACCGATTGCCCACACAAATTAAGCAAGAAATAATTCAACATTTTCAAAAACAATTATCAATTTTGAAATCCACCCAAACCCATTGGAAACCAAGTGTATTAGTTTCTGGATCTAATAATTCATGTAACAGACTGGAACTCTTGTAGACGAGCTGTTTATTTATCATCATACGTCTAAGTTTTCAAGTCTAAGTAATAATACAACAAATTTAAACCGTGTAGAGAATGGACATTACATTGAGTGAAATTATTGAAACTCCAACCATGTCATGGAAAGTTAGGAACATAAATAAATATGTGAAAGAGGATTTTCATTAGAATTTTAAAGCTATGTGTCTGGTTATGTTTCCTTGATTTAGAAGAAAAGTGGAATTTGATTGGATTTCACAAAGTTGGATTTCGATAAAGAGTATCGGAAAGAGGAAAATAAAGAGGCGAACAATTCATTTTCATTTAAAGCAAAAGAGAGGGGAACATGCATGCACATATTATAGTGGTTTCATGATTTCATCACCCACTGAAGAATGCAAGTGACCCAGCTGCTGATACTTCTTTTTTTTTTTTGTACAAAGAAACCATATATTTGCTACTTTATTGGGAAGAGAAATTAATTTTTGGACACAACAAACAAAAATTAAATATGGGTTGAAATAAAAATGGAAATTCAATGGTCTCATATTTCGGAGAGAAAATAAAAGCTATCTGAATTTTCCCAAACAAGACAGTGACTGTGAGGAATAATATCAAGTCAAAATGAGATCACCCATATCATATCCTTGATTGATAAAGTTTCAAGTATGGGCAGGACTGGCAGAATGGTGAAAATCATAACAAAGTTATTAAAGGGACTGGATTCTCACACATTTCTAAAGGAAAAAATATATATATGTAGGAAAAAGGAAAGAAATGATATGAAGAAGAAGAAAATTTCTATACCATGCTAAGTTCACATTTAACTTATTAAGATAAAAGTACTCAAACAAATATTATTTTAGTTCATTTTAATAGTAAACTCCTGTGGTAATAAGGAGCAAGCAAGCTTAAGTTTTGGGATCGAATTTCAATAAGTGAATGTGTTCTCGTTAAAAAAAAGAAAAGAAATAAATAATTGTTTGTTGCTTAACATGATTAAATTAAATTTAATTGCTGAAAAATTACCGAGTGCAGAAAACATTTACTTCAAGGAAACATTTAATTAATTTCCTATTGATTTGGTACAATCAAATCACAATAAAAAGAGATAAAAATTGGGTTCCTTACAAAATATTTGATGGAGGACGTAGGCCAACCCCACATGATATGTTTTCCACGTTGATCAAATGAGACATTCTTTAACCATCCCTTTCGGTAGTTCTATTTTTTGGTACGAATTTTGTATGCAAAATTGCAAAGCTTCAAAGAATTGACACTTTTGATGGAAATAGACAAATAGTTATGGACCTACGGTCAGATATTGCAGAAGCTTTAATTCTATTAGTTAATGCACCAACTATTTGGGCTTCAATGATTCCACCATTTTTATTTTGTTCTTGTTCTTGTTATAGCCCAAATGCCTTCAGTATATATTAATTTAAAAACAAGCATTATATATATATATATATGGGTCCGCATAAGTTACATTTAATGTAACTTACGGTCAGCCTCTAAAATTTTATCTAGCTCTCTATTCTCTATATTATTTATATTTTATTCATGAATATTATAAATTTTTTAAATTGTAAAATTTTGTTTAACCCCTTATACTCAATTTTATTTTATTAAAACACTAGAGAATGAATTCGCCCCCACAATTTTAAATTCTCAAATTAACCTCCATTTAATTAAAAAATATAATAATTATTAAATGAATTATAATTATAATTATTATTTTATTATAATCATAAATATAATTATATTTTTTAAATAGATTGTTGTTATTATTAATAACAAGAATAAAAAGCATTATAATTAATTAATCTATTAAAAAATTAATAATAATTTTTTATTAAATTGTTAATAATAATAATTAATGATAATTATTATTAATAATTAATTTTTGAATAATAATAACAATAATAATAATTAAAATACAAAATAATAATTATGATAAAAATTAATTAAGGATTTTATAAAAATTGGTTTACAATTTAACTCATTCTGATTTGATTCTGAAACAAAATAAATAAATAAATGGTAATACAGCCCATTCTAATTATGATTTCTTCAGTTCAAGTAAATAAATTATAATGTTATTTTGTCTATTTTTTTTATTTTTCTCTGAAACATTTTCTAAAGAAAGAGAGAGAGAGTGTGTGTGTAGATTTTTTAACTTTTGAAAATAATCACATTTTGTAAAATATTACGATAGAATAAGATGTAGATCGATTTTAACTCGATGAAAATATTTTGGCTGTTAAAAAAAAAGTAAATTAAAAATAAATATTTGAGAAAATATATTATTAAATGAATAATAATAATAATAATAATAATAATAATAATAATAATAATTTTAATTTATTTACTTAAACTGAAGAAATCGTAATTAGAGTGAGTTGTATTACCATTTATATGTTTATTTTGTCTTAGAATCAAAATTAGAATAAGTTAAATTGTAACCAATTGCTATAAAATCCTTAACTAATTTTTATCATAATTATTATTTTATATTTTATTATTGTTATTGTTATTATTATTCAAAAACTAATTAATAATAATAATTATCGTTAATTATTATTAACAATTTAATAAAAAATATTATTAATTATTGTTAATAGATTAATTAATTATAATGCTTTTTATTCTTGTTATTAATAATAACAATAATCTATTTAAAAAATATAATTATATTTATGATTATAATAAAATAATAATTATAATTATAATTCATTTAACAATAATTATATTTTTTAATTAAATATAGGTTAATTTGAGAATTTAAAATTATAGGGGCGAATTCATACTCTGGAGTAATAAATTGAGTGTAAGGGGTTAAACAAAAATTTACAATTAAAAAAGTTTATAACATTCATGAATAACATATAAATAACATAGAGGATAGGGGGCTAGATGAAATTTCAGAGGCTGACCGTAAGTTACATTGAATGTAACTTAGGCGGACCCTATATATATATACATATATATATATATATATATATATATATATATTGAAAAGGAACAAACATTATAATTTGTTTCCATCAAGGTTGTGTTATGAGTCGTTTTTGACATTCTTCAAATTCTTTTTTTTTTTTTGGAAAAAAAATAATTATTATGTATTTTTGGATTAGAAAGTCAATCGTAGTATTTTTATTAGATGCAATTGACAAGCGCTTTAAGCACCAAACACTTATGTTTTTAGTTAAAATTATTTCCTATAAGCAAATCTCAAAGCTCGCCACATTCAGTCCGATATTATTATTCATGTCATTTGTAAGTATTATTTCTGAAAAGATAAAAAAAAATTCTTTATTTTCATCGATTTTTTGATAAGGTAACAGTAGTCATAATATGAGATATGGCATCCTTGTGTTACTCTAATTAAACCTTATAATTTATATTGATAATACGATAAATCTTGTGTAGAATATCTCTATTTAAAGGGGATGATCATAGCCCAAATCTCCAATGAAAAGAGAACTTATGACTCAAAGAGTCAATAGCATATTGAAAAAAAACATTAAGCATGAAAGTCGTTGACTTACTTAAAGGAGCTTCTAAGAAGCATTTCTGAATCCATATCGTGAACCTATAAATGCATCAACATCATAGAGCCAATAGGCATGTGCATTTGTCCTCTGCACGAGCGTGGCTCTTGATAATTTGATATGGACATGCTTAGCTGGGCATAGTGTCTTGCTTGGGAATAAAAACTTGTATACGTGGGTCACTTCACTATGCTGAGATATCACCTGCTCTATTGGGAGGTCAAATATGTCATGTATTAGGACCCATTCAATTTAGTATTGTAAATCAATTTCCTTAAAATAAGATCGAGTAGATTTGGAATTTATCAGACTTCACGGCCCGTTTTAAATTGTTTTTGAGAGCTTAAAAAGTGATTTAGAAAAATTAAAAGCTAATTTTAGTATTTAATAAGTTTTTTATACATTATTTTTGGCAAAACGAAAAATCGCTCCATTTTACAGCAGATTTAAAAAGTATGAAAGGAATGACTTTTCAAAATTTAATTTTAAAAATTACTTTTATATTTAATCCAATTCCATACATATTATTATAAAAATCTAAAATTATCCTCATTAATTAAAAAATAAAATCATTAACTTTAAAGAGATTATTATCATTACCAAATATATTGAGACAAACATTAAAATAAAGTTAAAAATATAAAATATTTATTTTTGTTATCAATTATATATGTACACAATAAAAAATATATATACATGTTTATAAATGTTTAAACAAATTTTATTTAAAATTATGTCCAATTTAGTTATTTAGATTCTTATAACAATTTAATAGCAAGATTTACCAAACACATATGACTGATTTTAAAACTCATGGTACTTTTAAAAGTAATTTTATCGAATATTTAATTGATTTTCTTCACAGCTGATTGTTTCTACAGCAAGCTAACATTTTTCTATAGCATAAGTGCATAACTAAGAACAATTATTTTAAAAATTACAATATTACCAAACTTTCACACTGATTGTTTTTACAACATAGCTAACATCACAGCTGATTGTTTTTACAACACAATTAACTATGATTATTTTAAAAATTAAAGATTTCTTCTAATTACATATATAACACACGTCTTCTAACAAAAATAACGATTGCCAATATTTTTTATATGTTAATTAAAGTAGTTAATTATTAGAATCATCATAATTTTTTCATAATCAAAAGGTTTTCATTTACTTTACAATTTATTTATTACATGTTTCAATTTTTTCCGTTGACAAAACAAAACATTTGTAAATAATAATAAATAAAAAAAGACAAAGGACGGCTGTAATATACAAACCGTTGGAAAGTAGTTTCTCTTAACTTTCTTATATAATAACAATTAACATGTAAGGAAGATTCAATCATAGGATCTTTAAACCAATCCAATTTTATCATTTCGGGAAAAAAAAAATGGCTAAACAAGCGATCTAACAAATAAATAAATCTCTTTCTGTCATATTTTTGGGTAAATGTTTCGTTAGTCTATATGTGTAAGTCAATTACTCAATAAGTCATTCTCTATTTAAAAACTACTCAAAAAGATCCTTGTTACATATTTGCTTCCATTAAAAAAAACTCAATTTATTTCCCATCTATTTTCTACATATTGCTTGTTAGATTTGTTTGAAATTTAAGTTATATTAAATAGAAGTACTATTTTACCCTTAGAATATCAATTCCAACAAAGTCAGCTTTGAAATTAAGTAACAATATGTGTTTTTTGGATAATTTTTAAAATACAATACTAACTAAGTAATTGGCTCAAATTGTAAATTTTTATTCAATATGATAGAATGAGCCTCCTTCGGTTATAAGTTATATTAGATAGAAATATTATTTGCCCTTAGAAAATCAGTTCCGATAAAGTTAGCTATGAAATTAAGTAACAACATGAGTTTTTTAGAAAATTTGTATTTTTTCTTTGTAATTAAAAACTACCTTCTTTAAATAAGGGTAAAACTATAATTTAAAACAATTCACTCTTAATTCAAGACAAAATAAACATATAAATGAGATTTTGATTCTTTTTTCATACTCTTATTTCAGTGTAAGTAAACAACATGCTCTTAATCCCACTTCACAATCCTAATTTCAGAATTCCAACTCCTTAGGATATACACTCTAATATAAAAAGTAAACGCTATCTTATTTGTTTACTGCTATTGGAGTTATACAACCTAACCACCAATTAATTTGGTTACTGGTGTTGATTCATAGAATTTCATATATCTTGTAATGTAGACGTACAATAAATTAAGGACTGTTTTCCTAAATAATATAAAAATATTATTTTGATATTTAACTAAAAGGAAGATTAAGTAGATATATAGATTATTTCATGATTAAAAAAATTTTATCTACTAACTTATTATGATCACTAAAGAATTTTTTTCCCCTCCATTTTTGGCTATAATAATTCCACGCATTTGCTTTTATGATATTCTCTCTTTTTATATCATCTTATAAATAATATATTTCCCTTCTCATGCATAAATAAATCAAATAAAAAATAAGTCTAATTTTCCCCTTTAACCCATCCTTTTCTACTTTTGAATAGTATTAATTCCAAGGATAGGATCCTTCTAGGAAGCTGGTGAAAGTGCTCTTTTTAAAAGAAAAAGATCTTACTGTCTTTTAATTTTTCCCCCTATTTGTTCTTTTCTTTTTTAATTCAAATTGAAAAATAATGTTACGATACATTCCTCAGAGTATCAATCTTCAATGGGTCCTATCCTTCACAGTCCATATCTAAGAGTGGCCCACAAAAGCATTGATCCAGACCATGTGATTTCTCGATCAATATTTGATGTCTTGATCAGACTATTGCTAACCATCATAATTATCCCTTGTAATATTAGGTTAATTGCTTATGGTAACATCTCTTCACCTTGGGCCCAAGACTTCGACAAGTAGTTTTTAAATAAATTTTTGATCAGGCATTTGAGTTCGTATCGTAAGAGAGATAAGGGCTATGCAATTTCTTTTTTTTTTTAAAAATTTTTTTTTTGCAAGTATAGATATTATTAAGGAAATAATGCCACATCGACTAATAATTGATCAATTAATCTTTGACTGAGTCAGGTCTATGGACTTTTAAATAATATGATACATGTGATATGAACCAGACAAAAAGATTGGTTTGTATGTGATGAGAATATGTTAAAGAGATAGTTAGACATTAGTTGAAAATTTGATCTGAGATTAACTATATAAGACTTGAGCAACCCTTAGTTATTAATTTTTGAGTATTAATTAAGCCTATGAACTCATATAGATATGATTGATAATAAGCTTTGATTTTTAAAATACATTAAAACTAAATCATATTTAGGTAAGATTTCGAGAAATTCCCAAATACCTGTCATATTTAGGTAAAGATTTGGAAAAATTCCCTATAAGAATATATTAGTAGACATGTAATATACTTTTAAAAGAAAGAAGGAAAAATGCTTGTGATGCTTGTGCACGTTATCAATAGCTAAATAGAAACTTTCATATCCTTAAATGAACTAATTAAACAAGATAACTAAAATCAGAAATAATATTATTGGCGGTGTCAGAAACGATCTCTTGTGAATACACTATGAACATCCAACTTTTTTCCTTCTGATTCCTTGCAAGAAAAGCAGGTGATATAATCGAATAGGTACATCAAAATACACAGTTTCTTAAGAGTGGCCATGCATTCACGCTTGGTTAGAAATAACAACTTTCTCATTAATCGACATTTGCACGTGGCTGGAAGCAATTAGGTTTAATAGCATCCATACGTCAATTAAATAATTAGGTTTAATACCATCGAGCTAGCCGAGGTTCATTAATGAAAAAAAGGGAAAAAAATGGTTTATGGGGACAAACATTAATACTGAGTTAAAATAACATCATTATTTCTTTAGTATAGAGAGCAATAAAACAAAAAGGAAATTGGAAAGAAATAAACATCCGACACAACAAAATGAGAGACCAATGCCCACTTAATTTCAGCCATTTGAGAGTTTCACTAGGATTAAGAATAGAGATTTGGAGTCTCTACAAAAAGCGTCATGCCCCAAGGCTTGGCCGAGCACTTTTTTTTCAGCTGATCATTTGAGTTAAAATCTTGTGTGAGATACGAGACTAAAGAAATGATTTACCACCCTCCTGTCTTTGTTAAAAAAAGAAAGAAAAAAGCGTGGGGGAGATCATTAGACTCCGAAAATATCCAAGACCAAGTCATTATGATTTTTCGTCAAATAAAAGGGCAGAGGTATTATTGCTATATATTCTGCTACCAAGTTGAAATTGCAAGGAATCTCCGATCTCAATAATCCTTCGATGTACTTATTGAGCTTTTTCCCGTGGGGGGATTTTGATTATATACTTAACATCAATGCTCTTCGATATGGGTTTCTTTTTGCTTTAGTTCTTTCTTTTCTTTCCTTTCCTTTTTAAATTTATAGGATCTTCATCAGCAAGTAGAGACATGATTGTCTAATGGTCCTTTAAAAAATTGAAATTATATATACCTATTTGATTTGATTGCCATGATCGAATAAACGTCAATAACAACTTTTGTTCCTGACTTTGAGCAGAGAGAAAAGCCTAGATATTTATGCCATGCATCTTTGTTGTGAGTATGCTAGCTCTATTTCTTCTCTTTTAAGTTTTTGCTTAATCTTTCTGTGTATTATAATATTCTCTATACAAAGATCTACCCATTATTTGCATACAACTTGGAGAATCTCCGTGCACCAAAGCAAGGCAACTTTACCACAACAAACATTTTTTATCAAATAAAGCTTATGGCACGGATAATGATCATGGGCAAAAAAAAACCTCTCTAATTATAGTCCAAAAGAGGGATTTTTGTTTGCTTTTGTTTTAAATAATTTTTTCATTAATTTATGCAAATTTTCTTTTCTTTTCAAAGGGTACGTAATTATGGGTCAAGATTTTTTTTTTTTTTTTTGCCTTTTTCACTTTTCCTTTTGTTCATTGGGACCTCTCAAAGAAAGTTGTCTCATATACTTTGAGGATCAAAGCTACCTAAAATTGGCGTTTTTATAGTTAGGGCCATCAACTTTGATGATCACATTATTGTAGGTACGTGAGGCAGTGCTTGATCATCATTTCACTGAAAATCAAGTGTTTTTTTCTTTTTATAATAATAATAAAAAAATTATGATCCTTAGGAGCCCCAGCTTTTATATAGATCATGTTCATATTTCACATCTATCAAACTTTAATGTGTCGATCCATCATGGCTGAGTTGAAAGCTTGTACATAATATTTTGGGTCTATATATAATTCTAAAGATTGGTTTAAGTTAGTTACATTGTATTTTTCTTATAACTGCATGTGGCTACATTGCTACTCAATCCAGAGAGAAAAGAGGATATTTTATTTACTAAAATTAAGGGCACAGAGAAATATATAGATAAAGATGTATATTTTTTATACGAATTTAGAGATTCGAGAGAGAAAGGGAGACAAAGCTGTCCCCCCTTTGTATTGGAATTTGAATACAAGGGGAAAAATAAAATCGTATACATATTCTCTTATGTAGGAAGATTGGTCTCCTTGACAAGGTCATTGGAAAAAGCATACTGAAATTATACAACTAATTAAAAAAAAATAATGTAGATCATGATAAAATTAAGCTTGAAAACAAAGATTAAAGGATCTTGGGATTTTAAACAAGGATTAAAGCCTGTGTATGTTCAACTGTTAGGCGGGACAGGAATACTGGTTATGTTAACCTGCATATGCATGTTTTCTAATCTGCTATTACAACTCTCTCCTATTCAGCTAAAATGCCAAAGATTTTGCTGTTCTTAATTAGATCTGTTTGTAGTTGTACCTATTCTTAAGGCAATGCCTGCAAGTACATCAATTATCAGGATACAATTCTCCACTCTCCGCTTAACTTAAATTTTCATCTAAAATAACTATTATATCATAACTTAATTAGGAGATAAAAACAAAAAATTGAATATAATCAAGAACTTAAGGTTGACAACAAAAAATGCAGAAGATTATAACTGATCATATATACGTATTGTAATCATTCAGTATTATTAATATGTAGAAATGAGTGGTGTCTACATGCATGAAATTATAAATACGTACAGACATATATTTATACAATTTCGAGAGCAGCTGAAGCATTTAAGATCATACACACATTAATTTGTACCCTAATTATAAATCAGATTGTTTGCCAAGAAAGTGACTATACTTTATGTAGAGTACAAATACAATCAATGGGATATAGAGAAAAAAACAAAAGGGTGATTGAACTTTGGAGAGAGAGTAATATTTATTGCTAATGGGAGAAAAAGAGGTGGCCCCCAAGAGGGTCAATTCTTGAAGGGTTGATCTCCCCTACAAAGGGGTAAGATATTGATTGTCAATAAATGCTGTGCGCAGTGAAGTTCTGATCAATATTTCTTAGTTGTAAGTTGTAACTGTTGGTTTGATCTAGATTGCATGTAATATTGCAGAACAGTATACAAAGGTATTAGTAACCCCACATGCTTTCAACTGACAGTCTAATGGGGCTGATATTGTGAAAAATAAGAGACTGAGAAAGGACTACATAAATTGAAAAAAAAAATTCATTAAATTTTGTCTCTTTGAATTTTGCTCATAGTATTCCTCATTGTAATTATTGTTTCTTGAACACAACAACTTGCATACACACATAATTCATCACTATTTAACAGCAATGGCAGGCTATGTATTTCAAGGTTGTGTTAGTGAGAGGGAAAGAGAAAGAGAAAGAAAGCTTGGTCAAAGACCCATTGAAATGTCCTTTCATTCTACAGTTTATCCATCAGAACAAGATGTGTATGCATTGTAGGAGGCATCAGTATCTGCAGCAATTTTTGTTGCATTTTTGCCCAACCAACAGTGTTTGGGCTCCACTCTGTTGCGGTCTTTAGCCTGCACTATGCCCATACTTGCTTGCTAATTTTCTCTCAATGCCTAATGCTCTGAATCCGAAATTTGGATCACAGTTATGATTTAAATAATGTTTATTTTTAAAGATTTTATACTCCTTTGCATTTGTAATTATATATAGTCAAGATTTAATTATTTTTATCTGATAATAATTAATTTTAACTGTGTGAAAAAATTAACACACAAATAAGATCAACACTAGATCTAAATTCCAGAATAAATACATACATTACTGTTTAATCCCATATAGGGATATACCATTAAACTTCTTGTTTGTGTAGCTAGCTAGTAACGGTATTGATATTTACCCTAGTCTTTTTTTTTCCTCTTTCTTTCCCTTAAAGCTAATCATTTGCTTTGAATTTTCCAAGTTATAGTGAATCTTAAATGGTATATGTTCCATCCATCAACAAACATATGTCTCTCCACTAACCAAAGCAAAAGGGCATCATAAAAAGCTGATATATTTGCAGGATGAAAAGCCTCTCTCAACTACATTTGGAACAAAATATACCGATCACCTGTCTTGTTTTCCAGTGAGAGTTTGCTACCTCGCTTTACGTTCATGCTTCACCACCCATTTGTGCATTTGGTGAAGACTCTGATATGAGGATATCTTAAAAGAAATGAATTATTAAAGTAAAAGGCTGATCAAAACCCCACTTATATATTAGCCATAAAAATTTCAAGATCAGTTGATCTTATTAATTATTAATTTCAAAGGATGCATTCTGGTTTCGATGTCATGTCTTCCTGGATCTATTTATATATTCTTTTTCAGCCACTCGTGTTGGCAAGATTCAATGACAAGTTGAGCAAAGATGGACAGCATATCTGATCAGGATTTTCAATTCATGTAAGTTTATGGTCTGTGGAAAAAATGAGCTTATAAGTCAAAAATCTTCCTTGAAAAATTTCCTATACTCGCTTCTTTAATTAATGTTCTCTATTGTAATTCCTCGATTATTAAGAGCATTGATTTCTCATTGTTAAAAGACTGTGCATATTAGTTTAAATTTTGAGGTTAAACAGTTTAGTAATATAGTAGTAGAGTTGAAATTTCATATTTGAACTTCCACTCGTCTGATCTCTCTACATTAAAATATATTTTTAATATTTTTAAAAAATAAGATAAGGATTCACTTTTAATCTGATATGTTATCTAAACAAACATATTTACATGATTGGTAATTAATAAATGAAAATAGAATAATTATAAATAAATCATACATATTAATAATAAATTCATATGTATTGACAAATCCTTTAAAATTCAGATATAATCATATCATCAAATGATTCTCATCCTTATAAATAATCTTAACTTTTTAGGTCAAATAGTTTCATTGATATTATTTAATACAATTCTCTTTAATAGAAGCCTGATTAAAATCCTTTCTATTAGGAAATGCTGTGTTAGTTTCACTAACATTCACCCTCTTTCCTCACAAACCAATTATCAAACGTCTTTAGAATCTCCAGCCTAATTGGCATGAATACATAGAAGTTCATATATCTAGGTTTCACTTCCCATTTTTGCATCTTTTTCAATAAATAAGTGGTTACCAGAATAGACGATCAAACTGGAAAAGCTCAATAAGAACAAGAAAAGAAGCCATCCAAATTAGTTGAAAAGAAAGTGAGCAATTTACAAGAACTTAATTACCTAGCCTGGCATATATGTCTCTAGTACTCTAGAATTCTTAGGAAAGCTAAGAACTGAAAAGATACAATTGAAAAAAAAAAAAAAGGTGTCTCTCCAAGTAAATTGATGCTTATATATATAGGTTCTTACTTGGAGAGCCGAGGGCTATGTCAATCCCAACAGATCAAGATCAAGCTCACAAATTACTGAATATTCTAATTAAACTAACTTTAATTAATTATAATTGTACCGCCTATTTGATCTATGTCACTGCATGGACTCATTATCTTGTTCTACTTCAGATGCAGGCTCATCTTCTTCTTCGAAACCATCGATGCCATAAGCTGCATGGCCATTGCCAAAAGCCTTAATATGGTCTTTAAGAGATCTCTTGTGCTTGAAATCAGAACCACAAATGCAGTACCAAAGCTTCCCACAATTCTTCTCATGAGTCCTCCAATCTCCCCTCACCGCAAAAGCCTTGCCGCATTTCCTGCACATGAAAGGCTTAATCCCGTGCTTCCTCTTGTAATGTGTTTGCAGGGTTCTAAAATCTTTGAGAGGCTTTGCTCTTGGATGATCAATGTTGTTTCTGCACCCTGGGGCACAGCAATAACAAGGAAGCCTAAGCATGCCGGTCGGTTGAGTCCCTCTTAGAGATTCAGGGCCTTTTCTATACTGAGATCCATGCCCCCACATATGCATCTACAAAAACACAATTCATTCATTCAAAGATTCACAAGGATTACAAAAAAAAAAGATCCAGAAACAGCAAAAGGGATATTAATTACAAGCACACATATTAAGGCCTAAGTTATGGCACTTAAAAGAATCGATTTCTTTGTGAGCTCAAGGAGATTTATTAGTGAAAACGGCCTCAATTTTTCCCAAAAGCTATTAGTTGGTTACATCTGATAACATGAACTACCTATGCAGTATTTACTTCAGTGAGGAAGCGATATTACAGAAAGGATGTCGTTTTTAAGGCACTTAAATAATTTATGGAAAAATTAATAATTTTTAGGTTAATTTCTTTGGGTATATCCAGCTGATTATAGGGTTTTGATGTCTTTAAATTAATTGTTTTGTTACAGACTTTTGGTGGTTCACAAATCTGATTACACAGATAAAACTTGTTCCTCTTCATTAAGATCTCCTGAAAAAATCTGCAAAAAAATTTCAGTTGTACTCAACACACACACACGCCTGCAGAATCAGTGGAAGCACAGACTTTAAAGTACCAACAAAAACATAATAAGGAACGATATTGCCCCGTGTGTTGTTCAATCAAATAAATAGAAGGTACTAGTCTTGGTCTCAGTTTCGATCAGAAAAGATATCATTATGTACAAAACCATGCAGGAAAAAAAAAAAAAAGGTTACCTGCATGTTGTTGTATCTGTTGAAGGTCTTGCAACACACAGGGCAAGAAAATTGAGTAGGGCCAATAAGAATCTGAGAAGGAGTAGGGATCCAGTACTGACCCTTGTTGAGTCTGTTGAAGGGGTACCCTGCAGAAGAATCATCACCACCATGATCTCCATTATGATCATGACCACTGATTTCAGATGACGAAGATAACAAAGAAGCCATTTCAGAAGCACTAGGGCTTGGAAGCCCTATGTGAAGTGCAACTGTAACAGCTGTTGTTTCATCATCATCTTCATGATGAAGAGCAGCAGTAGCAGTAGAACTTGTACTACTGAAAAACAAATTACTTTCCTCCACTAATTTGCCTTTGTTCTTGTCCACATCCATGGCTGCGGCAGCTTCAGCAATGTTGCAAGAATGTTGATGATGCTCTTCCTCTTCCTCTTCTTCTTCTTCAGCTTCTTCTTCATGCCTTCTGGGGCTCAAACTTAAAAGGGGTAGGGCTTCTCTTAGAGGAGGAGACGGAGGTGAGCTTTGATATTGAAAATAATAAGGGTGGTGACTTTGGTTTTGGTTGAAGGCGAAGGTGTTTGTTTGAGCAAAGTGTCGTTGTTGTGAAGCGGGGTAGTGTTGGTAATTTTGGTTGGGAGAATTATTGAACTTGAGCAAACCAGAGAAGAAATTTGAGTAAGGGTCAGCCATGGTGATATGATATGATATGATATGATGAAGATTTGTGAGAGAGAAGAATAGTGCTGCTTTGCTTTTATAGAGAGAGAAAGAGAGAGAGTACAAGATGACTGAAGAGTGTGTGAATGGTGGAGAGAGTTGATTAAAAAGAAGTAAAGGCAACAAAGGAGAGGAAGAAAAAAAAGGAAGATAAATAATAAAATTTACCTAGTGAAAGAAATTAATTAATTATTTATATTGATTATTATATATTATGTATTACAGTAGAAGAATCTGACTTTTTTTTTTCGAAAGAAAATAAATTTGTGTAGAAAGAGTTTTGTATAGAATCTTAGGAAAATACCGTTAATGGTGGTTTTTATTTATGGAGTCTTTATATGCGTATTTGATGCATTAATTATGGTTAGCATATTGACTAAAATGCACTCACATCTTTTCCTAATGACTTTTTTCTCCCTCCAGCTGGTACTACCTTTACACGAATTCAACAAATGCTTAGGGGTTTAAAAGAAAAATGCTTAATAAGAAGGGCTTTATTCTACGGAGGTTGGCTCCTTATACTTGCTCTCGCCCAATTTTCTAATGGGGGGTATTTTATATAAAGAATCTACCGCAGTACCCAACAGGACAAACTAATTAATAAGATCTTATTGATGTGTAAAGAGAAAACTTAATGCATTAACAAATCTCTTTGTATACCATCCTCACCAAATGTGGACATAGTAAATTCAATCTCTATGAGCAACACTCTTTCAACTCTTTCACATTATCCTCCGCCACTTGAACAGACCATATCAACTAATTCAAATGAAGAATATTCAGCTACTATTTGTAATTGTCAAGATCTAAGACTAGAACTACAAAGAAAACACATAATAATAATAATAATAATATAGAAAAATGTGTTTATACAACTGAGATAGAGAAACGAAAAAAGGATTTCAACTGGAAAATTTTTCTTTAAAGATCTTGTAAAATTAGTTAGAGAATCACATTTCTCTCAAGAGTTTATTAGGGTCCATTTGAGATTGATTTTGGGAGGTTGAAAGTGATTTTGAAAAACTAAAAACTAATTATGGTGTTTGATTTTTTTTAGAAATCACTTTATCAAAAATGGCTTTAAGTATATGCGAATTAGGCAATTAGGTAGTTACCTATAGCTCCATGTATCTAGAATGCCTCATTGTGGTCACCTAAACCCCATTAAGAAGACTCTTTTTTTTTTTTTTTCAATTCTTTAACATATTCAAATTAATAGATTTTTTAAATTACTTATAATACGAAAGCCTATTTTTTAGGCTCTCTTTAATTAATAATTATCTTACAATAAAAAAATTTAACAAATTCTATATTTGATAATCTCCAGGTTAAAGAGCTATAATTAATAATATTGTTTAATCATTAATTCATTATTAGTTTTCCTAATTGAATTATTTATCTATTTCAAAAAAAAAAACCCTTAAATTTTTTAACATTATAAAATTTCTTGCGCTCTTTTCTATGAAGAAAATTATTACATTTATTTATTCAATTTGGAAGTAAAAAAAAATCTTCAATTAATAATTCCAAAGGAAGTAAAAAAGATATCTTATTGATTACTTTTATTTTTTTGAAATTTCTTATTATCTTGTTGATTATTGATATTTAAAATATGTTAAAAAAAAGTGATTGAATTTTGATTCTTTAATGTTTCTTTAAGTGTTTAGGCTAGTGAAAGTAAGGAAATCTCATAAAAAAATTTCGTCCAAGGCCAACAATATTCTAGAGTTGGCCTTGCACTTTTCGCAAAATTATTGCATCTTACTACTGATTTTGAGAAGTAAGTAATAAATAATTTTTCAAAATCTAATTTCGAAAATCAATTTTATATTTAATATAATTTCATATATATCCTCATATATATTATAAAAATCTAAAATTATCTTATTAATTAGGAAATAAATTCATTAAATTTAAAGAGATTATTATTATTACCAAATATATTGAGATAACAAAATAAAGAAATAAAATTAATAAAATTAAAATACCTATTTTATTTATCAATTATTATATATACATAATAAAAAATATTTTATATGCATGTTTGTAAATGTATAAATAAATTTTATTTAACATTATGTCAAATTTAGCTATTTTCATTCTTACATTAGTTTTAGTAAGATTTACCAAACACATATGACTGCTTTCAAAATCCACAATACTTGAAAAAAAAAACAAATATTTAACTGATTTTTTTTTGTCGTTAATTAGTTTTATAACAATTATTTTAAAAATTACAGTATTATCAAATTGGGTCTTTAGTCTTCCCTCATCTATGGAGAATTATGTTATGCAACGAACCATCCTAATTTTTTTTTTTTGGGGTAAAATTCAATTATTAATAATTTAGATGTCACAAATGACATACCCACAACATATGTCATCAAATAGAGTTGTTACAATAAAAAAATTAGAAAAAGTAAAAAAGAAAAAAAAAGAGGAACATGCAATGGTTTGAATGGAAGCAATTTTTGGTAGCGTTTATGAAATTTCTATAATAATCTTCTCTGAAAAAACTAATAATTTCCCCTAAAATCTCGAGAGCCGTTTAAGGTAACAAAGGCTATTCAAATTCATCTCTGAATTGATAATTACCAAAAGATATATCATCTTTGATAATTTGAGATTGGCTCCCATCCCAATGAATGTGTGTCTATAACATTATTAAATAATGTGCGTGCATACGTTAATCTGCTCCCTATTCCAATATATATATAATGTAGTTTTAAATTAATTACTTGTACATACAGAAAACAATTACAGTTTCAGCGTAGCCCAACAGATCCATTGGATTGCTCATACCTGTCGGCTTTGACAAGCTTCCATCGAATTCTTGCATGAATTTTGCGTCTATACATATAGTCACGTACACATTGAATTTAACACAATAATAATACGATACAAGGGTTCAACTTTCTAATCTTTTTTAAGAAGAAAAAAAAAACCCCACAATTCTTCTTAATTCTGATGCTAAATTTTACATTATAACATAAATTTTTATGTCAAGTGATTAAAAATTAAGGACTCATATTTGCATTTTGCAAATAATTTCATTATTTTAGCTGTTAGTACCAAGCTTTTGAAATAAAAGCAAATGCGGTAAGAGACATATAATTTTATGCAGTGACATGAAGGTAATCAATTCTTTTGATGTTGGTTATACTCTATAGGTCTAAATCTCATATTTGACATTAATAAGATAATATATAATCACTTTTTTTAGGTATGTATAAATTCTCAGTCGGTCACCGTACTTTTAGGAATTAATGATTCAAACTATCAATTCATGTCATTGTTAAATGCTATTTAAACTCGAGATGGTAAAAACTAAACATTATAGTCTTTATAATTTCGTGTCATTTTTGTAGAATAAGATGATCGACTGAGAAGTAATACCTAACTTGGAGTGCTAAAGAGAAATTTACCCAGGAGTAAAACAGCTATAAAATGGAGAACGATCGAGAAAGGAAAATGCAAAACAGCTATAATTTTTTTTACTCTTAATTACATCCTTGAAAGAGAAATAGCAGCCAGTACTGCGACCTAATAATA
This sequence comes from Citrus x clementina, assembly GCF_000493195.1. NCBI lineage: Eukaryota > Viridiplantae > Streptophyta > Magnoliopsida > Sapindales > Rutaceae > Citrus > Citrus x clementina. The sequence continues at coordinate 25,540,093 of NW_006261964.1, read as the reverse complement.
TCCTCAGTGTTTTAGGTGAAAGTTGAGATGCATTTAGTACGATGCGTTTTTTTTTCACTTTGTCTTCTTCATACATAATTGAAATCAAAATTAGTAAATGATAGATAAAAGTTAATTGGCAATAGGGAAAATGCCATTTTGCCTACACAAAAATGTACTTTTTTTTTTTTTACTTTATTCTTGTTTTATTTTTTATTTTTTTTTATAGTGATATAGGTTCCCTTTAGTTCGATATTTCACTTTCAACAGAAGCATATCTTAGCTGCTTGCACATCGTACAGTGGCCATGAACAGTGTGACTGCATTAATAGTTTGCTTTTAAAGTAAATCTAACTAATAGGACAAATTCAAAGTATGTCTACGAGCCCTTATTGCCTATAACTTAAAATACTGATTTACTGATATGCTTTTTTGTTCTGTCTCCTTTCATTTGTATCGGAGACACTTGGACATAGATAGGAAAGAACATCTATTTTGACGACTCAAATTAAATTTATTATTAAATATTACTGATAAAAAAAGAAAAAAAAAATATATTTGTAGGCGATCATCGTATTTCAAAAATTCGAGAAAAATACGGTGCTTTTGCTAATTCGGCTCCATCAATACATTGCACTAAGCTTTTTGCTATATTTTTTCCAATTTGCCATTACCTATCTTAAGTTATGAGTTAGATTTTTCAACTCTATTAAAATATAAGATATTTAATGAAAAAAAAAAATAGGGAACGTAATCGAACACTTTATATTTGTAATATAACTGAAAATTTGCAACGAAAAATTTGCTGTGACGTCTTGATCATGGAACCAAAGTATCGTAATCTAACTCGTATGTAACATAACTTGATACGTACATAATAGAGTCCCCAATGCATATATACGTTTGCACCATAAAAAATTAGGACTTGGTTTAATTTATAGCTACGTTGTTTCCGCAGCATTAGCTACAACGTTATTTTTGTTAAGACCCCTATTCAAGTTTGTATTTTGTAAAATTAGGTCATTTGCAAAATTAACGTTCTGTTTGGAATTGAGGTGTTTGTAGGAAAAAAAACTGTAACTACGAAACAAAAGTTAATAATATGTAGTAAATATAAATTTTAAATAATAATTTTGATAAAATTATTAAAGATATAATAGATTTTCCATCAAATAAGTGAAAAATCATATCAACATAACTTTTAAGGTACAATACTTAGGTGGCGTTTGTTTTTTTAACTTAATAACTTAAAGTGACTTAACTTAATTAATTAAGTTAATTAGAGGTGTTTATTTTTATTACTTAATGAGACTTTTTAGATAATTTTGACTTAATAAAATAAGCCAAATTTTTTGGCTTTTTACTTAATGGAGAAATCTGAATTAAGCCAATCACTTGCTAATGTAAAAAATATCCTTACTTTATAATTTATTTTTCATTTCTATCCCAAAAGTCACCCATAGACATTTACCCCACATAAAAATATTCATGTTTTTTCTTTCTTATATTATATACGATAAAATTTAAAATTTATGGTATTTTATATATTAAATTTCTAAAATAATTATGTATTCACTTGAAAATAGTTTTACTTATAAATGTTAAAATATTGTGGTATTTAATATATTATTTATTTGACATTCAAATTTAATAAGGATACAAATATAAAAGTACATATTTTTAACTTTTTAAGTTGAAAAAAAAAACTTAATACTTATTTTCCGAGATTCAAACGAAAAAACAAACATATTATTCAGATTCAGACATTCAAATTTATTCAGAATTCAAATTAATTCAGGTTTATTCAGATTTCAGACAAAAAAACAAACGCCACCTTAGTGTTTACCAAACGATTTAATAATATAACTTTTAAAATACAGTTGACCAATCTCAATCTCAAACACAACAACCTAAGAGAGACAATTATACTTTTACCCATAGATGGCATTTATTGAGAATTTATAGAATATAATGACTTGAAAAGAAATTAACAATGGAGGTGAGAGAAGCAAATGGTATAGAATGAATTCACAGAAACAAGTACAACACAAGACATAAATATACTGGCCAAAATCTAGCTGCAAATGTTCCCAAAAGAAAAGAAAAAAAAAATTCTAGCTGCAAAGCTGATCAGCTCCACAGATTGCCCATTAAAACCCTCATTTGGAGACGCGCGCGAGAGAAAGAGAGAGCGAGAGAGAGCGAGAGGGAGAGAGAGAGAGAGAGAGAGAGAGAGAGAGAGAGAGAGAGAGAGAGATTCAATGTTTTGATTATGTTGCGGGGACCATGTTTGTCACTTGGTTTTTAGGGTAAGAGATGGGCTGATGGCAATGTGGGCAAAAGGCATGTATTGATGAGGGGACATTTTGCTGCATCACTCATGTTTTTCCCCTCAAATTTGTGGCCATCATAAAGAAGGGATTCACCTTACATCTAGCTAGCTAGCATAGATTGTTTGGAGCATAAATTAAAGCTTGACAGCAAATTTCACTTTTTACTTTTCCTCAAAAGCAAAAAAGGAAAAAGGATTTTTTGGTTGTTATATATGGCCTTATTTGATTTCTATTCGATACGTAACATCATAGAGTAAGGAGTTAGCACTCAGCTAAGTTTTTGTTAAGGATTGAGTCAACAATAAGAATTTCAATATTCGGAATATGAGTGTTCAGCACTCAATTCATGATCATACAATGCCGATTAGCATAAACTTAGCTTAACATTGAATTTTTATTCAATATCATATACTTAATTTGCCTAATCAAATTTTAATTTTCTTATTAAAATATTATATGCTTTTGGGTGCTTTCAATGTATATTCCTTTTATAAATTAGATTATTATCGTACTTGTATTTAAGATTTATTTGAGATTGTTTTTTACAGGTTAAAAAATGACTTTGAAAAACTAAAAAACTAATTTTGGTGTTTAGTACATTTTTTTTAGAAATCAGTTGTTGTAAAATTGCCCCATTCTACATAGAAAGAGAATTTTTTTTAAAATCAAAATTTAAAAATCAAATTTTAACTTAAGACAATTCCAATATACATCCTCATATATATATATATATATATGAGAATCCAAAATTATCCTTATTAATTAGGAAATAAAATCATTAGCTCTGAAGAGATTATTATTATTATTATTACTAACTATATTGAGATAATAAAATAGAAATAAAATTAATAAATAAAATATTTATTTTAGTTATCAATTATTATATATATACAATAAAAAAAATATTTCATGTACATATTTATAAATGTGTAAATTAATTTTATTTAACATTATGTTCAATTCAGTCGTTTACATTTTCAAAATAATTTAACACTAAGATTTACTAAATACTTATAATTGCTTTTAAAACTCACAATACTTTTAAAGATAAATTTCACCAAACATTTAACTGATTTTCTTCACACCTAATTATATTTACAGCATAGTTAAAAATATTTATTTTAAAACGTACAACATTATCAAATTTTCCCTTACTCTTAAATGATTAGAATATGTATATGGCAAGTATCTAATGGGAGTGAGGATGTGCGGAAGCACTCTAAATTTTCTTCTGCAAACTTTCTAGTTGTGTTAAATGTACGAGATTGGAGGTAAAAAAAAAAAAGTAGAAAAGGAAACTCTAGTTAAATAAGTGCTTATTTTTCCTGTTAAACTTGAGGATTTATATAATGGCCGTAAAGGAATAAAGAAATAAAAGATTATAAGAAAAATTGAATAACGTTTCCAAAAACAGCTTTTAAAAATGCACTCTTAAAAGTTAATTATTACAAAATTTTGGGACAATAAAAGTTTCTTTACACGGGGCAATACTCATCCAATCTTGCTCCCAAAACTCTAAATTGTACTTGAACATCTTAAAAAATCATGTTTGGATCAGGCAGGAAACAATTCAACGCCCCTTAACAGAAAAGGAATTACTGTTAAGTAAGATATATTAGTGGTCCTCTTAACTTCCTTGCTATTTTCTTGTGGGGTAGATGGAGAAAATTAAGATGGCTAAAAATGTTATGGATTAGCACGACCAAATTAAACACTTTCTGTCTCTCTCTTTCTCAAAATCTCCTCAATAAGCTCAAAGTCCCTACGGCTTTATGCTTAAAAAATTTTCTTGTGCTTAGCAAAGGACAATTAGATTGGCATTTTCTGTAAGCAAATTCCAAACATGCCAGCAAATTTTCAGTACATGGAGAACATGGAGTGGGGGAAGCACTATAACATTTGCATGTGGATATGTAATTTTTTCTTATACGGCTGTACAGAGATTGCATGTATTAAAAACCCTAGTTTAATAATATGATCATGAGATAAGAGGATTAAAAAAATAATATTATAAAAATAAAATATTGGTAATTAACAAAATCGAAAATGAATGCATGAGCAGAAAGTCCTCGGTTCAGTGTGTGTTGACTAGAAATCCCATGCTGCTGCTTTTATACTGTTATGTTTCCAAGACAGCACGAGTGAGTGTGTGTGTTTATTGTGTGAATAAGACCACTTCGAGTTTCCATGTATATGTCTTTGCTCTTAGATTTTCAAACATCTCTGCCTCTGCCATTGCAAATCCCCAGAATCAGCAGTAATTTTTCTTTTTCTTTTTCTTTTTAAATAAAGGTGAAGTACTCAAAAGACTTGACTAAAATACTAGTTGTTGGTTTTTTCATTAATCGGTGCTAATAAGATGATTATACGATTTTTTTTCATCAATCGGTGCTTATAAGATGATTATACAATGCAACCTTTAAAATGAGTTATAACCTTCTTAAAAATTTTATTGGGAATATATAAACGTTAAAGAAAAGATTCTCGTAAATTAGGGTCAAAAGAATGGGAATTTGTTCTTTTAAGATGCTAAAGTCACCTAAATTTTATGGGATAAAAACTTATTTAATCCATATATTTTAAGATTAATGTCCATTTAGTTCTCGTATTTTTAAAAATACCTCGAAACATTCCTGCCGTTAAAGTATTGATACCCATACCGTTACTTTGTATTTCTTTTACCTTACTTTTACAATATTACCCTTTTATAATTATTATTTTTGGACATTAATAAAAATAAAATAATTAAATTACTAATTTAACCCTAAAAAATATATTAATTTTTAATTGTCAAAAATTGTATGCAAACTATCAAGTGTGCAAATGGTGCTTGCAAAAAAATTAATATAATTTTTTTTATTTTTAGGGTTAAATTGGTAATTTAATTATTTTATTTCTATTAATGTCCAAACAAAAAAATTATTATAAAAGAGTAATATTATAAAAGTAAGCCAAAAGAAATAAAAACTAATAGTAGGGATATCAATACTTTAACGGCAGGAATGTTTTGAGGTATTTTTAAAAATACGAGGACTAAATGGACACTAATCTTAAAATACGGGGACTAAATAAGCTTTTACCCAAATTTTATGATTATCCCCTAATGTGAGTTTTTTTTTTCAATTGAATACATGAATGTGATGGATTGTTATTGGATTATAATTGAATGTTAGAATAGCTAAGTCTTTTTCTTTTGGAAAAAAAAAATTTAAATCTTAACTATACAGTGTCATATGTGCACAAGTGACACAAGATTTCAAGAAAAGCGCGGTGTATAACTCTGATTGAGAGGACTCTTAATTCTCTAATTCTAAACAACAAATTTTCGTTACACAGATCGTTCATGCTAGATTAGATTGTAGAACAACGAGTTTTCAAAAATATCAAAGTTTTTTCGTCATTTTTCTTGTCTTGTGGCAAGTTTTTTCGTCTTGTCTTTCTGACAAGTAGCTTGGAACTCGCTCGTAGTGCCCCTCCCATTCTGCTACCGGTGCTGTCTTTGCCTTTCTATGGCTGGTTCAAGCAGTAGAGGAGTTACTGATTTACAGAGTGAATGTGCACGATTGCAACTTGATGAGGAGGAGGAGGGAGGACTTGAGGTGGCTGGAGAAGAGGACGAAGATAATGGCCAAAATAAAGTTGACTCACGGTTTTGCCTTGTGGGACGTTTCTTAACAGGTAAAGTGATCAACTTTGCTGCCATGAAGAACACCATGGCAGCCTTATGGAGGCCGGGAAAGGGTGTCTGCATAAAGGACCTATCTCCGACACTTTTCTTGTTTCAATTCTTTCATGAAGTCGATGTAAGGAGGATCCTCAATACAGGACCGTGGACCTTTGATCAACACATTTTGCTTGTCCACAGATTAGGGGCTGATGAGCAACCCCATAATGTTCCTCTGTTCCACACCACATTCTGGATCCAAGTCTATAACATGCCTCTGGGTTTTCAGTCTGAAAGAATTTTACAAAGTATTGGCAACTACATAGGTTCGTTTTTAGAGTCCGATGAGAATAATCTCAAAGGTGTTTGGCGAAATTACATGCGTCTGAGGGTCTCGCTCGATGTGAGGAAGCCTCTCAAACGTCGAATGCGGCTGAAACGAACAGGAGGAGAGTGGTTTTGGGTGGATTTTAAATACGAACGACTCAATGTGTTTTGCTTCATTTGCGGCATTCTAGGCCACACCGAGCGTAACTGCCCTACGTTGTATGATTCCATGGAAAGCAATGCTGAGAGACCATATGGTACTTGGATGAAAGCTCCCCCTAGGCGTGGCATGATAAACTCCGGTGAGCGGTGGCTGAGATCAGAGCCACCAAGGGTGGAGGAAGACAAGCTTGGTAACTGGTCACAATCTGGAGTTGGTACGATAGTGGGTGAGGATGGGACCACAACATCTGCGAAGTATGGGAGCAAACTTCGTGGGAAAGAGAAACTGAACAGCTATGGGCCTATGGATTTGGAAATAGCTAAGTCTGACATAACTTGTAACCAAATGGGAATTAATGGCAAGGATATGGGTGACTCTGCTAGGGGCATGGTTTCAATAAAATCAATTGAAAATAGCTACGATTCACAATTAATCATCTCTGAGGCGAAGCGCAGGAGATCAAATCATGGATCACTTTTAATAGTGGGTCAAGAAGAAGTGGATAATCCGACCCAATTGGAGAATGTAAATGCCCCAAAAAATGGACCAGCGGTGGGACCTGCGAACCAGGCCCACCGAGAAAAATGAGTTGCCTTAGCTGGAACTGTCGTGGTTTAGGCCACCCACGCACAGTTCAGGTTCTTGTAGAGTTGGCCAAGCATCATAATCCTTCTTTTATTTTTCTAATGGAAACGTTGTGCAATAGGGAGAAGTTAGATCAGCTGAAAATCCAGTTGGGTTACATTGGCTTGTTTGTAGTGGAAATGGTTGGTAGGAGTGGTGGGCTTGCTTTATTTTGGAAGCCCAATTATAAGGTTCAGTTACTTAAGTTTGGGAAAACTTTTATTGATGTGTCTGTTGCGAATACAGAGGGGAAGCAATGGCGGGTTACGGGTTTCTACGGCTTCCCTGAATCTTCCCGTCGCCGTGAATCTTGGAACTTGATGCGTTCGCTTGCCTCTTCTTCCTCTCTACCCTGGGTGTGTCTTGGGGACTTCAATGATCTCCTCCACTCAAGTGAGAAACAGGGGAAGCATGGTCACCCGAATTGGAAGATGCATGGTTTTCGGAAAGCAGTAACGGATTCAGGGCTTTTTGACTTGGGCATGAGTGGGTATCAATTCACTTGGGAGCGTTCGAGGGGTTCTGAAGATTGGGTTGAGGAGAGGCTCGACCGAGCCCTTGCTTCAAATTCCTGGCTTCATCTCTTCCCGAAAGCTAAGGTTAGTAGTTTGGAAGCGTCTTGCTCTGATCATCTTCCAATTTTTCTTGACCCAAATCCGGTGGTGAACTCTCCGAGGATTAAGAAGTTCCGTTTTGAGAATACTTGGCTCCGTGAGGCTGATTGTATTGAGATTGTGAAGGGTAGCTGGAGTTCGTCGGTTGGGATACCCATTCAAAGTCAAATTGAGGCTTGTGGTTCTGCTCTTCTTCGTTGGGGCAACCATTTCTCTCGGGATTTTCGTGCTCGCTTGCTGGATTGCAAGAAGAAAATGGTCTTGTTGCGGGGTAAGCGTGACTCAGCTAGCGTGGATTGTTTTTTTGAAGCTAGGAAACGCTACAACGAATTACTCCACAGCCATGAAACCTTTTGGAAACAGAGGGCAAAATCCACTAGGCTTAGAGAAGGGGATTCGAACTCGAGATACTTTCATGCCATGGCTTCAGCTCGGAAGAAGCAAAATGCAATTGGAAAGCTTCGAAATAGCCAGGGACAGTGGTGCACGAATCCGGAAGGCATCAATGAGATAATCGCAAATCACTTCACTCAGATTTTCTCTGCTGAAGGTGGCTTATGTGATGAGGCCCTCAAGTGGGTGGAGCCTTCGATTTCAGCTGAGCAAAACCTCACTCTCCTGGAGAACTTCAGTACAGCTGATGTTCGAGAAGCCATTTTCAGCATGCATCCAGATAAGTCTCCTGGTCCCGATGGTATGAACCCCGCCTTTTTTAAAAAATTTTGGCATATTGTTGGTGATGATGTATCTGCTACGTGCTTGAAATTTATTCAACATTGTGAATTTCCTGTTGGCTTGAATGAGACCCTCCTGATCTTGATTCCCAAAACCCCCAACCCGAATCATATTACTGAGTTTCGGCCTATAGCTTTATGTAATGTTATCTACAAAATTGTTGCTAAAATGTTAGCTAATCGGCTTAAGTTGGTCTTGGGGTCTATTATTTCGGAGTCTTAAAGTGCTTTCATTCCGGGTAGATCTATCACTGATAATGTTATGATTTCGGCTGAGGTTATGCATTACTTAAAAAGGAAAAGACAGGGTAGGGAAGGGGTTGCAGCTCTTAAAATTGACATGTCAAAAGCTTATGATAGAATTGAGTGGAATTTTTTGTCTTCTATTATGCTCAAGATAGGTTTCAGTTCTGATTTTGTAAAACTGATTATGTTATGTGTGTCCACCGTCACTTATAAAATCCCTCGCGATGGGCTGGAAATAGGCCCCATTGCCCCTAATCGTGGTCTTCGGCAAGGGGATCCGTTATCGCCTTATCTCTTTATCATTTGTGCTCAATGTCTTAGTTCTCTTATCAATCACTACGAGCGAGCAGGCCTGCTTCATGGGATCAGAATTGCTCGAGGGGCTCCTTGCTTAACTCACCTTTTTTTTGCTGATGATTGTTTCCTCTTTTTCAAAGCTAGTGACAAAGAAGCCAGTGTAATGAAGGCTGCCTTAACTTTGTATGGGGCTGCTTCGGGTCAGCGAGTAAATTTCGACAAATCCTCTATCTCTTTTAGTGCTAATACTAACAAAGAGGTTAAGCATTCAATCTGCAGTCTCTTGGGGGTTCGGGGCACAGTTAACCATGGCAACTATCTAGGGCTTCCCTCCTTTATTGGTCGAAGTAAGTCAGCTGTTTTTCGTTACATCCGAGAGAGAGTTTGGAAGCGGCTGCAGGGGTGGAACCAAAAGCTGCTGTCTCGAGCAGGCAAATAAATTCTTCTTAAAACCGTGGCGCAAGCGCTACCCATCTATGCGATGAACACTTATCTTTTGCTCATGGAGCTTTGTAGAGAGATAGAGCGGATGATGAATTCCTTTTGGTGGGGTAGAAAAGGGCCTGGCAGTGGGGGTATTATATGGATGAAATGGGATAGGATGTGTAAACCAAAGACTCATGGGGGCATAGGTTTTAAAAGATTGCATATGTTCAACGTTGCAATGCTCGGTAAACAAGGTTGGCGTCTCCTAACCAACCCCAATATTCTGGTAGCTCGCCTTTTCAAGGCTCGATACTACCCTAACACTTCGTTTGCGGAGGCTCGGCTGGGAAGCAATCCTAGCTATGTGTGGCACTCTATTTTGACTGCTCATCCGGCCATTATTCGAGGTAGCCGTATCCAAATTGGAGGGGGTCGGCAAACTGTTATTGGCAGTGCCCCTTGGTTACCAGACAAGGACAACGGCTTCATCTCATCGACCATTCCAGCAAACATCACAGCTGTAACAGTTGACAGTCTCATGGTGCCTAACCAGCGAAAATAGGACTATGATGTGGTGAAAGACATCTTCAACAGCAGGGATCGTGACCTTATTTTCTGCATCCCTCTCGGCTCAAGGCGAGACCATGATACTTGGTTTTGGTTGCCTGACTCCAAAGGCCTGTACACGGTTAGAAGCTGCTATAGAATGCTAGACTCATTGCTCCCTCCCTCCAGCAGCAGCGCTTCGCGCAAATTATGGCAGCTCCCTGTCCTTGCTAAAGTAAAAAACTTCCTCTGGAGAGCTATGGAAAATGTCATCCCAACTTCAGACAACTTGTTGCAGCGTCGAGTTGAGGTACAAACTCTATGCCTCATTTGCCACTCTTCTTCAGAATCTATTCTTCATAACCTGGTGACTTGCCATTTTGCTAAATCCTGCTGGATTTCTTCTGTTATTGGTTTCAATGGGACTTGCTTGACTTTTGTTCAATGGATGGAGGATTTGTTTGGCCGTTGTACTCTAAATGATTGTAGTTTGGCTGCTATGATTTGTTGAGGTTTATGGTTGAATCGAAACAACAAGGTTTGGAAAGGTGTCAATGGGAGGGTCCAGTCGGTGCTGAATGTGGCTGGTCAGAGCTTATTTTTTTGGCAGCAAGCTCGAAGGAGTGACTCTTTTCCCCCTCCAATGCCTGTTTCTTCAGCTCATGGTTCTGTTTGTTGGGAAAAGCCTGGCGCTGGATGGTACAAATGCAATGTTGATGCTGCTCTAGTTAGGCCAAGAGGGTTGATTAGCTTTGGGGCTGTAATTCGGTCAGCTGGGGGTGAGTTTATTGCGGCAAAATGTAACATCTTGCCGGGTAGTTTTGATCCTCGGGAAGCTGAAGCTCTTGGTGTTAAAGAAGCTCTCAGCTGGCTAAAGAACTTCTCTTTTAAGTCTGTTGTGTTAGAAATGGATAGTTTACTAGTCTTTAATGCTTTACATGATAAGCTTGACTATCCAAATGGTTTTAGCTCTGTTATTGCCGATTGTAGAGCCTTGGCTCAATCCTTAGGAGAAGTGGCGTTCTCTTTTGTTCGTAGATCTGCAAACTCCGCTGCCCACACTGTTGCTCGAGTGGGGAGTTCTTTGTCAGGTGCGGGAGAGTGGAGTTTTGTTCCTCCTCCCTGGTTATGTAATTCCTTGGCTGCTTAATGAAATTCCTCTTTTAAAAAAAAAAAAACTCTGATTGAGAGAGGGGTCATTGTTCCTTAAATTCCAATATTATCCCTTGATCTAATTTATCATTTGAAACTTGTGATTATTTTGTAATGGTGGAGATATTTCTACTCCAATTTTTCTGTAAATCTACAACACTTCTTAAAATATTTACAACAAGTTCATATTATTTTTAATAGAATAAAAAAATATATAATTAATTAGTTAAATCCTATTATTTTTTCTTACTTAGGTTTCTTTGACTATTAAAGTTAATTAAACATAAATTTTATTTCACTATCTTAACATAGATTAATTTACCAAATTAATTCTAAAAGTAAAATAATAAAAATTACATTTATTTTTATTTTATTATTAGGATTAATTTGTTATTTTATTTTTTTATAGATAAATTAATTAATATCCCAAAAATATTGTTACAAGAGATTTATTGTAAAGCAAATGAAAAGTAAGGGCATTCTAATTTTTTTTATTAATTTAAAAAATGTCCTTAACGGAATCTATATAAGAATTCTATAATAATTAGTTATGCCACCTCTTCAATTATCGTCAAATTCTTGTTAGAGTTTATCCTTCTTTCAACTTCAAACTCTTTTGTTTTCACGCCTCTTTATCAAAGTTTAAGCTTTTAAAAATGAAATAGAAGAGCAATTACAAAATTTCAATAACTTCGTTTGTATAGAATAAACAGTTTTGAGAAGAAAGATTTATTGCATTCCTTATCAGGTGTATTTTTAATTTCTTATTAATAAATTCTCTTGTACAATAGAAAAGCATTTAATTAGAAAAAAAATCCAGCACACTCCAAAAAAAAATATTACTAACTTTATCATTGTAAAATATATTTAATTATAAGGGTCTCTTGAGTAATTTTTTAAAATATAGACACTAATAAAAAATTTACCCTTTTTCTCTCATATGACGCCAAATTAAATTGGAAGTGGCTAACATATCCGTAAAAGATTCACCATTCACTCTTGTCTCTCAAGTTGAATTGATGAATTATCCTTTTGGGCTTACCACTTAAGAGATAAAAATGATTGGCAGCAATCAAAATCACCACTAAATATTGAATGATCGATAGCTAATTACTAATAATGACTAATTGTCGTTTTGCTAGTTAGGAAAGCTAAAGAGGATATCAAAAAGAAGAATTTGACACATAAAAACCTAGTCGATTAAAGTATGCAAATTAAATAATGCATAAACGGACAATCTCCACTCTAGTCCATCGGATTTGGACAAATTAATCTGATAATCTCTATAGAGAAATTAAAAAAGGAATAGATTTAATGGACATATTTTTAAATATACTTTTAGACATGAATTTTTATCTATTAGATTAGGGTTCATTCAAGCATTAATATTAAAATCGATGCGTAATTTTAAAAAAATATGTGAACTAATTTTATAATTAACTCAAATCTTAAGGATTAAGGGAGTAATTACACCTCAATATATATATATATATATATATTAACAAGCTGTGATTGCTGCAATAGTTTATAGAACATCTAATTGAGAGAAAGGTAACAAACTTTGTTTTTCCCCTGTGTGTCATAATAAGTAATAATATAAAAAGGTTATAAGACCTTCTAAGTGAGAAAGAAATAACATCAGGAACAAAGTCAAAAACTATTGAAAAGACTTGGGCCCAAAGTTGCCGACAAAATTGTAACTGAGCTTCTTACTCATTGACAATATGGTAAAAAATAATTCACAATTTATAAAATTGATTACCATGCAAGACATGAAAGAGACAATTCAAGCAATGTCATTGACATGCCTTGGGAATTCTTAGCAATGCAGAGACTTAAAACTACATACCGTATATGGAAATTGGAAGTAATACATATAGGGTATGTTTGGTTATAGTATTAAGGGGGTATTAAAATACTGTTCACATTAATTTAATACCAATATCATGTTTGGCAAAATTTTATAAGGGATTAAGGGGTATGCTAATGCTGCAAACTGCCGCATTAGCTAAACCCGACTGGGAGTCGGGAAAAGCTAATGTGGCAATTTGCCGCATTAGCTTTTGTGCTTTTGAATTTGCTGCTTCTTTTTTTTTTTTTTTACTTTTGCTTTTGCTTTTTTTTAATAATAATAAATAATATAACTTTTTAATATAATATAATATAATATTTTTTTCTTTTATTTTTATATCAGAATTATTAATATAAATTAATAATTTATTATTCATATTTTAATTTTTATTATATTAAAAATATTACTAAATAATGTATTATTTAATTATATAATAATTAATATATCAAATTGATTAATAAGTACTTAAATAATATATAAAAATAAGAATATAACTTGATATTACATTATTTAATTATATTATTGTAATTAATATATAAAAATTTAATATAACTAATAAAAATATTTATATATGAATAAATTTAAATAATATTAATTTAAAATAAATGTTATGCTGTCGATTATAAGGCTATAAGCTTCAATCTTTATGGAAAATTTATTTTTTAAATATTTATACTAAAAGATAATGTTAAATTTATAAAATTTAAGACTTCTATATTTTGTATTATTCTAGGTACTAATAAATATTATTTTCTAAATATATAATTTAAGTTAATCACAAAAAAATTAATACAGTACAGTATGACACCAAACATTGTATAACATTATTAGAATACAATGTTAATATAATACAACATAATACAATACACCAGCATTAAAATAATACAATACAGTGTGCCAAACACACCCATAATGTATTGTTTTGATTAGACATACAAAAAGTTATAGAATAATTTTTCAAAATTGGGACTATAATTTGGTAAACCTTTGTACTTGAGACAGATTATCACTTGAAAGCTAAGTATGAAATTGAATCAATGAAGTTCATGCATTGCATGTTTAAAAATTTGGGAAAATGCTATGAATATGCGTCAAAGTATTGGATGGGATGGCAAGGCAATTTGACGTATGTGAATGTGATATATAACAAAGCAAATTATTGAACAAAAAGTTTAGACTAAAAAACACAAAGCATGTTTTAAAAGTCCCAATTAATACATCATGTAAATCATTTCTTAAGAAATCTAGAAACCACAGATAAAAAATTGACTCTAGGTAATTATTTGAATTCATTAATATACAAATCCTAATTGAGATAAGAGTATAGGAATTTTAATAATAATGTCGATGCAGCTAATTATCCCTGTTTAATTAGTAAATTGACTTGGATTATTTTTTTAATGACATGATATTTATAGTTTTAGTTTGTTTTCATTTTTTTAATGTTATTCCATAGTTTATATGCTTTAATATATATATATATATTTTACTACATTGGGCGGCTCAAAGGGTAAGGACTGCCTGGGCCACCGACTGAGTTGAGGCCCAAGACACAAGCATTTAAATGAAAAATAGTTTCTTTCGAATCTATCTGAATTTGTACTTAATTTATAACCGGAAACATAATTTGGTAGGGAAATCATCACTTTATTCCATGATTTGGGTCATCCTACGTCTTGTAGAAGGTTTTGATAGATTTTTTTTTTAACTTTGTAAACACCAATATTTTATGATTTAATCCAAAAAAAGGCATAAAATTTAATAATTATCAGAGAAACATTTCTTTTATACTTTTTCTCCATGTGTATGTTTTCTATATGGCTTTCTAAAGCTAAAAACTAGGAACTTGTTTATTTCAAGACCAAGGTAGGCCTGAAAATTTCCTCGTTTAACATCATTAGATATTAGCAGAGAAGTAGTAAATAATAGCCTTTTTGCCCTTTTTGAGTAAGAGGACTCTTTAAATTTTAGAATGAAAGTGCATCCTATAAAGTAGTAGGCATACGTATGTTTAACTTTACTTACGATTGAGTTACTTTCATAAAGTCCTTTTTATCCCTATTGGTGCCGAATGTAGCTTATTTTTGTAATTTTGGATAATTTAGTCTCCATATGATTAATGAAGTTGCATTTCATCTCAAATTATTATTATTATTATTATTATTATTATTCCCCATCCCTTATATTCTCTCTATATTATTTCTAGGATTACTACAATTGCAATTGATTTTCAAATAAATATATCGATAGTTAAATTAGTTTTGCAAGGAGGAAAAGAAAAAAAAAAATAACGGAAAGCTCCATATGCAGACTCGACATTACTGGGGCAGCCCAAACTAAAATCTTGTTTGGTATTGAGGTGCTGTGACTTTTAAGCTGCAGGCACTATAAAAAAAGTTATAATTATAAAATAAAAATTAATAATGTGTAATAAACATAAATTTTAAATAATAATTTTGACAAAAATAGTAAACATATTATAGGTTTTTCATCATAAAAATAGTTCGTCAAATCAACTTAACTTCCAAGTTACAACAGTTAGTTTGGTTTACCAAACATTTTAATACTATAGTTTTTAAACTACAACTACTCAATTTCAATATCAAATGAGGCCTACAAAAGAGTTTATGTGTTCATTTATGATATGTTTAGGGTCTGTACTTGTATTTTAAGATTAAAACTACGAATTTTTGGGTAGAACTTCATCTACTATACTAAAATAGATGGGAATATTTTTATTCCATAATATGTGTAAATCCACTTCATTTCAAGAAATTATTAACAAAAAAATCACATTATTTTTATAAAATTTAAAATGTAGAAAGAAATTTAAATAACTAATCAATTAGATTCTTATCTTTGTATAGTTTCTTGACTACTGTTGATCACTAAACTCATAATTTTAATCAAACTATTTCACCCATATAACATAAAATGACCAATTTGTCTAAAATATGTGCATTGTCCCA
Source organism: Citrus x clementina (assembly GCF_000493195.1). Classification (NCBI taxonomy): domain Eukaryota; kingdom Viridiplantae; phylum Streptophyta; class Magnoliopsida; order Sapindales; family Rutaceae; genus Citrus; species Citrus x clementina. The sequence goes on along the minus strand of NW_006261964.1, from coordinate 25,524,167 downwards.
TAAGTTTAAACTTTAAACAATTAATGGAAATTTAATTAGTTAATTATTTAATTTTCTTCTTTGTATTAAATAGCTATTGTTACTACCTTTCGGAATGGCGTGTGTTTATGTAATTTGATGAGTAGAAATATGATCTTCCTATTAAAATACGATAATGTAATTGAAACCCTTATTTTTTATATTCAGCACAAAAAGGTACTTATTTATTTATTTATATCAAATAGGTTCTATGATGTTTGACCCAATGATTGAAGTGCTCTCCAAAATTTAAATACGGTTTATCTAATATTATTGTACTGTTACTTTTAAATCATGAAGAAAAAAAAAGTTATAATTGTAAAAATTATTTTTAAATAGTTGATTAATTGAAAAAAGTATTATTATTTTTTATATCAAACAAATGTTTCTTAAAAGTCGTAGCTGCAAATGTTTTATCAAATAATCGTAGTACAAGATCACAAGGGTATTTCAGTAATTTAAAACGATGCAGGGACCTATTTGCTGTAAATGATTAAGCTTTCTTTATTTGAGAAAATGTTAAATTACAGGGACTGTAATGTTATTAATTAATATTTTTTTCGGAAATTAGAGTGGAATCATGCGTGCAGTCCATACAAAAAAAAAAAAAAAATGACACTTCCTTCCTGGAATTCTCATAAACCCTTCAAAAGAATCAAAACCCTTAATTCGAGAATCTCCACTGATCACATAATTACTGGTAATCAAATCTTACTAATGCTCTCTTATTGTATTTCATTTTATTCTTTCTTAAAAATTTAATTTTTACGCAGGATTTAGAGGTTCACTTCGCTTAGTTCATTATATGTGATCGCCCCCCGCGCCCGCCCCCCCACCCCAAAAAAAAGCATTGATCCTCATTTCTATATACGAATTGAATCCGGCATTTGGTAACTTGATTTCCTTTTCTGGGTTTTTTTTTCAATGTTATTGTTGTTAAAGTATTATCTGCTGATCAAGTTGTTAAACTGTTGACCAGGAGTAGAATAAGATGGCACAGCCATCAGTGATACTCGCGACAGCTAGTTATGATAAGACAATCAAATTTTGGGAGGCCAAAAGCGGTCGCTGCTACCGTACCATTCAATACCCTGATTCGGTTCGTCCTTCACTTAGTATGATTTTCTTCTGGTCTTTGTAGCCTATTTCTCATGATTTTATGTCGTTTTGGTTCGTTAATCTTTTGTTTAAATTTGCGAGTTATTATGCATACCGGTCACTAACTTATTGAGAAATGTATTGACCTTTATTAGTTTACATTGTCCATGCAATGTTTAGAAATACAATATATAGATACATTTTGTTTACGTTGTCAACCTCCATTGTGTTAGTCCTGTCTGCGTAGATGTGTTAAACTTTGCAGCTCTTGTAAGAAGTGATTTTATGTTGTTTTATTATTGGTGAGTTAATGTGGGATGATTCAATGTTTAATATAATGTGTGCAGCAAGTTAATCGGCTAGAGATAACTCCAAATAAACACTACCTGGCTGCTGCTGGTAATCCACATATTCGCTTGTTTGATGTTACCTCAAGCAGCCCGCAGCCTGTGCGTATCTTCTTAGTCTTTTGATGTAATTTTGTTTTCAAAATTGAAATGCCTTTTTTTTTTTCATTGTTTGATGCGAACCTTTTTTTAATCAAATGGCAGGTGATGAGCTATGATCAGCATACTAATAATGTTATGGCAGTGGGGTTTCAGTGTGATGGAAACTGGATGTATTCAGGTTCCGAGGATGGAACGGTAAAGATTTGGGATTTAAGGTAAACTTTTTAACCTTATCCAGGAAGTCATGATGTATCTCTTGTTGCCTTAATCATTACATTCCAGTTTTGGAAATTCTTTAGGCATTCTTATTTGAAGTGAAATACAGGGCCCCAGTTTGTCAAATGGAATACGAAAGTCGTGCTGCTGTTAACACTGTTGTATTGCACCCAAATCAGGTAAAGTATTATATTACCTTTCGGCCATGGGCATCTTCCATTGAATGTGTTGATTTCTATTAGCTGCTTGGAGGTTGTGGGGAAGTATAATTTTTTTGGGAAATGTAGATTCCTGACTAAGGAATAGAATTGGCTGATTTTAGTTTATACTTTCTTTAATCCTTTTCTGTTTCATCAGGCTTGCCTGCAATCTAACAGGACTTAGACTTTAGAATATTCTCATTTGCAATTGGATTAATAGTTGGATTCATTAATTGACCTTGATAGTTATTGTGCTGAATTGCTTTCTCACAATTTAAGTAATGTTGTGGGAAATTAGAAATATTAGCTTCTATTAAATCCTTGACATCTTTGTTCTATATTATTGAGGAGATGTGTGCATTAAATGTTTGTTGAAGAAGCTATTTTATATATATAGCTGCTTTCACAGATTGTTCATGTGTAATTAGCTGGTACATCCTTGCAGAGTCCTGGTTAGCCCCTTCATATCTGATGGGGATTGTCATTAAAAGAAATTTCACTTAGTAATGCTGTTCACTGCCATAGTTTGATGGTTTAACAGGAATTTTAGTTTGATGATTTAACAGTAATTTGATTTGTTAGCTTGAAAAAATTGACTAACAAGTACATTTTTGGTCTCTCTGATTGTTAAGTGATTCTCATTGAGATTTTTAAATTTTCTTTTATGGTTTAGTTATTCTTTTCTTCTTCGAATATATTACTTAATAGGTTTCTTTACCACAGAGAGAGTGTTGAGACAGGGGCTAGAGATATATAGAATAGCAAGTTCTTAATCTCGAAGCATCGCTGATCCCTGTCTCTGTCTCTTTAAAAAATTCTGTGCATTGAGATGTACAAAATTTCCTTTAATTTTTTCCATCCCAATCAAAGCTTGAAATATTTTTTTCATGTTGTGAAATAAGTCTCATTGACATATATTTCTTTCCTTTTCTTCTGTTTTTCACACTGCTCTTGGTTGTTTAATCTTGTCATAATTGTGTTTCTGTTGTTTTGCAGACTGAACTGATATCTGGCGACCAAAATGGGAATATTCGTGTGTGGGATTTGACAGCAAATTCTTGCAGTTGTGAACTGGTATTCTTTTCTCACTTCTATTAGTTTTAGAATTATTAAGATCTTAAGTAAAACCTTTTTAGCATTTAGGAATTATTTTACAAAAGGTAGATCATTATCTCTAGAAGGCTAGTTCTTAAGGATTTTCTGAGAATATCTGTAGGGGCTTCAATATGGATTGAGAACATTTCTTTTTTATCATCAGGATATGACATAGCGAAAACAATGATTGAATATTCAGCTTATCCTATTATCGAACTTGGGGGCTTGCCTGATGCATTCATATTTGGTACTGTTGTTATGTATCTCGATTTACAGCAATATTTACTCCCATTGAGGAGAACCTTTTTGCCCAAATCCAAATAAAGAGGCTTCTTGGCTCTCACTCTTATCCAGAAAATGTCTTTAAAATTTCTAGCTTTTCATTTTCACTATATGTCCACTCTATATCCCTACTGTTGTAGCCTTGTAGGAATACTGTGATGTTGTACAATATTGTACTCTATCTCACTCTGGGAAATTATTTATTTTTTTTTTTTGGGGCAAAGTTCTTACTGTAATTTATGCTGTTAACTTAGGTGCCAGAGGTAGATACAGCTGTTAGGTCTTTAACAGTTATGTGGGACGGAAGCCTGGTAGTTGCTGCTAATAACCATGGAACATGTTATGTTTGGCGCTTGATGCGTGGGACTCAGGTAGCTTTTTTCATATGTTTACTATGTGATGTTACCCTGTTAATCAGATGCGACTCCTGGACATCACACATTTTTTTGTCCCTGGCAGACTATGACCAACTTTGAGCCACTTCATAAACTACAAGCACATAATGGATACATCCTGAAATGTCTCCTTTCTCCGGAGTTTTGTGAACCCCACAGGTTATTTCCTTGTTCTGCATATATTCCTTTTTATCCTCCGTAGTAATCTGCTATGACAAGGTGTAATGTAATTAGTTTCTTTGTTGTATCTTCTAGATATCTGGCCACTGCATCTTCTGACCACACTGTCAAGATTTGGAATGTTGATGGTTTCACATTAGAAAAAACCTTGATAGGTATTTTCATTGTCATTGCTTTCCACTCAGATTACCTGTTGAGTTCCTGCTGACACAATCATAGAATTGATTTTTTGATTTTTGTTTCTCATGTTTTCCAGGACATCAACGATGGGTATGGGACTGTGTTTTCTCTGTAGATGGTGCCTATCTCATAACAGGTACTTGGCTTCTGAAATATAATCTAAATGGAAAATTTTTTAACTTTGAGTACAGACTTACTCATTTAAAGAAGGTTGCATCAGAATTAATACCAAGTAACTTGCCTATCTCATAACAGGTACTTGGCTATTGAAATATAATCTAAATGGAAAATTTTTTAACTTGAGTACAGACTTATACAGTTAAAGGAGGTTGCATCAGAATTAGTACCAAGTAACTAAGGGTCTAGCCACAACCGAGCCAACAATTCTTTTCTAAAACTATTTGGGTTAGCACTCAAGTCTTACACTGTCCTCCGATATTACCTGTATAATACTTGAGGCATCATTACCTAGTGTTTTAAGTTTTCATTAAATCAAATGATTATCTGGTTTCACCCCTGTAAACCTGAGCTGAAAAAATAAAAATAGAGCACTGGGGTTGGATTTGGAGATTAATGATCCACCTTCAACCTGTTTTATGTTATATGTAGTTTTAATGAAATTCTCACTTCCATACCATGCAGCCTCTTCTGATGCGACAGCAAGACTATGGTCTATGTCAACCGGTGAAGACATCAGAGTGTATCAAGGACACCACAAAGCAACCATTTGTTGCGCTCTCCATGACGGAGCTGAACCCTCTGCCTCTTGAACCTAGAATCTGACATCAGCTTGGATCAAGGGCACCACCATGCAAACATTTATCATCCTCTCCCTGATGCAGCTGAATCTGTACGACTTGAACCTAGATTCTGTTTTGGCTCTCTGGTGATTGTGAGTGCATAATAACAATTTGTGCTGAATATTTTATCCATAACTTAAAGATCTGGACCGATATTGTTTTTAGAATCTAGACTTCAAAATATTCACCTTTTCCACTGTAAATGTCATTTGTAGTTACAAATTTTAATGCAGATGCTAACAGGTTTCCGTTACTGATGGTGTTTTATATTCTTTGGTGGACTGCAGTAATTAACAGAAGCAAGCTCTCTCACGAGGCAAATTTATGTTAACCTAAACAAAATCACGATTAATACAAACATTCCCAGAAACCTTTGTAGCTCAAAAGTAGAGCCAGAAACAAAAAGGAAGCTGGTGATACTGTGACAGTAACAAAATTATGGGTATAATGTAAAAGCTCAAAACTTTTTACTATAAATTTCCCTTCGAGAATATTTGACACACGTAGGCCAAAACTTTTTACATTATAAATTAGAAAGCTCATCTTGACTATATATTTGCGAGTACATTAAACCTCCAATTTCTGCATCAAATCAAAAGATCCAGTGCCCATCTTTACTGGCAACCCTAGACAAATCCGAGCAGATGGAGTGTCCAACTTGTCCACCTGCCCATAAGATGCTGCTTCAACAATGAACTTGGATGCTATCTCAAAAGTCATTTTACTGAAAGGTGATACTGATTCTGCTATGCCCCCAAGTCGGCTCATTGGACGATACCCACCCGAATGGGTCATAAAGTCAGCAATCAGAGATAAGTGTCTGGTATTGACAGATATTCCATAAGAACCAAACACATGCTTTATCTCCCTGATGATGGTTTCTCTGGCGGCTTCCACACCATATGTTTCTAGCATGGCTTGAATGTTGTTGGAATAAATGTACCTGACATCAATAAAATCTTGCAATTGCCAAAACGCATGAAAATCAACTCCTGTTGTATGCAGTGCCTGGACCTTTTCTTTTTCTTCAGGCTTAATATCTTCCCTCTTCTTGGGATCTTTTCCATAGTAAATCACCTGACTTTCTTTGCAGTTAGTCACTTGACACTGATCAATCTTTCCAGAGCTTTGGATGTAAACCTTCTTTGCCACATGCCGAGCAATCTACAATACAAAACAAAACTGGCAACTTTAGATAAGGATCAGAAGAGTGTATATGTGTATGAACATTCAAAATGCTAAATAACAAATGACCATTAAGGGAGAAGGCTTCCAGGATCTATTTTCGTCAACATCTCAATTTGAGTTTAATTTTATTTGAACAAAGGGAAGCTGAATACCAAGCATAAAATGTAAGAGAGAAGACACCTGCTAAATATTTATTGGAGTAAATAACTTCAAAACAGATCTTTGTCTCATTTATTATGACAACTGCATCTTAATTTGCACAAAGTGCAACAAAAGAGAATGCAGACTGTGATCAAAGCAGGAATGGTGCTTTACCTAAAGAGAGGCAGTAGCCTAGAAAACTAACAAATTCTGAATCTCTCAAAAAGCATTTAGTTTACTTTGGGATAAGACAATTACAATGAAGTCTATAGAGAGGAAATGTGAGCATACCTGAGCCAGTAAGATATTAGGTTCATTAATAAATTTGAAATGAGCCTCAAAGTGCATCCCCCTTGCAGCCACATAGATTGCTCTATCCGTGTCCTTCTTAACTAATTTTGCTCTGGCCTTCTTCCGTTTGGTTTTTGACTTGGACTTTTTCTTGCTTGACTTTGGTGTAAAGGGTTTTAGATTTTCAGAGGCTTGATCCTGGCTATTCTCAATCTCATTTGTAGCCCGATCATCTTCAATCTCAGTTTCTGCCTGATCATCATCAATCTCACTCTCAGCCTGATCAATTTCACTCCCGAATCCAGCCGCTGAAACCCCATCATTCATTTCCCCTTCAGAACCATCCTCATAGTCCTTCTCATCTGTAGCTCGTTGTTTTTGCTTGTGTGCGTCCATGCCAAGATCCTCAGCCTCTTCACCATCTGCATCGTCTGCATCATCATCGTCTCCCCTACATTGTGAAACATTGCCTGAACCTTCTTGATCCGTCTCATTTGAAGCCTTTTGTGTTAACCCTGATGCAACATTTTTTATGCCGTTAATCTTGGAGAGCAAAAGCAAATGATTCTGTATAGTATCCTCCAACTCCCTGACGAATACAACCTCTAATATTTCCTCCCAGTCTTCCAAAGTGATATCAGTGTATGTAGGATAGTTTTTAGGTTTGTAAAGCTCCATTGTAAGCACATAAACAGTACAAGCCTGGCCATCATGAGAAGTAAACGCTCTTACTTTTACACTAATTTTCTTCACTATATCTGCAACTGTGATTTTCTTTAACTTGTCAGCAAGACGCTTGGCATCATCCCTGCACAAAGAAAATATGGTAAAGTACGAGTTTAAGATTGGTAAATAAGAAATATTTTACTTCAATTTTTTTTTATAAAAAAAACACCTCCTACTCCAGGAAAAAATAGAAAGAAGAATCAAGAGTGTTGGAATCAAACTGTAAGCAACTCACTCTGTTTTCCCTACTAGCAAGGGGCATGTAATAACTGGAGTCTTAATATCCTTTGAAGCAATGGTCAGGATTTCTTGTAGCCGTGGAATTCCAAGGGTGACATTCATTTCACCTCGCCCAGCAAGATGAAATGTATTCAATCTGACAATTGATAGCAATGATCAAATAAGTTTAAGAAAAATAACAAGTCTATTTAAACAGACTTTAGTGAATGCTTAAAAGGATTGAAGTATGCAATGCTTAAAAGAATTATACTATGTTTCAGTGTACAAGGCATTCTATTTAGTCCCTGATAATGCCCATGAATGCTTGTTGCCTATTCGCTTCTAGTTGAACATTGGAAAGATCAAAAATAGAAAAGTCCGAAAAATTAAACGTAACTTAATTCATACAGTGCCACCAACAAGCATGACCTTCATAGACACTGTGCAATGAGTAAAAACACCCACGAAATGCTATCTTTTAACTGCATGTGCACAGACTTTATTAGTAGCCACGATTATCTTGTCCAGCTCCAATTATAATTGTTGACACGAATGACACTGAATTGTCAACGAAATTGAGCTCAGTCCTCAACGATCCTTCATGTTTGAATGCTCAATCTCCAAAACCAAAAAGTCAAATTATAACTACTGATTCTAAAGTCAATTTCTAGTGCATCAACTGATTCATGGTTTACCAATGAAATGAACCTCAAAGTAAATGCCATGGTTACCTCTGTTGAAAGAGCAAATCTGAAGAATATATGTATATTGAAATTGAAACATGTTCATTCTTTTCATTGAATAAATTATGTCAAAAGAGCAATCCACTATTTGAAAACTACATAAAGCCAATAGCTATATCAAAAGCTCCTAGACAAATAAAGTTTGTTAGCACTGTGTTAACAAAACTTCGAACAATTAAAACTATTACCCAACAAATAATATCATCCAAAAACTGGAAGTAAATTCTGGTAAACATGAAGGTCAACAAATTGAGTTCGCTGTGAACTAGTGAAGAACATTGATCATCTTAGGTCTACAAAATTTGCGAGCAACGATTAATTATCACCCTAATGGCAAATGAACTTACAATCATGATTTCAAAAAAAATTGCAAATTCACTTACAATTTGAAGAGATATATACTAAAATATCAAGCAGCATCCATTGAGAAAAAAATGAAAGGAAAAAGAAGCATCTTACGTCATCTGGGTTGAAGGTTCTCCCACAGACTGAGCAGCAAGCAGGCCAACTGGTTCTCCTGGCTGAGCAAGACTTAATACAAACTTGTGCTTCACTAATTTCAAGAAGTCTTGTTTTGCCATCTCATTTGAGAGGAATTTATCTGCGAACTTCTCAGCATTGTCCTTTAGTGCATCTGGCAATTCCATGATATAAGCATTGGATGCATCAAGCTGACCACTGCATTTTTTGTAAATCATCTCTTGATTCTGGAAAAAGAAGTATGAAAGAGGTATAAAAAGCTAGAAGTGTAACACAAATCCTCACCCTACCCATTACAAAAGTATGGGATCCCTTATCACAAAATTTATTTCTCCCTCTCCCTCTCCCTCTCTCTCTCTACACACACACACACACACACACACAGATATGCATACATATATATATATATATATTATTTCGGGCTAAAAATCAACAACACTACTTACTGCTGCCAGTGCATCAAATTTTGAGATAAAGCTTGTTTGATGAACATCCACTCCATCTTCTCCATAGCAAAATTGAACAATAGAACCATCAGCATCACGGACGCTATAATCATAGCTGATTTTCAGGCATTCAAGATTTTTTATGAGGCATCTTTGAAGGTATCCACTGCGAGATGTTTTGACTGCTGTATCGACCAATCTATAAAATGGAACGACCTTGTTAACGAAAGAAGAAGGATAAAAATTTATGTGATAAATACACATCCATAAATCGTATCTTCCTATAAAATGCTTTCATTTGACATGAAATATACAGACCTAGGATACTATTGGTGAATGTACACCATGATATAAATTTAACATATAACTTCAGGCAAAAGATACAAAAGCCCACAGAAAGATGTGAAGAAGGGCAAGAAAATGAAGATCAATTTACCCTTCACGGCCGGCCATGCAATGGAAGTAATATTCTTGAGGGCGAAGGCCAGTAAGGAATCGATCAATTATAAAGCCCCCGGCACGTGGGGCCCAATCCCATGGATGAAAACTGGGTAATGTCTTTCCAGAAACCATCCGTGGGACACGTTTGCCTTCTAGTTCTTGTTGACCCAAATGAGAAGATATTTGCTGGAAATTAACCTGATCAAAGCATGAGCAAATGATGAATGCTATTAATACCTTAGAATCAGACAATCGGGGAAGAGACGCCCGGGGGGAGGGGAGGTGGTGGTGGTGGAGGGGCCTGGTACTATATCTTTTCAGGTTTCAACTGGTTTACAAGAAAATTGTGACCCAGTCCAACCATCTGATATCCTATTGTTACAACATGTATCATAAGGACACCCTAAAAAATAAATAATAAACAGAGGCAAATTTCCTTAAAGTAACACCGGAAACATCTAGCTTCCATTAATCTCTATGATGCATGCCAAAGTAAAATTGGGGCTAATTAAATACACTATACAGAATAAATACACTACACAGTTTCAATTGACAAAGATAGTGAAGTCTTGTACCAGTTAATACTTTTAGAACTATCACCGGTTGCATTCCTATATAACATAGAATTGATCAGAAAAACTATCCTCCACAAAATTCCAAAAGACAAGTTGTCTACCGTTCCTCCAGAATGCAAGGTGTGTTGTTAGATCTTTGTATGTAGACAATTCAGTGTTTTAGCTTTGTTAATCTTTTTTTTTTATTGATATTGATATGGAAGGCTAAAGTGTGAAGTTCAATTCATATCTTAGCATAATTGGCAGTGCATGGCAACTTCTATATGATTTATATGCTTCTGTAACTTTTCATCAAAGGCAGTAATATCAACACATTTTTTCATTAAATAGTGTTATCATGGTACATGACCATGCCAACAACAGCCACTCCATGGATGTGATGAATCTCCAATAAACTTGTATCAAGGAAAAAGTATGAAACATCTATATAAGTTATTCCACTGAATTGGACTAGCTGCTAAGGTGTGAACGAGAGAATGCAGGATATAACAAAGTACAAGCGGATGGTAAAATCAGACAGTAATCATTACTTTCTAGTACAAAATCAAAAACATTTGATACTCTAAGCATCATGAAGGTGCCTTTCTATCACAAAATAAAAATTTTTGATACTCTAGGCATCATGAAAGTGCAAAACTCACCTTGCTACCTTTAGCCCCAGATGTTGTCATAAGGGAAATCCAGTTCTTTCCAGTAGGCTTTAGTAATCCCTCAGATAACAAATCATTAATGACAGAAGAGCTTGTGTGCTTATTGAGTTGACTTGTCATCTTCATATCAAAGTATGCCACAGCAGCATCTCCACCACCACGCATAGCCTTCTCGATTTCTGATTTCAATTTTATAGGGTCTGCAAACCAGATAGATCAAAAGAGTACCATTCCATTAAAAGTTGTACAAAATGAACAAGAAAAAGAGAAAAAAGGAAAATGAAGATAATGAAGATCAGATAAATACGAAACATACTGCAATTGTCAGATTAGGACAAGATGCTAAAAAGCAACAAGAATGAGGCCTTCTACCCAAAGAAATGAGAAAACAATTAGAAGACCTCATCCATCTGGCAGCTTCTTCTTGCAAAACTTTTATTTTAATTGGCTAATTACTGAACGACGTCAATTTGACCAACTGGGAAAGCATAAGTTCCATCTGAAGTTTAATATTTTGCATGAGCTTCAACTCCAGGTAGAACTAATATAGATGATGTTCTTCAAAGACACATCCCAAATATATTTATCTCCTTCTCCACATTATGTTTTGAAGAAATTTGAAAAGTCTTGATCATCTGTTCTTGTATTGTGTAACGCTGTTTTCTGTTTGTGCTATAAACTAATTCAGGCAGCGAAAATGGGTGGATGATTGTGGCTTCTTGCAGCTACTTTTTTCACAAAATAGCTTCATGCCTTTGACAAAGATGATATGGCTTAAGTTTCATGGAATTGCATAATGTTAGCTACTTTAGATGATTTGGCAGGAAAGAAATGCAAGGATCTTTTCCTGCTTTTCAAATAACTGATATATGAAAAAGCTTAGCAGTCCTTGACATATCCTATAAATTGGTCATGGCCAAGAACAGTTTTCTTGAAAAACATATTAAGCAAGTTACACCATTAATTGAATCAGCATATTGCTGGTCAAGTAAGCTGAACTAGCTGAATCGCATTTCTTATGTACATGCCCTAAACCATTAAGTTTGGTTAACATACGTACTAGTTTGTTCAATCAATAAGATCTTTTTGGAGGCACAAGAGATTTGGAGTTCAAATGCTACTCACACCAGGGCTGCGGAAGGGGGGGGGGGGGGGGGGGGGGCACTTACGCGCTACTTCAAAATTTAAAAGAAAGGAAGACCAACTTGTAAGATCTTTGTGATGTTGTGAGGTTTGGTTCAAATGCCTCTCGCTATATATATATATATATAACCCCTGGTTAACTAGAATGGCTCAAGACATCATAGATGATAATCTGTATCAACATCATATACAAAAAGCTTCAAAATAAAGATGCATTTACCAAGGGCATGCAGTAAACAATAAGAGCTATCTAAAAATTTTAGAAAATTTATGATGCAGCAGGGTAATCGAAGCAATTGATAGGATAAATAAATATTAGATATTGTTCTAGGACCAAACCAAGCCGATGCAATTAGGTTACGCTCTAATCGAAGCATGATTAGATCTCGTTTTAATCCAAACGACTCAATGAGATTTTGATAACGCTTTACAGCGACATAAGATGATGCTCTAATCCAAATGACCATACAAAAGAGATTTTGATAATCCAAAGGAAATTGTAAAAGAGAGCTTTTTTTAATCAAAAGTTTACAATTATACTGGAAATAAAAGACTAAAACACATAATAAGACATGAATTAAAATAGAAAATATTAAAAATCTCTAAAACAATTAAAATCCCAAAATCTCCTAAAAGGTCCTACGGCAATTTACATCATTAAATACATCAAAGTTAGTCAAGATAGCTGAACTCGGTTTGTTTCCCCTTTTTATTTTGGTTGAATGTCCTAAAAAGTAGGCTCAAGAACTTCTAGAAGATCTCCAGATAACTCTAATATTGGCACTTGCACCAAACTGATTCAAATATTTCAATCCATTGCCCTCTTTTATCACTGTCCTCAAAAACAACAGATACAAGATACTATTTGAACTGCTGCAGACAATATATGTTTCAAATGTTTTAAAAGAGAACATACCTATCTCAGCACCATCCTCAAGCTCAAGAGCTTCAAGATGAACTCTTTTGCCAATCTCTTCAGAACCGTGAAGATGATTCTTCCTTTCTCTCTCTTTATCTTTCAATATCAAAAGATCGTCCACTCCACACGTAAAGCCATGCATCTGAACCATGAACATGAATTAGAAGTTTGATGAAACAATCCCACTTCGCTACAAAATCATCATAACATCCAAGTCTATTTAAGCCAGCTAACCTGCAGAAAAACAGTAAATAAACGGCTCAATGCAGAAAGCAGAGTGCCTGCAGTATTGGAGCCATAGAGCTCCTGAACTGTATGAACCAAGCCATAGTCAGCAAACTGAGCCTTGTCAATTACACCCCGCACCAAATCATTTTTGTAGATCAAAAGCTTTTCTTCACTAAGCTCCTTTTCCTTTGATTTATTCTTTTCAGCCTCCTTTTCTTCACCGGGTTTACCTTCAACAACCTCTTTTTTTTTGCCTGATTTATCTTTGTGCATCTTATTTGTTTTGCTCAATTTTCCTTTATCATTCTTCTTTCTACCACTCTGTTTATCTGCGTTAAATCTCGTCTTAAAAAAGTCTTGTGGGAGTTTTCCACCTCTTTCAACAATAAATGGTGGGCGCCCCCTGGTAATATGATTCAGCACAGCAGTAATGACCTAGGAAGTCAGAAGTACATGAGAACACAAATAAAGCCATCAGTAATATATTCCCAAATAAGAATGTTTAGTAAAAATGGAAACATTCAGAACACTTTCTGAGCTCCAGCAACTTTACACATATTTTCAGAAACCAGGGGGAAAAAGATATTTTACTTCCAAAGTGTGTCAAGTACTAGCTTACACAGAAAATCACCAAACACTGCTGCTTGAGAAATAAGCAACCAAACAGTTACAGAAGTTTAACATCCTAAGCTTCAGAAGCATCAAATATATACTTATGAAAGCTACTGAGCACTGATCAGTATTTCCAGCTTTTGACTCATTTCAACAGTTTATCAAGCACTAACCTGCTTTCCTGTCCAAAGAGGCTCTGGCTTCCATATTGCAGGAAGAAGGGGCAACACCTCTTGTTCTGATCTTGAAATTAATACTCTCTGGCCTGGCTTGCCAGTGAAAGAACCTAGCCCACTACTGGAAACACCAGAACTATATAGAAGCTGACAGAACTCGTCACGGTTTAAGAAAGTATCCTTTTTTGTCAGAAGTGCTGCACTGACAATATGATCCTGGAGAATTTAAAAGAAAATAATGATAAATTATTGGCAACCCTTATGGTCGTATCGTGAAGAACTAGGGAACAAACAAAAATCAAGGTAGCAGTAAAGTATAATCATGATACAATACACTGAACCTGGATTAATGATCTAAGCGGATCACCATTGGAAGGTCTGACATACTGATTATTTGCATTAACAATATTGTAAGCTTCAGCGCGAGAAACTTCATCTTGCGGGAAGTGAACATTCATTTCATCACCATCAAAATCAGCATTATATGTGCTGGAATTAAAACAATTATTAAATTAGTAGGTCATATGCTAGAAAAGCTAGTTATCAGTTTGTGTGCGTAAAACAATCAACCTGCAATTGGCATAGTGCATTCGAAGTGTCTTCTCCCCCTTGAGCACACGAACTACATGCGCCATTATGCTCGGTTTGTGAAGCGTAGGCTGCAAGAAAAAAATGTTATTAAGTTAGAACAGCATCAAGGAGGAGAGAGAGGTTTTCTTGGCTTTTTTTTTGGGGGGGGGGGGGGGGTTGTTGTTGGAGGTGATGCAAGGGGCAGGGGAGCACCTGTGTGGGTCAAATAGAGACATCTAATTCAAATTAACATGCATAGCATACTTTATAAAATAAAAGATAGAGTGGAAAAGAAAATACTAAATCCTAACATCCAAAAAAAATTGCAAAAATACAAATTCTCAAATCCAATAAAATGCAAGTGATTAAGAAACAGCCTTGTACTTTCTCTATCAAATTCATTAACCACAACTACCAAAGAGTACTGAAACACTTTCAAAGTTCATATGCGAAGTTTGAATTCCAACTCATGTGGCACCAATACAAATTCACCATTTGGATGAGAAATGAAAAGACTTAGTAACTAATTATCATCTGACCCTAAGAGAAAATGGCACATCATCGGCTACATGAGTTGGGATCCCAACACTATAAGCTTACTGAATCCCAAAGGCTTAAGCAATAGAAACTCTAACACACTCACATGCAAGGCATAATTTAACTAATACAAATGCCCTGTTGATCCAAAAACATACAAATAAATGTGTCAATACAACATACAAATACAGTACCACTATTCAATTTAACATTCGAAGGATTTTGGGATTTGAAAACAAGACATCTCTGTCAAATAGACTTTACAATTTGAAGCTTAAGAGAAAGATAAAAAAAGATGTAAGGCCCTGATTAAATCTAAAAAATTGCATTTAACTTTCACTTGAGAACTGAAATTACAATCTTTTATGAACAGTCAGGCAGTAGGCACACATATTTAGCACTTGATGGTTCTCCCAGCAATTACTATTATCTTGCCTAAGGAGGCCCAAGACTTGAATATATTAAACGTATCCACACAAGTATGAAGTTCAGATATTGTCAGTTTAAGTTGTGAAATACCTGCCGATTGACAAGCACAACATCTCCATCCTGTAGGTGCCGATACACCATCTTGCCTTCAAATTCATTATCAGAATCCTTTCCAGGCTGCACAATTGCTCCTCTTGATGTATCTAGTTTTCTTCCTATGGAAATTCGCATTTTTTTGTTTGGCGGCAGTCTCATAGTGGACAACTTATCAAGATAGTGCGTAGCTCCGGGATGAATTTCAGCACCATTAATGATCGAATCCCTTAACTTTACGACATTCCAAGGAGTAACTCTCTGCAAGCATAAAAATTACAAAGCAACAAAGAAGCAAGAAATTACCAGAGTCAGATGTTTAAGTGCTCATGGTTATCGCACTCGTTGAAAGTGCAATAAAATGAGATTGTAAGTTCCAAAACATCATGCAAAACATACACATGTTGACAATCAAGGTCAACAAAATCAACCACCAGTTATTTGAAAAGGGTTTTTGAAAAAAGGATCCTTTAGCTTGCTCTCCTCCCCGGCAAGAACAAAAACTAACAGATTCCTGACGCAATTCCTGACGCGTAGATTCTTAACTTCCTGGGCTACAACAATGTCAACCTAGGCAACATACGTAATTGTGATATAACGTAGAGGAAAAGAATGGATGTCAAAGCTGTGACTATTTAAATCTTCCAGACAAACTTTGAGGTAAAGAGCAAACATGTTTCAAGCTACAGACTCAGAAGACATATGGAAGCATGAGGGAGACATTATGCACCATGTAGTGTCATATCAAATGGTAACAAGTGAAAATTAACTACAAACACATGCAATCAGGACAGAGCCTAAAAGAAACATGGATTCAAAGAAAGCTAGCACTCTTGACCTCAAAAATTAAGTGAACCTCACACACCAACCAAACTAACATCTCATCTCAATATTTGTCTGTCTTCAAGAGTTTTTTCACAAATTAGGTAGCACCAACATGCAAAGAAGTATGAGGAATTTTCCTTTTTTTTTTCTGCCTACAAATTCAGCCTAAATTGTGACAGATTAAAGCCCCTGGAGCAAATGTAATTATTAACTATTTGATCGAAAAGTTTCTTCCAAGTATATGTGTATGCAAAGGTAGTTAAATTTGCGTACACATCTCTAATAATGGTGATTAGAGATACTTCAATACTTTCCTCAAAATATACTGCCATAATAGAAAAACAAGTAGAAATAACACAGTTTATTTTGCAATCAAGAAGCATATACAACCCTTACCTCAGGATAGGTTAGCCTTAGTGCAAAATAGGGAGGAATTCCAATCTCATTCACAGCAAGATAGGGATCAGGTGAAATGACAGATCGACAAGCATAATTAACTCTCTTTCCCATCAACTTCTGACGGAACAATCCTTCCTTTTTCTCTAGCAACTGACAAATTCCCGAAGCCACATCTCTCTGACCTTAAACAACCATTAATAACAAAGAGGTTACCGCTCAGCTGATAAGGTAAAAAGTCTTCAATTTATTAACAAGAAAAATTTACCGAATCATTCAGTATAGCTCAGATACAACAGTATAGCTGTGCCTAGGATGATACACTATCACACAATGTTGAAATGACCGTACTATTTACACAAATACAATCAATGCAAGAAAACCAAAAATAGTTCTTTTATGTAATTGCTGGCAAAATGAAAGAGTAATTATCAACTAATTTCCTAACTTATGGCAAACGAGCACACAACTATTTGAACTTTAATTTTTTTCATGCAACTACCTCACTTATTGAATAATGAAACAATGCTATTTTTACATCCACATCGTTAGGCTTCGTTAAGGAATCTTAGTAGAATGATCGTAAGCATATCAAAATGTATGAAAATAAATTTTTAATATTTTATTTCTTTACAGTGATGAATTCGAATAATTATTTGAAATAATTTTTTTTATTAATTCACGATGAATTTATTTGAATTACTATAAATTAGGAAAAATTAATATATCTTATTGTGTGTGTGTGTGAGTGTTTTTTTCGTCCTTTAGCATATTGGAATTCGAGATTTTATATCTCTTAACTTGGTCCTCATTTTAGTAAAGTAAGGGATATGATTTTACAAAATTATTACTTAAAACTAAATGTGGTTTGTATAGAAGCTCATAGGTTTTACTCGTACTCAAAAGCTATTTTTGTACTCTTAACATGATTGCTAGCATGTAAAAGATTGTAAACATTATATCATACATTTTGAGATGCCTGGAGTCATTTTAGTAAATCTACTAAGATTCTATAATGAAGCCTAACAAATTTGAATGGAAGAGTAGCTGTATGTCATTATTCAATAAGTTAGGTGGTCACATGATAATAACTAAGTTCAAATACTTTCGCCATAAGTTGGGTAGTTGGCTGATAATTACCCTTAAAGAAATTTCCTACAAGCAATTTATAGATCTTTAGTCCAATACTGTCATGAAAAATAATAAAAACCTAGAATAAATTAGTGTATTGTCAATCAGACAACCCCGCTTAGTCTAATATGCAATCTCAATCTTTAAGTCCATCAGCATATTATTGATTGGAAACTATGTGCATCTACTGTCTACAAAATATTGTACAAGGCAGGAGATGGAACTTTTCAATTGCAAAGTCATAGATGATTAAGAGAATGATAATATTTCTTAAGGTTTCGCAAAGTTGGTTGAAGAAAGGATTTTGCATGTTAAAGAAGCGATTGCTCATCTTTTTCTTTTTCTTTTTATTTCTAACCATGTCTATTGACAGAAGAGGCTGATGTAATCTCAAAGTAAAATTTAAAATGGGGAAATGCCATTATTTATCACAAAACATTGTCAAAAATACTCACTCTGCGGCTAATCATGTTCGATCCACAAAACAGAAAATAATAGAACAACTTTTATCACTCAGTCTAAACTAATTTTCATCTCCACATAGCCAAATCTCAATCCAAACATAGTAAAAAATACTCACTCTGTGGCTAATTATGTTTGATCCACAAAACAGAAATAATAAAACAGCTTTCATCACTCAATCAAAAATAATTTTCATCTCCATATAGCCAAATCTCAACCAACATCAATGCTAACATCTACAACTACAAAAGTCTTATCAGACAAAAAGTTGGCTGATATTTGGAATCAATATGATTAAAACACTTACCAGCAGCATTTTTGCCATCAAAAAGCACATTGACAGACTGCTGAAGATTCATCCATCGAGCAACAATTACCTTCGCATTATCTGGCTGGTTAACATAAGCATTTGCCAGATATATATTGGCCTGCAGCACCTTACTAAGCAAAACAGTTTGAGGATGCTCCATCACCTACAACAAGAATCAAACAACAATAGCAAATGAAGCTATTTAAAAAGTATCCCTGAAGAAAGAGCACAATGCCCAACAGTACAATGTAAAGAAAGGATAAAAGCTAATTGCATCTGACACAGTAATAACCAAACATATTCAGAAGCAACACCAACAAATATTGACATGTGAAGAAAATCCCAACAAAATTTAAAGATGATGCTAATCTAGAAAAAAGGAGCCACCATCAAGCATGAGTAATGATAATCTCGTCTTTTCAACTTTTAATTCTCGAAAGATTTATCCACCACAGGCTCTAAATAAGCACAACTTAAGATTTATCGCTTCTATATAGCTCTAAATTAAAGCAAGTATGATGGGTTATAAAAAAACCGAAGTGAAGAAAGGGGCAAAAACATAAAAGCCATCAAAGTGAAAGAGAGTTTGTAAATGCATGATTAAGATGCCCCAACCAATTAAAACACAAATGATGGGTATAAAGATCATATGCAACATAATATGCATAACAAGGGGAATGGCATCCATACAGTTGCTTTAGAGCACAGACAAATTTCCTAAATTATATTGTTGAGGTACTAAATTCTGTACACAATTGATAAACTTGCATGAAACAACCTCTTCTTCCTAAAATTACACAAACTCACTTTCTGCTCTTGCTGTCAAATTTTCTTTAACAAATTCACATAATCATTCATCAGCCTGATCTAGGGCACTGCCACTTTTAACATGCTTGGACTTTGCCTAAGTCACAGACATGCTGCTTTAACCTAAGTAACGTTGAGTAATTTATAAATAAGAGTCCTCCCTTTATAGAAAAATAACTAAGGGAACCTGTATATCCATCTGATGTTAAAGAGATTTGACAGTCTACAAGAAAACTGTGTGTGGAGTAACCTCATGTTGCCATGTAACTGAAGACCATGCTAGATTAACCAGTAACTACTTGCATTGATTTGATCTAAATAGAGACACAATCAAAGCAAACAAAGAGAATGCGAGAAGAGGAAACACAGGATTGTGATACAGATTTGAATTATACAATCTCCTCTCTTGCAAGTCGAATAGTACTTACAGAATCACCTCCTTTCGATGGAAGGCGGAATTTTATCGGAGGTACCAGAACGACCCCTAAGAAAAATATAGAGTGACCTGCTTTTTTTCCAAATCCTTGCTGCTGCATATCACTGATGAATGAGCAGAGTTCAAACTCATTTTCCCACAATTTCTCGATAATATCTTTAACCTACAAGAAACGTAAAATGGATTTCAAATTCATGCACAACTAAAATTAAAGTAGGCAATTATGACAGTCAGGAGGCTAATGGCAAGAAGGAACATACATCGGATGGCAACAAAGGTCCAGAAAATAGATCTTTTTGCTTTTTGAAACCAGAAGGCACTGCTCCTGAACCTTTCTGATGCCTTCTAGCGGCGGTATCTTGAGTTCCAGGGAAGGCGCCATTAAATGAATGAGTTTCAGGGGCATCAACATCACTAGAAGTTCCTAAATCCTTCTCTTCTTCTCCACCAGAAAATGTCTCCCCTAGGTTGCATCCTCTAATTAAATTTGCTCTAATATCAGCATGTGGCATACCATTCTGCAGCCATCAATTTGCACAGGAAAAAATATTGGTTACCAATGTCCAGAAAGCTTATTAGCAGGAAAGAGATAACAAATGATCAGTCAACACCACATAGAACATATGATTCTTGTAATATTCATAAGAAAGACAAAACACTTACTTTTGTTGACACAGACAAAAGGTACACAAAATTTCAGGCTAAAAGATACCATAAAAGCATAAAACAGCACTCACAATTCCCAATTTCTTAGAACAATACCAAGCATTACTGATATGAAAAGATATACCATGTGAATCCATCCAAAAGTTGGCTTGCTGATTCTCGGATTCTTTGCTTTACAGTTCCCACACTTTGTAGTCTCAATCTTCAAAAACTGAAGTAAAGCCAGCTTTGCCTCAGCAAACTGAAGAGAAGTCCATTCTTGAGGCTTTAAATTTCTAACATTGTCGTAATTTCCTCTTGGGGTAACCATAGAACACGAGGATTTATTGCTAACATCACTGTCCTCTGGATTTGAGGATTCACTAGGTAAGTCTAAGTCTAAACTTTTGGCAGCAATAATATCACCCTTTATGATGAGTTCCAATTTCCGCACACATTTCTCAACCTTAAACCAACATTTAGAGAGAGAAAAGAATATAGAAAGAAGGCGTTAGCAACAATATAAAGGGAAAGAAAAAGTACTCCGTTATTCACCTTTGAAGTGAAATTACCTCTCTCCTGCTCGCTTTAAAATGATGGCAAAAGAAGCAGATCCTCTTGAGAAGAGTGTAAAGAAGATTGAACAGCAAGGGATTATAAACCGAAACGACAAGATCGATATGACCAAAATGACCTGGACAAAGAAACTGACGTTGGCCGCAGGTTTTGCAACTGCATTAAAAAAGAAGAATAATCTGCATCAAACAAATTTACAAAGTATCACTCATAAAAATATTAACCACTATCTCAGAAAAAATATATATATACTTCAAAATTATCAAGAAATGAATTCAGAGCCGGTTGTGAACATTAGTTGCCAAGTAAAATTGGGTTTTTACCAAAAAATTAAGTAGAGGCACAACACTCACAAACATAAGGCTTAGTTCAAAACAATACAATCAATTTGTAGGAAAATTAAGATTATTTTAAAGACAAGTACAAGTAAATCAAGCATAGTGGGATACTGTACAATTGAAGAGGAAACTTACGATGAAGTCTCATCTAGAGGACCTAATATTGGATCATACAATCCTCCGGGCAAGGGTCTACTGACTCGGTCTAGCAATAGAGGTTCCGTAAGCTTAAGAAAACTTTGCTTTCGAACTTCTTCATCTGTTAAGAAACTGAACCAAACCGCCTTCACAGACTCGGTCGTAACCTGTAACAAAGCTCGTATTCAAGACAAATAATACACTAAAAACTGAATTCAAAATTCAACTGGCTAAAAAGAAAATAAATAAATAAATAAATTTCAAAATCAATTAAATTAACTTAAAACAAACGAATTTCAACATTTACTACTCAGCAACTTGAGCTTCATAAAAACATAAGCATTAATTTTATAAATTTCATGTGAAGATAAAGAATGCGAAGCGCCAAAAAGAAAAAAAAAACGAAAACCAAAGCAATGCGAGAAAGGGAGAGACCTCTGTCGTTTGATTCATGTTGACGGGAGCTAGGGTGACCGGCGGTGATGTTAGTTGAACAGAAAGACAGAGAAATGATCGGCGGCGGAAACGGCGACGTTAAAGAGCGGAGTGGAGTAGGGTAGAGGAGACAGTTCGAGGTTTAAGAGAGGTTTGTGGCGTGGGCGCCCTTTCAACTTTAAACCGGGGCCAACGAGGCAGGGTTTAACTGTCCGGTTGGTCGAATGATAGAGCTTTATATAGGTCTGCCCTTTTTTTGAAATGTCGATATTACCCTTCCCTTCTTTAGTTAAAGCCAATGCAAAGTGTTTTGTCTTCGACGGAAAAGAGTTCTAAATTCTAATTGTACCATGTGTTTATTTGAATATCATCATACGTTTATGCAATCAAATGTACCAATTTATTTTCTTTTCTAAGATTTATCCTGTGAGTCCCTATCCGTAAAACTTTTGACTTGTGCTTAATTCTTGCCATTAGTTCAAAAAAAAAAAATTACACCATATGCTGTAATAATGTATTGTTATTATGTTATTACATCATATGGTGTAATAACTTTTTCATTTAAACCAATTATATATAAACGAGGAATCTCATACTTTATCAAAATAAGAGATCTCTTAAAAGACAATAAAAATATGTACTTTAATGTATTATAAAATAAAATATATTGTATTCAAATGTGAATTTTTCTTGTTTCTAATTTATCCCGACTTTAATAAAAAAAAAAAGAGAGAGATCTTTTATTAAATAATAACTATATATACAGTTATATATATGGATAGGTTCCAATGAAAAATCCCACACTTTAGTTAAAGTGAGAATTTCCAATTAGAGACATTATTTCATAAAATTTACATAGGGAAAAAATCTGCATGTGATGGGTGCTATCATATGCAAATTGCACATTTTAACATGAAAAAATGTTTTTTTTTTTGGTTTTGTTAAATTTAAAAATTATTAGTAATAATAATTAGTTATATTTTTTCAACTTCGGGATTATTTTAAAAATATATAATTAAAGGATAATTTAGGTTTGAAATATTATAAAATCATATTCTTAAAAAAATAGATTTTTCAAAAGCCACTTTTGTAAACTTTTAGAAGTTAGTACAAAAATAAATTATTCAATCACCACATTTTGAAATAATTTATTTTTAAAAATGTTTACCAAACACATTTTGGTATTAGATTGTCAAATAATCATTTATTTGAAATGCCTGTTGCAATTATAAGTGGGTAAAAAAATGGAAAAAAATTATAGAATACCTATGATGTATTACAACTAATTGATACATACATACCGTGTGTATTTGAATTTAATATAACCACAACTTTGATTATGATCTTTCAAACTAAATACACACATGTCATAACATTATTTACTTATTATATAACTAATATAATACCTCTAATTTATTCTAGAATTTCTAAAAAAAATGGATATAGACAAGTATCTCGTTCGCTGATTTATGCCAGAAGTCTGGTTGTCAAAATTCATAATAAGCTTAATCCAAGTAATATTAATACACTTCTGATTGTAAAACTGCATAACTTTTGATGCTACAATACCCAACCAGTTGACCGAACGTCCCAAAAATCTGTTAATTTATGTACTATTGTCCGCGTATACGATCCTCATTCTCTATTTTGAGTTTCCAACGTATTGATGATATATTCAACATTCCAAGAATGACAAAATCTACATTTAACAAAAATTCTTGAACAAACTGAAGTCCATTCGCAAGACAGCAAAGTCGCGCAACGAAAGCAGCATCTTAGGCAACGAAAGCAGCATCTTAGAATTTCAATGCTCCGGTGAAGTAAAAATGGTCAAACGACAACTAAAAGTATCATGAGGTCTAGCTAATCGGAGCACTGCTAGAACAGCCAGTTTTAAATACAGTCTATACAAAATTACCCTGATTAACCAGCAAATAATGAATTGATGTGCTTTACAAACTGCGTCACACCGGTATCAAAGCCATAGCTAGACATGAATTTGAAACAGAAATGCACGACTAAGTTACTCGAAGTAGATCTCGTAACCTACATGTATCATAAGTTCGCAAAAATATAGTTGTCTATGAGTTTCCTCTTGCACCAAAAACTTGAGTATCAAGCACTGATTTACCGTTGTTTGTCTTGTGTGGTCTGCTCCGGCTCTTTGCTGTTCTTGGGCTTTGATGGGACGACCTTGGCAGGGGTAGAACGCTCTGACTGGGAAAAGCGAATTAAGATCTGCATCAGAACGGTGACAATACCCAAGCCAAATGCCGAAAATGCAATGCCCTTCCATGAGGATAAAAGTGAAGACCACTGAAGAAACTTCAGAACCCCAAATATTACCAGAGATGCCCAGGAGATAACGACCTGTTTGCAATAGAATATAATAATTATTTCCTGTCAATTTCCAACCTAGCTAGGAATACACTCGCATCAGAAATTGCCTTCGTTTATGAGATTAGTAACTGACCAGAAGTGATTTTTTTGGCCGGGGAATTTCCTGCAACTCTTGGTCACTAAATGTGTCTTCTGCATTATGTTTGTCCAAAAGTGCATCCTACGTGCAAAAAAATCAGGGAGACTGAAAATAAAGCTTACCAAACCAAGCAGATGATAAGATTTAGGCACACGAAGCAAGAGTATAGAGGCTGTGTAGAATAAACTGAACAAGCAAGCATCAAGGAGTATTCAACTGCATCAAGTATACATCAGTTACGCCATTTGGTTCATTAGACAATTAAAGAAAACATGGAATAGCAGAACCTACACAAACACTGCCATCCCAGAGGGGATCTGGACTATTTCTATAATACTCACCTTGGCCACGAACGTATCTCTACACCATTGTGCAACAGCATCATCCGTTTCAGGCAATTCCTTCATCAAATGCCTTTTGAGGTGCACGTGCATCTGCAGCAGATAAACAGGGCATTAGCTTCACTAAAGTGAAATACCAATATAATTGCATATGATTTACAATGACTAACTATTTCAAATTTTTGAGTTAATGATAAGCAAGAAATTAAGCATAGAGAAATTCCGAATGACTTTCTATTATGCCCCGCAGCACCACACCCAAAAAAAAAAAAAAAAAAACCAAAGAAAGAACCATTTAAAGTCTAATCGAATTCATTCAGACCAACTAATCCACTTCAAAAGTTTTAATCAGTTACAATAACTTTGATGGATTAATTGATCTGCAGAAAAGAAACCACCTTATGGCTTCAGCTAACAAATAGGATGTTATTTTCTCTTGACAATACCAATAACCCAATCCTCTGACCCATCAGTATTTTCAATGCAATATCAAAATGAATTGCATAGACATAGGAGAGGATAGAGCTTTGGTAAAACTCTCTGTTTTTTTAACCCAATAACATCCCTATGCCAACAACAATAAACTTGAAAGTAATCTATGTCTTGTCATCGGGTATTCAACTTGTTGAACCTGTACCCAATATTCTTTCTAATACTCTAATCCTTGCATTGAATGACTCAAGAAACACTTAAGCCATCATATGACCACGAACAATAGTCGACAAACTTCAACTTCAACCAATCAACATTCACTTCACTGGGAAGTTTATGCAAAATAACAATGCATTAGACCCCTAAAACTGCCACCATTTCTCAATTCTCATCAGCAGTGAAATTGGTGACTACATTTTATGCCTCATAAAAAATAAGCCATTTGCATGAGAATAAGATCTATTATCATAGGCATGTTGCCAAGTATCCCTAAAAGATCTGTTATTGTAGGCATGATGTCGTGTACCGCTAAAAGATGAGAAGAAACAGGAATAACAATCTACACATGAAAGAATCCAGTGATGTGCCTTTTAAAGCACATGGGGACATAAAAACCCACGATCATAAGTGACCAAGTAAAATGCTTATTAAACCAATGGGTAAAATCAGCAGCTTAGTCATGTGCAATATGAAATCATGTGAAACAGCTTAAATTTCAAAGGCAGAACCATAAGAAATCTCAAAGAAATATGTGATATGCATTACAATGTTACTTCTCGATCTCAGATAGCTTACCACAGAAGACTGGCCCTTGAAGAGTCTGATCATTGTAGGTGCAGGTGAACTTTTGGGAATGGCTACTGTTACATCATAAATGGCTGGGACAAATGAGCGCATATGACTCACTGCTGAAACAAATCCCTGAAAACCACACATATTAGATTAAAATTTCATCATGCAATAATCAGATACTTAGGATGAATGCCATGCAAATACAGCAGCAAGGTTGAGGACTGACAAGAGTTCCATCTTACAAGAAGCAACAACGATTGACAATTAACTAAAATACTCACTCCATTTAACCAATTTTGTTTTAAGATAGATGAAGAAGAATATTAAATGAAAAAGAAGAAAATAAAATCCTGGTTAGACAATTCAGAATTTGGCCTTTTTGTGTGTTGGACACAACATGAGGTTGTTCTGTGAGCAAAAATGTAGGTGAATATCCATATAAATAGAAGTTCAGAATTTAATCTGTGAAACTAGGCAACTGATTCTGTAAGGACAGAAATGGTATAAATTGAACGCACCATTGCAAAATTCAAACCGAATCACACAGAACTTTTTACCTAATAGCAGTAAAACTTGCAAGTTATCTTCTGCCAAGTAACAAAACATCTTTTTGGAGATAAAGCAACAAAGAAAATAATTTCAGCAGTAAAAGATGTCTGTGCATTCTTGTTCCTTGAAGTAGCATTTCAAAATTCAATTTGGAAACAAATCAATAACATCAAAATATTGAAACTCAGAGGATATGGAAGACCCTATTAAAAGTACAGGTTTAATCCACCATACAGCCACCTTCAACATCTTAATCACATGTTAAAAACAGCAAAATTACAGCCTTTAATTTTCCACAGTAGTAGTACTCAAAATTTGTGGCACTAAATTCCAAAAAAAGCTCCTGAAGGGGCCGATCACAATTTAAATACTTTATCACCCTTTTTAGTGAACATTTTTTTTTTTGGGTAATGATTAATCAGCATCAACTGATAATTTATAAATGCTTCCGACAAGCAATAGTATTACAAGTTACTGATACTACTTTCTATATATTAGCTTAAAGAGTAAATTATAAAAGCCAACGACCTCATAGAGATTATAGCTTCGCCTTCAACAAAATAAAAGTGCTCCCAGGGAAATCAATCCAGAAATTGCTTAGGATTTACCACAGCTCATGTATAATAAATCATAGAGTTCAAATAGGATGCATCATAATATAGGGAAAACATAATGGACTACCGTTTTAACCTTGGCCTAAATAGTTCTAATATTAGAGAAAATTGTCCAATCTCATCATTGTCATCAAAGAGAAAGACAAAATCAATTCCACGGTACTCAAATATAGCATGGATGATCTCTGTTAACAAGACTTTTAGTCTTGAACCAGTTGGAAGGCAGCAAACTTTTCAATAATCAATTTCAGGCAAGACAATTGAAATGTATAATTTTTATATTCACAATACTTCTAGGTCAATCATCTGGGAAAATTATCCCTCACAATTTAGCAACAAAATACAATTCAGACGGATTGCACAATAGCACAAACACTGTAATGCCAAATAGAGGACTATGATTTAACAGAATATTTTATTTCAATTTTGCTGTCTACTGGAATATGGAGAAAGTAGCCAGAAAATATATTCAAAGATAATAAAAAAGAGGTGAGATCAACCTTAGTACGAGGAATTAAAACATTTCTAGGAATAGGCAATCCTGTTGAAGCAGCATATTCCTGAGCTGCTAAAAGCTTAGCCTGTGTAAATCGAGTTCCTTCTACAAAGAGAGCTAACCAAAAGGGTTGAGGATAGTCTCTTAGACGTTGGAGACCTGACTGCAGAAATAGTACCACAAGATTCAAAGGAAGGAAATAGTGGAGGTCCAAAACTAGACACGCTTATAAGATAGATTAAAAAAGTGTGTTTGGGGGGGGGGGGGAGTATGGAAAATAATATGCAACCATAAATCTGTGGCAAACTTACTGAAAAGCATACCTTTAATGTGCTCTCATCCTTTGCCCAGTTTCTTTCCAGAAAGAGATATTCAGAAAACCACATTGACCAACCTATGACCTGCACGTATAACATGAAATACATGTTATATTATTATAAATCCTATAAAAACACTCAGGAATACAAAAAAGGTAAAAGAAAGAAAAAAAAAAAAGGGCATAAGTGAAAACGTTTGGCTAAATGACAAGTAAGCAGGGACGGGATAATAGAATTATAAGACAACTAAGCAAAATATACCCAGATTTTCATCATTTCACATGTCATGGAGAAGATTCAACACATAGGTTTGACGAACAAGTACTAATTGCCAAGGCAAAACAATATTTGCCGCTTCATTTTCCAGTTAAGCAGGATGGTATTCATGTGTAGTAAAAAAGCAATAACACTTTGACAAAATATTTACATTCTGTCTTGCTTCCAGGACAAAACAATGAATACGTTTGAAAGTGCTTCTCCTTCCATTTAAAAAGTATAGTGACTTGAAAATTGAATAGTATGTAGAGGCCTTGTACCACAAGTCTAGAACCGAATCTACCAAAATAGATTATCAACTTAAAGATTCTATTCCAGTCCATAATTTTTAGAATGCCATTAGGTTAGAGAATGAAACACAAGAAAATCCAACCAACTCTTAATCTGTGTCAGATGAGAACATACCGGAAGAAATTTTGATGATTTCTTCATAACGGCCAATGTGCTACCAAGACAACCTGACCGCTGCCATAAGTAAAATTAACAAGAGCTCAGCACAGTAACCTTGTAACACATTATGAGATCAAATGTTTGTCCATGCATCAGCATGTGAAAAATGTTTGCATGTGGGTGTACACACAAGAACAACATTGCAACAGATAAATTATGTACCTGAGCCAAAACCCACCCAACAAGCCAGTCAATGTCACTTTTGTGATTGGAAACAACAAGTGCATGTTCTTTACCTGGGATATTTAATAATTCCAACATAAGCTAATAAATAAGTTATTTAGTACAACTTTACATTGCACTTGGTAAACACAAATACAACATGTATTGTCAATGGAAACTTTAGCCTTACCCATTAATCGATACGTTTCACGGTCTACGAAAAGTTTGATCTGCAGCCAGAAGCATAGAATCAGAAACTAATTTCTAGAGGACATGTAAGCTAGCCTTGCAAGGTAACAATTCCATTTATATGTTATAAAAGGTGTAATCGAATACTGACTCGTCAAACTATCAATGTCTTGGATCAAGAAGGATGAAAGCTTTAAAAATAAGGCTGAAGTATGCCCATATTCTTTTTCTTCTTCATCCTCCCCCTTTTGCTAAGAAAGTTTGCCAATCCTTGTGTAATCAAGATTTCCCAAGAAATCTTGCAGGATTATTACTAATATCAACATAAACTAATATCTGCCATCAGCCATGCCAACCATTCTATCGCATAGTTTTCTCTTCACAATGGCAAGAATGCAACAGACTAATAAAAGAACATAATAGAAAAATTCTCCCTGCTTATAACCAGGTGGTTGCTCAGACATTCAATCATTTATAAATGCTAACGAGGTAAAGATTGAAAGTGGAAGTTATGTGATCTAGAAGATGCAATGCAGAAAACAAAGTACAAAGTTCACAATTGACAGACATTGATCATTGTATAACAAAATGAACCCAAAAAAAAAAAAAAAAAAATCTGAAAAGCATATGAATAAATTGTTACTATGATATGGGAATTAGTTAGCACCTTAACTCCAGCCCACCAATCAACTATCCATACAAGTTCCAGCCATAACAATTCCGCTACCCATCTATTGATTCTCCTGTACGTGTTCTTCGATAGAGGGCGAATAGTCACAAAGCAAACTGCCTGAAACAAGTTGAGTTCACCAATCCAATAAGTTCATAACAATCATAACCCCAAAATGAGAAATTATTGTAAATGAATTCATGAAAAGGCCATAAGCCTTCACATCCATGGAGACAGAAATAATTTAATAACAATAACATATAACTAAAATTCAGCTTAATCACTACAAAATTTAGAGAAATTATGTTAAATGCGAAATAGGAAATCCTAGGATGATTGAGTTCAATTAACTAGCAGTATAATTATAATAAGCATCTCAATTTGGCCCCACATAACAAAACCGCTAAGCTCCACAAATTTTCTACCACCGCATTTTCTAAAGAAACAAACAAAAGTCACACAGTTTATAATACAACAAATCTCTAAGCCTATCAAATAGATAACTAAATCTCTTAAAAAATTGTAGTGAAATGCTTAATAAAATGAAATCTGTAACGAATAACAAGATAAATAAAAAAATTAACTTTAAAAAAACAAATTTCGATCAGTATGTTTATTTCAAAAAAAAAAAAACACTACCTGAATGAGATTGACAACGAGGCCTGAAATGAAGAAGAGAAGGCCCAATGGGACGATGACAGCTGCCGCTGCTATCGCCATGGCCTCTGCTATTCTTTTCCTTTCTTTTTTTCTTTTTTGTGTTGTGATTCTGATTTGTAGAGAGAGAATGAGGGTTCGCTTTGCAAAACAAGAAGAGATTATAATAAATCTGAGATTTTAAATAAGATGCTGAAATTGAAATTAATTGATGAGATCATTTATTATCGTTTTTATTGTAATATTTATAATAAATTTGGGGAGATAGAGGTCACGAAGAAGACGGTGTTTGAGCTTTAAAGGCGAGTTTTCACATTTCGAGAAATGGATATCAGATTTAGCCTCTCGTTTTGCAGAACAGCCATCATTTATTAGACGGCAGCGGGTCGGGTCGGATCAGATCTGGGTTTGGGAATTCTTTCATGTTTGTTCCTAAAGATATTTTTCATATTAACGTCTAGACCCCCAAATTTTTATTTTAATTAATAATTGGGGCCCACCGTTTTGGAAATGTACATCTAAATCCCTTCCCAATTCCCATTTGGTGAATTTTGTCTATTTTGAATTTGGATGGAGATAAAAGCTCAAACCAAAATTAATGTGTATGCTACAATGAGTTATATCTATACAAATAGATAAAATTTACTAACAGAATTAGGTGTTGATGTCTTTTTCTAACTAGTAAGGTCTAGCTATTTATTGAGATAAACCTTAAGAGTTTAAATGTTATTACACTTTTTTTTCCTAATATAATCTTTATATATTAATGAGATTGAAACAACTAAGACTAAAGTTTTTTTTCTAAGAGCTTAACCAAGTAATTTTTAAACAGTTTTATTCAACTAACTACCCAAGTTTGAATCTTAAAAGATATAAGGAGTTAAAAAAATTATTATTTTTTCATTCTGAATAAACACTGAAAATTATTATTTTTAAATAATATCTTCTAACTTAAGTTATGTGATATTTAATATGCAAATAAATGAAAATTGTCTAGTAAATTATTGTAACTTTTATAAAATTCTATTGTCCGCACAATAGATGCTACATTGTTTAGAACGAAATCTTAGGATAGGTTTTGTAATGAGTGACATCACTCTTGAAGCTCAAACCAAATTTTATGCCCTTATCAAATTTGTTTTTTTTTTTTATATTATGGGACATTATATAGTAATATCATTATGTAATTTTTTTTAAAATTATATTAGGAAGTGGTTGTTAGATAGGCAATTCACATGGCTCATAAACGCATTATGTGCGAGTTTGTTATTATTATCAGCATGAGATGACATACAACGAGGATTAATTCAAATAATAAACTAGCAATAAAATGTGTTAAGATGACAGTAGTGTTTTTTTTCCCCTAAAATTTTAGGTACAAAGAAAATAGATAAATAAGAAATACAAGAATAATTTATATGGTAGGAAATAATTATATTTTATAGGGGTATTATTGAGAAAATATTAAAGTTCATTCAGATGTTTCGCTATTAAGATAAAAATCAGAATATTTAACTTTTTTTATTCAAACATAATCATCTTACAATATATTAAAAAAACAAACAGATTAAAAACTTTAAATATTTGAAAATAATTAAAATTCATACTTTAAGTATAAAAAAAACAATTAACCCCTAATTGTGTTGCAATAAAATAATAATATCTCCTTTTGGAAAAAAATAAACTTGAACTTTAGTTTGATTGGGTTGTCAAATCAATCTCAACCTCTTACCTCTGTGGCAAAACCCCAAAGGTCAGAATCGAATAAGAAGAACAAAAGACAATAATAATAATAAAATATAATATATAGAATAAATAAATACGCAATTGCATGGCCAGCTTAAAATTGGACAGGTATTGTTTGTTGGGAATTTGAACGAGCGAGCCAACAACAATGAAGATAAAACCTTTGTTCAATCAGCAAACATCAAATCCAATCGCTAATTTTTTTTGTTTTCATTTTTTACTTTTCACTAATTTTATACTCATTCAATTTAAATACTTAATTTATTTATAAAGTAATGTAATAAATGATATGTTATTATTCGATAAATACGTCACCATTTGATAAACTCAAAATTAATTGCGCGTCGTTGTTCCAAGATACAATCTAACACCTTTTCTCAATTTTAAAAAAATCTGACTTGAAAATCAGGGAAATCAACTTTAAATAAATTTAAAGAAAATCTACCCTTACCCATATCAGTTTTAATGCTTTGCTTCTAGAAAAATTAAGGCATTGGAATATTGGATTAGGCAAACAAACAACCTAACAAATAAGTTACTTACATTATTATTATTATTATTATTGTGTGACGACACTATGATACCCCTATTTGGCGTGAAGCCACGTGTACAAAGTACAAGAAGCAGTTAGTGGAATTGGCGTGTTTCGACTTTCCGTGTTGGTTTTGACAAAAATTGTTGTCATTTTCATTGTAAGATTTTTCGTGCCTTGAGTTGGATTGGTCATTGGTGACCGAGACAGCATTAGATTAATCAATAGATTAACAACAAAATTATAGAAATTATGTTACTAATCCATATCAATAGAAAATCATGTGGGGGGATAGATTTTCAGCTTATGGTGAATGACGCTACGAGTTGTTTAATTAATTCACAACTTCAATAATATTATTCACACAAAGTAATAGGATTGCGTTGGATGTTTCGGGTATTTAATTTGTGAGGATCAAACTAAAAGATATAAAAATATAAAATTTAATGTATTAAGAGACAAAACACCATGTATCTTTATCCAAGAGAAAATTTAGAATATATCATAGAAACCATGTTAGGCATATAACAAGTTAATAATGTTGTGACATGTGCGTATTTATTTTTAAAAATCATAATGTAAATGGTGGTTATATTAAATTCAATTATACATGTCATGCATGCATCAATTCATTATAATATATCAAAGGCATTCTAGAATTTCTTATGAAGATAGGCAGATAATAGAATTGTGTTAATTTATTCATAAGGGTAGTGAATTAACTTGACTTTGTAAAAGATAAACAAATAAAAAATAAGTTTAAAGTAAGGATAGACGTGTAAATAGCACTATATATATATAATTTTTCAATTCAAGATTTTAGCGTGTGGAAAAGTTTAAAAAAATTTGATAAACTCTGCAATTTTATAATATTAATTACTTAAAAACCGTGAGTTTTTAAAATTTTTTCAAACTTTTCGACACTTTAAAATTTCTGAACAGAAAACTATTATATAATATATACACACACATGGTGTTATCCACAGTGCATTAATATTTAGTAAGCTGGTTATAACTAGAAGCAATGCACCTGCTTCGACTACAAATTTAATTGTTTATTGTAAGTGATGTGTGCAGTGTGCACTCTTTTCTATGCGGAATTTTTATGAGTTGGCCAACCATTTTTTCGGTCACTTAGTTAAGATGGTTGTGGAAAAAGGTTATGGTGGATATTATTATTATTATATTTGGCAATTAATTTCTAACCTTCTCCAACGGCCTTGTTCACTCCAAAGTCAATTGAAATCACATCATGTTCCATTGAAATGGCAAATCAATGGGTCAATATGTGGTATCTCTTGTATTTTTCAGGAAAAATAAAAATAAAAATACATTTTAAACTCTACTACATGGATTGAGTAAATTTCGGGCACAACAAAGCTATCGTAAAATAAAATATTTTATAGTTATTCAACAATTGAAATGCAAAAGTTATACGTCAAATGGCCATTTGGGCTTGTAGCCGAAAGAGTTATACTCATGCCTTTAACATAAGTTGAACTAATGAGCTCGCGTCTATATTCATTCCTTTTGGCCAATAGTAGATTTACCTTTGAAAATTAGTGAGAGTAGATTTTTGAGTTAAATATTTAGCAAACGTCTAGACTATACTACAAGTGTCTGTATCTAGAGTCTTAATAGATTTCAAATTTTGTACATTTATATATATATATATATATTAAAGAAAAATATAAATTTAATTCACGAAGGTCAAAGGGAAATATAAATTTAATTCATGAAATTTAAATTATTAATTTTTTTTAGCTCTGCTAACTAGTTGATTTGGTAAATTTTCTTATGTAAAAAAAAAAAAAAACAAGAGGTTTGGTTTCAAACTCACAAGGACATTTTTAGTTACATTTAAACTCAATTGTATCCCACTAATTGAAAAAAAAATTATTATTACCGTCTCCGTCAATTAAATTTAAAGCACAATATATTTGATATCCCATCAAAATAAAATATTTTATGGTTTTTCAACATTTGAAAACACTATGGGTAGAAATAAGTTGTAAAATTTAATTCATTAAATTCAAATAATTCATTTTCATGTGCTAAAACATATATTTTTCCTTAGATAGCTAATATATATTTTAATACTGACATACTATTGAGGTAATTTTTAAACCTTAGAGGGCCAGTGTGCGTAAGGATTCTCCCACTAGAGTAAAGGAGGTCCATTGATTTTGTATAGCTAATATTTGAAGTTATAAAAATGACACCATCATCCTGCTCTGGATTTTTGTTTTAATGTTAAATTAACTTCAACAAGAAACATGAGCTCACAAAAATTTATCTCCTCAAACAAAGAGAATTAAGGTTTGTAAACATAAGATGAAGCCCAAAGAACATAGATGAGATAACAAATCTAATGATAATTCTTCTATAGTCACCGTGAGAATGAACAAAAGAGTAATTCTCAGTATGCTTGGATCGCAATTATCAAGGCTATTTAATAAATAATTCAATTTGATTAATAAAAATGAAGTTCTTATAGAGGGACGCATATAAGAAATTAAGGATAGGCACGGTTGGTTCAATTTTTTTATTGAATCCGGTTGAATTGAATTAAGTTATTCAAAAATTTAAACCGGACCAAACTCAATTTGGTTCGATTTTTTCTATTTAAATCATTTGTATTTGTCGTTTTTTTTTAGAGGGGGGGGGGGTGTTTATAGACTAAACTGATTGATTTTTTTTTTCAAATTTAAAATCGAACTGAAATTATCAATCCGGTTTAGTTCGGTTTTTAGATGCAATTCGTCGGGTATTTTGCCCACACCCATTACGAAACAGATGTGTTATTGGGCTTTAATTATAAGTTGTTTCTATTGGGCTTATATATCTATTTGTCGCTCTGAGCTATTACCACCCCTCAGCTATCTTTTTACACCCCTCAATTAATTTACAATCGTATCCCTCATTTGAAAGGCATATAATTTCTTCCCGTAGCAAACCCACACTCTTCTACACCATAATTTATATATACATCGGTAGAATTCATTAATCTCTCTTTCTATTGACATGAAAATTAATCTTCCATAATTGATTCAAAGCAATCTAAAATTTAAATAACTACTTTCTTGAACATAAACCACTTTAATCACAATTCAATAATATTCATAAAAGCCCATCAGCTTATTTGTATCTCATAGTTGGACATTCATGATGGCCTATCACAAATCCACCGTGGATCATTCAACAAACCTAAGTGAATAGA
This sequence comes from Citrus x clementina, assembly GCF_000493195.1. Lineage (NCBI taxonomy): Eukaryota > Viridiplantae > Streptophyta > Magnoliopsida > Sapindales > Rutaceae > Citrus > Citrus x clementina. Next base: position 25,488,226 of record NW_006261964.1, on the reverse strand, counting down.
CTTCATTTTTTAGAACAGTTCAAGAAAATCAATAAATCTAACAATATGAAACTAATCAGGCCTAAGTTTTTAGTACAGTGAAGAGTTCAAGAAAAACTTTTTAGAAGGGATTTGTTCCGGAAGTGTGAATAAAAGCTATTTCTGTAAGTTACGTAGGTGTCAAAAGAAATAACAAGATATTCTTATTTGTTCATTGGGGTTTAGTTAGAGGATGAAACCCATTGAGCAAACAAGATGAGAAATTATGTAGTTACCCAATCGTGCCAAAGGGATGGGCTATAAAAAATTAGAATATAATATAAATTCCAACCGCATTATCTTTGGTCACGTTACATTATCTCTGCATTATAAAAAATGCTCTAGAATTAATTATTTAACATTATCTTGGTCATAGCTTTGGAGGATAGTCGCTTGACTCGTCACTCTTCACCTCCCATGTAATTGAATTAGTAAAAACTTAAATAAACTTGGTTATTGATAAAGCGATACTGTATTTTACTATCTAATAGATGAATTCTATCTCAGCTGAAACTAGAGGCGGTCAATGAGCCAGACCACACGAGGCACGGCACGGCAGGAGCACGTTTTGGTAGAACACGCAGTACAACATGGCACGTGGGTGGGCTGGGCTGGTCTTAGAATTTTAGGCACGTGGGCTTTAAAAGTACGACACGATTAGAGATGAGACAAAGTACAGTACACGAAAAAGCACGTAATAAGCACGTTTCATTTTTTAATAAAAATAAATTTAAAATTTTATGATTTTATAAATAACTTGAAATTGAATCTTTTAATATATTTTATTAGCTTAAGTTTTTTTTTAAAATTTATTTAATTCTTAGTTTAAAAAATAATAATTGATTTATGTTTATAATTTATTAAATAAATAATTGATATCATGATTTTAATAAATACAATTATAAATATCATGATTTTATAAATATGTATTAATATTATTATAAACTATGATATATGACTCTACGTAATTCCAAGTTAACAATTAAGTTAACCCTTAAAAAATTATTATTGTTGTTATTGTTAAGTACTAAAAAATAATTCTAATACCATAGAGTCAAATTTAGTAACTAATATTATATTCTCCTATTATTATTATTATTAATTTATTATTATTAAATATGGACTTGAGTTTTGAATTTTTGATTCTATTAAATTTGAATAAAGGCACATGGATCCAAAAAAAGTACATAGGCTTAAAAAAATAAGACAATAATTTGGCATGTGCTCTTAAAACAAGAAAAAATGCTTAGTGGACTTTTTTTTCTAGGCACGGCACGGCACGAGTGGGCATGGCACATGTATTGGGCCGGGCCTAAGTAAAAACAATTAGGTACGGTACGACACGAAACACATAGTGGGCATGACACGGCACGAGCACGAGCACACTGGGCTTCCTTTGATGGGCCAGGCTGGCATGGCACATCTCGTTGGCCATCTCTAACTGAAACTCAAATTGAGACTCCTTAATTAGATATAATAGTGCGTGATTAAATAATTATATAATAGAGATATGGCGAGAGTGAATTTGGATCTAATTTTGAGGTGAGTTGTGCTAATCTTTTATCATGCAACCATTTATAATAGTGTATAGCCAAGATTAAATTATCAAATATATTATTTCTTATCTAATAATTATTAATTACAATATTTAAAATACTTAGCTGACAAATAAATCAAAAAAATTTAGTGAAAGCTGTCTCACGAAAAATACTTCTCTTATAGATAAATAACATGATAAATATTTGTTTAATTATTATATTTTGATTTAAATATATGTTTAATCCTTATAGTTTGAAAGATATCTTAAAACACACCTACTATTAAATATGTAACACTCTTACCTTTATTTTTCTTTGCTGTTACAATAATAATACTTTGCTACAATCTTGAAAGTATTAATGAATTTATCAATAAACAAAGTTAATTAACAAATTGACCAATAATTATCAATCTAAAAGAATTAGTATTTTTGCGTACTAATCTTTTTGATAATTATTTATAAATTAATTAATAACAGTCAACTTAAAGTTATACTTAATACCTTAATGTCTAGCTAATAATTATCTTTAAAGCATTTAAGTTATCAAATTAACCCCAAACATAAAATACTAATAAAGAATTTACTTTATTTTTTATTTTATTATTAATTTAATTGTAGGAGCATCTTGGGATTTTTTTCAAAATATAAATAATAAACAACCACTTAAAATCAAAATATAAGAATTAAATTAGGGAAGGCAATGGGGAGGGTAGGGGAGGGGACTAACACCCCGTACACATTCCCGATATTTTGCATATGTCCCCATCCCCTCCCCATCCCTATCAAAATTGCGTAAATGGATCCCAATTTCCTCTCCAAATAATAAAAAGGGATCCCCGAGGGTTTTTGATCCTAAAAAACCTCAAATAACTAATACATTTTTAATTTTTAAAACAAAAATTTTGGGGTAAGGCCTTTTGGATAAGGCCTAATTGAATAGTAATTCAAGACTACAATTTGTATAAATATTTTAACATGTGTTATTCTTTTCAATTGCAAAATTATAAAGACTTAAATGGCTTATCTAATTTTTTATTCTTTTTAATCTTTTAATAGAAGAGGTTATTTCATTCTTGCATTTGCTGCTCTAGACTACAATTCCAAAACCAAAATCACACTCTCTTATAAGTAAATTTATTATTTTATAGGATTAATATAAAAGTAAGTTGGTTTTAATTTCTTTTTATTTTTTAGTGAATACTTAACGACACATAATTATATATCACTTTCATTTTATTTTTGTATATGATGCTAGCTAATTATCTAAAAAGTCTAAATTTGGAATTGGAAAAGGAGATGCATGAGAAATAAAGTCTATATGCTTCTTGTGGAAATTTTCTTAATTTAAAGATAGTTAATTTATTAATTTTCTTTATCGTACACTAGATAGTGAATGAAAATTTCATGTTATAAAAGATTTATACTTGATTTTAATAAGTTTCATTTCAAGTTTCATATCATTTTCACTGTTCAATTTAAAATTTTGATTTGACCTTCAACCTAATCAACTTAACCAGACGATATAAGGTTTGTGTAGAATTGGATTAAATAAGTTTATTTAGTAAAGTTGGATGGATTTTATCTCAACTCATTAAAAAGTAGACCATGTTAAAATTTCACTAACCCTATCAAACTCAACTTATGCCCACCCTTATATTATTCTATCTAAATCATAAAATGCCAATAATCCAACTCTTTAACCATTTTCACATTAGATTTAAGTTGAGCCAATTGACCTAAACTACATAACCTAAATTCCAACTAAATGTGAAATAAGACAAAAAATTTCTAAACCACACGTATGACTCGTAGATAGGGATGACAATGGGGCAGATATGGATTGGATCTACTTTGCTCTAAATCCAGATCTATAATAAAAATTAAGATCCATATCTGCTCCAGATCCATCAAAGACCCATGTTTTTCGCTCCATATCCGAATCCAAATAAATAAATAAATATATATATCCGCTCCAAATCCAGAAAAAAAATTAAAATCCAAATCTGCTCTAAATCCATCATGAATTCTAAAACTTTACAATAAAAGAGCATTTATTTTTTGGAATGAAAATTAAAGACTAAAATGTATTGATAACGATTAAATTATATAATTTGTCTAAAAAGTTTAATAAATATTGTATTTTATGTTTTTACAGCAAAACAAGAAAATAAGAAAGGTAATAAAAAAATGCAAGAGTAAGATCAATATAATATTCTTGTCTCCATCGTTTTGATATCACAGCACAGCCACCATCATTCCTACAACATTAGATAATGTCATATAAGTTAAATATGATTTATATTTAATACTTTATCATTTTTATTATGACTATATTTAACTAAATATAGGAATGATATAGTTAATTGTACCTCATCCATGTCCACATCTTCTGAATATATCAATCTAGTATGTGTTGAAGAAAATGAATCTGATTCTGAGCACAAAAATTAAATTAGTTAGACAAAAAATAGTTAACATAAAATAAATAATTCAATTATAAAAATTCGTACCAACATCTTTAGCCAACAACCAATCTTGACAACACATTAAAGCCTCTAATGTATTTGGACGGAGTTTACTGCGATGTGGTGTCATAAATCTACCACTGGTACTAAATGCAGATTCAAATGCAACTGTGGATACAGGAATAGCCAAAATATCTCTAGCAACATTGCACAAAGTAGGATATTTAGATCCATTCACCTTCCACCAACCCAATATGTCAAAGGTATCAGTTCGAGGCAGGACAGATTCCTCCAAATAATAATCTAGCTCAAACTTCACATGGTCAGTACTAGTACTTTGACTAATAAATGTCTCAAAACTAGCTCGACGTTGTTCCGTTCCTAAATGAAATGCCTCCATTGGGGATTGAGTAATCAAAGGCTCATTAGATTGATAAACGTGTCCATATGATTTTGACTTTAACTGATATTCTTTCACTAAATCATAACAATAATTACGGACACTCCCAATTCTATGTTCACAATCATATCCATAAAGCATAGGAAAATAGTATTCTACTAGTTTCATCTTATATCTAGGATCCAAAACAGTTGCCACTGCCATTAACTCATTAACCACACTCCAATATTTGTCATATTTTTCTAACATTTTCTTTGCCATTATCCTTATTTTATCATTATTAGAACCTATCCACTCATAAATAGATATTCTAATCTCACAAGTATAATAAAAGTACAAATTCATTGTAGGATATTTCGTGCCAGAAAACAATTTTGTAACTTCATCAAATAATTCAAGCCTACAACAAATTTCTTTTGCAAACTCCCAATCTTCTTCACTAGGCAATGATTTATATTGAGGTTCTCGTGGTTTTAAACGAGAGAACACGTCTTTATAAACTAAACCAGTGTCAAGCATATAATAGGTAGAGTTCCACCTCGTTTTGCAATCAAGAATCAATTGCTTGGTGCTTGAAATTTTTAATTCACGAACACCCTTCATAAATTTTTCATGCCTTTTGGGTGTCATTTTCCAATAAGAAACACTACTATGAATTCTCTCAATACTTTCACTAATGACATCTAGCCCATCATTCACTATCAAATTCAAGATGTGTGCACAACAACACATATGAAACAACCTCCCATTTAATAACAATGAATTAGAAAGTTTGTCTAAGAGGATGTCAACCATAGCATCGTTAGTAGTGGCATTTATCAACTGTTAAAGAACACATTTTCCATCAATATTCCAATCTAATAAGCACTCCATTAAATTATCAGAAAGTGCCTCAGCAGTGTGTGGACACATCACATGTATAAACCTAAATGAAAATGACAAACAATAGAACAAAAATATTATTATGTGAATTGAGTATTTATTAATCATAATGAAAAGGAAATGACAAATATATAAATAAATAATGCTATAGAAAGTACCTTATAAGGCGACTTTGCAGCCTCCAGGAATTATCTATAAAATGTGTGGTGACAACCATGTAACCAATATTCTGATTAGAAGTCCATAAATCAGTAGAAATAGAAATTCTACTTTGATTACTCGCCAACAACTTCATTATTTTAGACTTTTCATATTCATATCGCTTAAAGATATCTTTCTTTAGCGTATTTCGAGAAATGACCTTAAACACGGGTTGTAAAGAACCAACAAACTTCCTGAATCCAGAATGTTCAACCATACTAAGAGGGTATTCATGCTTGATAATCATATTTGCAAGCTCTCTTCTTGAAGTGTCATAATCAAAAGAAAATGCCCCAACTTGGACTTTACCTTTATTTACAGTAGCATTCAACATAGCATTCTTGATCGTTGGTTGCTTACGTCATGGACATCTAAGCAAGTGCTTATGTAAATGGTTTGTTCCACTTCTTGAAACTAACTTTCCATTGCATTGGTTACAAACTGCTTTCAATTGTCCATTAATCTTTTGCCTCGTAAAATGATTCCACACAACAGACTTCAATTTTTTACTAACAACAGCAGTTTCATCGCTAGGAATTGGTGAGGTTGAATTCAACTCCATCCCATTTGATGGTTCAATTACTTCAACATCATCATACCCATCATTATCATCATTTTCTAACTGCAGTAAATTAGGATAGAAATCCATGTTTCACCTAATTGAAGAAATAACCAAAAACATTAAGCGTCTATGTCACTGAAAAAAATTAATATTACACATCAATATTAGACAAGTAAATAAATACAATTATTTGTAAATGAATATATAAAATTAGGAGCATAAATTAAATAAATAATTGAATTCTTCTCATTTAATCTTCATTCACATGGATCCTTTATTAATGAAATCAACTGTCATAATTTAAGATATATTCAAATAAAAACTAACTTACATGGAAAACTAATATTTTAAGATATATTCAAATAAAAAATAACCTACATGGAAAACTAATACGTAATTTGATGATTACCATATACCTAATTCAGTATTATATAATTAAATTATGTGGATAGCCACCAATGGTTAGTGATTACACAACATGAATAATGTTATGAGAAAATAATAGAAAAAATTAAATTTAAAGACTTACTTGGTAATTAAAGGACTGATCCAAATATTCAAATAGAGTAAAAAAAACAAGAATGGAATGAAGAAAAAGAAAGAGGCTGTTGTTGATTTTTTTTTTGGTTGGAGCAAGGCTGACGTTAAGTTGACCTAGAATATGAATAATTGAAAGAAATTAGGGCAAACTAAAGTGTGGCACTTAGTATGAATGGTATCAGGATTCACGAATTCGTGAATAAGTGAAAAAAAATATATATTATGTGTCATATAACAATATAAGGCTTCCTTATTATAAAAAATATTAT
>NW_006261964.1:25478769-25480250 GCF_000493195.1 Citrus x clementina | reverse complement strand
AAAAAAAAAAATGTGTAAACACACATAAACCTCGTAAATTGATGAAAAATGGTAAATTAATGTTGGAGTTGTAAATTGCAAGAAGAACATGTAACAAAATAAAAACTTAGAAAAATGACATAGAACTTGTAAATTGACATTAAGTGTGAAATGAAACAAAAACTTTGTAAACCACACATAAAATTAATATATATTAATGGGGAAAAGGGTAAATTAATGATGGAGTTGTAATTTGCAAGAAGAACTTGTAAATAAAATAAAAACTTATAAAAATGACACAGAATTTGTAAATTGACATTAAGTGTGAAATGAAACAAAAAATGTGCAAATCACACATAAAACTAGTAAATTGATGGAAAAATGGATAAATTAATGTTGGAGTTGTAAATTGAAAGAAGAACTTGTAAACAAAATAAAAACTTAGAAAAATGAAATAGAACTTGTAAATTGACATTAAGTGTGAAATAAAACAAAAACTTTGTAAATCACGCATAAAATTAGTAAATTAATGAAAAAAAGGTTAAATTAATGATGAAGTTGTAATTTGCAAGAAGAACTTGTAAACAAAACAAAAACTTATAAAAATGACATAGAACTTGTAAATTGACATTAAATATGAAATGAAACAAAAAATGTGTAAATGAAATATAATACTAGTAAATTAAAGGAAAAATAGGTAAATTAATGATGGAGTTGTAATTTGCAACAAGAACTTGTAAATAAAATAAAAATTTAGAAAAATGACATAGAACTTGTAAATTGACATTAAGTGTGAAAAAAATAAAAAATTGTGTAAATTACATATAAAACTAGTAAATTGATGAAAAAATAGGTAAATTAATGTTGAAGTTGTAAATTACAAGAAGAAATTGTAAACAAAAAAAACTTAAAAAAATTATATAGAACTTGTAAATTTACATTAAGTGTGAAATGAAACAAAAAATTTGTAATCCACACATAAAACTAGAAAATTAATGGAAAAAAAGGGTAAATTAATGTTGGAGTTGTAATTTGCAAGAAAAACTTGTAAACAAAATAAAAACTTAGAAATATGACATACAACTAGTAAATTGACATTACGTGTAGAATGAAACAAAAAATATGTAAATCACACATAAAACTAGTAAATTAATGGAAAAAATAGTAAATTAATGGAGTTGTAATTTGCAAGAAGAACTTGTAAACAAAATAAAAACTTAGAAAAATGACATAAAACTTGTAAATTGACATTAAGTGTGAAAAGAAACAATAAATTTGTAAATCACACATAAAACTAATTAATTAATGGAAAAAAAGGTAAATTAATGTTGGAGTTGTAATTTGCACGAAGAACTTGTAAACGAAACAAAAACTTAGAAAAATGACATAGAACTAGTAAATTGACATTAATTGTGAAATGAAACAAAAAATGTGTATATCACACATAGTACTAGTAAATTAATGGAAAAATGGATAAATTAATGATGAAGTTGTAATTTGCA
>NW_006261964.1:25463540-25477673 GCF_000493195.1 Citrus x clementina | reverse complement strand
AATTTGAATCATAACCATTGATTGATTGCAAATAAAGATAATTTTCTATACCTTATTCACACCTTGAAGAATTATTTATACTTTTGATGTTTTTGGAAATGAAATGTGTTGTGCTTTCAAATGCATTTATGGAGACAGAAAGATTTTGACTGTCACTACTGGTTGTAGTGCAATGTGTCGTGACTTCTGCAAACAAGATTTACTTAATAATAAAAAATGATCATATTTTTTTTTGTTAGGCCAGCAAAAAATTCTTATTTAGACTCTAAAATTTCATTCAAAATATTTCATATATTCTAGTAACATATTATTAAGTAATAATATGTTTGAAAAGTTGGGTTAGAAACTGATGATGTCGCATTTGAATTTTGATTAGAAATCTGAATTTTTTTAATGTATACTTCATCAAATTTATATCCATGCTTCTACTATATAATTTCCACAATATGTAGATTACGTTGTCGGAAAATATGGATGAAATGTATATATGTGATTATATGTGATTCTTGCATATAACATACATTACAAATAATAGCCCTAATAGTTAATGATCATAATTACTATCAATCATGGTTTATCACTATCAATTTTTTTTTTTTTTTATGTAAAAGCTAGCTCGTATAACTTAATTAATCATGCATTATAAATCAAAGCCCTAAAACAATTCAGTAGATATTTAATAAATATTTTTGGATTGTAATTTTATCTTCGAAATGTCAATTATCGAGTTTTAGACAACTTATTTTTGTCTCTTATATATAGTTGGTATATACCGAAACAATACTTTAATAATAAAATTTACCACATACTTAATTACCTTTTAATCTAGTTTGTAATTTCATCAATACAATAAAAATAAATTATTTCATAACTCACAACAATCTCAAGTTGGATCTTAGCCAAATTGTGTTTGAAAGTCATAGAAAAATGATGATGTCATGTCGCACGTCACATGGAATGTCATGTCACACGTCACATGCTCTTTGTATAAATCTATCCTTCTTATTCTTATTCTTGATTTATTGTTTTAATGAAAGAAATGAAAGAAATCAGATTGTATAATCAATATATATTTATGAAAATCTCCTAATATGGAATATAAAATATCAAAATTATGTTTAATTTCTTTTATAAGACTTTTAATCATGTTTAATATATACATTTCATCCAGATTTTCCGACAACATAATCTACATATTGTGGAAATTATATAGTAGAAGCATGGATGTAAATTTGATGAAGTATACATAAAAAAAAATTCAGATTTCTAATCAAAATTCAAATGGGACATCATCAGTTTCTAACCCAACTTTTCAAACATATTATTACTTAATAATATGTGACTAGAATATATGAAATATTTTGAATGAAATTTTAGAGTCTAAATAAGAATTTTTTGTTGGCCTAACAAAACAAAATATGATCATTTTTTATTATTAAGTAAATCTTGTTTGCAAAAACATGATTCTTTGCAGAAGTCACGACACATTGCACTACAACCAGTAATGACAATCAAAATTTTTTTGTCTCCATAAATGCATTTGAAAGCACAAAACATTTTATTTCCAAAAACAGCAAAAGTTAAATAATTCTTCAAGGTGTGAATAAGGAATAGAAAATTATCTTTATTTGCAATCAATCAATGGTTATGATTCAAATTTAGATACTATTTATAAGGTAATAATTTGTCTAATGTGATTGTATCACTTACATTTCCACCAAATAAACTCCTAACAACTCACCAAATTAAATTGTATCAATTACATTTCCACCTTAGTCCTCATTGTTTCAGATTTCATCATATCCACTGTTATAATTGCCGTAGTGATTTGAGCACCCCCTCCCCCCCGCCGGGGACAAAATAAATATTCTACATGATACCTCTTTAAGTAAGACAAAAACTCTAACATATCAAATTATATTTGTGTTTATTATATGGGTCATTCTATAATGTCGTAACAAAATTTACGGCATTGATGCCGTAATGGACGTGGGCCGTTAGATTTGAAAAAACATCTCTACCATTAATTCTAAATAAATAGGTAACATGTTACCTAAGCAGCAAGTAATTACTCTTTTTTGTTCAAGTTCCAAGTTACATTTACTAATTTTATGTGTGATTTACAAGTTTTATGAAACATTTACAAGTTAATGTTGATTTACAAGTTTTATGCAACATTTACAAGTTTTTGTTTTGTTTACAAGTTCTTCTTACAATTTACAACTCTAATATTAATTTACTTATTTTTCCATTAATTTACTAGTTTTATGTGTGGTTTACAAATTTTTTTTTTATTTCATACTTAATGCCAATTTACAAGTTCTATGTTATTTTTATAAGTTTTTGTTTTTGTTGAGATTAACAGTCAAATCTCGCCTCCAAGATTAACCAAACGAATCAAACTAACTCCTCAAGAACAATTATCAAACAATAAAGAAACAGCAACTTAACCAAGAAAACCAAAGAACTAAGAACAGAGGAAGCAAGAGGAAGAAACACAGAAAAAAGGATTACGTGGTTCAGTACCGAAGGTACCTACATCCACGGTTGAAGAACCCTCTTGGGCTTGAAGTTTTTATTGAACAGATTGATTAACAAGAGACAATTGATGACAAGGATTAAATCTCTCTTACAAAGTATTTTCTATCTCTCACCCTAAGCCTCTCGAAATCATGAATCAAGTCCCACTGCTGATCAGCCTTGAGCCACCTTTTATAGCTCTGATTTCGTCCAGCTGTTAGTAGCAACAAACTTAACTAACCCTGGCCCCACCAATGCTGACTCAGCTCGCCACTTAACCTCTTAACAGAATTAACTAACTGGCTTCACAAATCTCCACCTTAGTTCATTCTGTTCTAGCTTCAACCCAACTCTGCTTCAGCTTGTTGCCATGCTTGACTTACAGGCATCTAACTCCAATCAAGCTCAGAGAGTTCTTGAACTTGATTGTTGGTAATGGTTTTGTCAATGCATCTGCTGGATTGTCTTTTGTAGATATTTTAACGACATCTATTGCACCCCTTTCAATCTCTTCCCTTATGAAATGCAGCCTTATATCTACATGCTTGGTTCTTTCATGATACTTGGAATTCTTGCTCAGCTGAATTGCACTTGAGCTATCACAACATATAGGAATTGTATCTTGATTCAGTCCCAGTTCTGATACTATTCCACTGAGCCACTTAGCTTCTTTTACAGCTTCAGCAAGTGCAATGTACTCAGCCTCAGTTGTTGATAAAGCAACCACAGACTGCAGTGAGGCTTTCCAACTCACAGCTCCACCATATAATGTAAAAACAAAACCAGTAGTTGACCTTCTTTTGTCCAAGTCACCAGCAAAGTCAGAGTCCACATAACTAATGATTTTACTTGTGATACCATCATTCCCTCCAAACAAAATACCAGATTCAGATGCCCCCTTCAGATACCTGAGAGTCCATTTTGCAGCATTCCAGTGAGTCTTCCCTGGGTTCCCCATAAATCTGCTAACCAGGCCTACACTATAAGCAATGTCAGGTCTAGTGCAAACCATAGCATACATAATGCTTCCAACTACACTGGAGTAAGGAACATTCTTCATATACTCAATATCAGCATCACCAGATGGCTCCTGCTGTTTTGATAATTTGAAATGAGTGGCTAAGGGAGTAGAAACTTCTTTAACATCCACCATTCCAAACTTGTTCAAAACCTTTTTAATATATCCAGCCTGTGTGAGAAATAGAGTTTTAGCAGATCTATCTCTCTTGACCTGCACACCTAAGATCTTGCTTGTAGAGCCTAAGTCTTTCATTTCAAAATCAGATCTCAACTCAGACTTAAGTTTCTCTATTTCTTCTCTGTGTTTGCATGCTATGAGCATGTCATCCACATAGAGGAGTAAATAAATCCCATCTCCAGAAGGTAAAAGCTTACAATATACACAATTGTCATACTGACTCCTTGAATAGCCATGAGCCACCATAAACTGGTCAAACCTTAGATACCACTGTCGAGGGGATTGCTTTAAGCCATATAGACTCCTTTTAAGCAAGCAAACTTTGTCTTCTAATCATTTCTGAATGAAACCCTCTGGTTGTTCCATGTATATTTCTTCCTCTAGGTTGCCATGAAGGAAAGCTGTCTTGACATCTAGCTGGTTTAATTCCAGATCAAAATAGGCAGTGATGGCAAGCAACACCCTAATTGAGCTGTACTTTACAACAGGGGAAAATACTTCACTGTAATCCAACCCTTCCCTTTGTGTAAAACCTTTAGCAACCAGCCTTGCTTTATACCTTGGAGGTTCAACCCCAGCAACCCCTTCCTTTAGCTTGAAGATCCATTTGCAGCCCACCAATTTTCTTTCCTTAGGTTTTTCTACCAGAATCCAGGTGTCATTTTTCTTCAGTGATGCCATTTCTTCTCTCATAGCTGATAACCAATTTGACTTGTCTCTGCTGTTCGTGGCTTGTTTGTAGCTACTAGGTTATTCCCCAATAACATCTTCAGCCATTGTGAGTGCATAGGATATTAGATCAGCTATGCCAAATCTCTTAGGCATTCTGATAACTCTCCTTTCTCTGTCTCTTGCCAGCTGATAAGTCTCTTGTTCTGAGGAGCTGGTTCTGCTGTCATGAGATTTGCTCTTGTCATTTGCAGGCTCCACCTCCAAGTTAGGTTCTTGGCTGACATTTTGCTCAGGAGCTGACATTTCAGTTTCAACCTTCTGATGCAGCATGGTATCTTCATAGAAAATGACATCTCTGCTTACTATTACTCTTGAGGGTTTCCCATCATAACACCAGATCCTATATCCCTTGACTCCCTCAGGATAACAAATAAAGATACCTTTGATTGCCCTAGGCTCAAGTTTTCCCTGGTTGATGTGAGCATATGCAGGTGAGCCAAATATCCTAAGGTTACTAAGATCAGGAGTTTTACCAGACCAAGCTTCTTGTGGGGTTTTGAAGTTCAATGCTGTAGAGGGGCTTCTGTTCATTAGATATGCTGCTGTAGTGACAGCATCAGCCCAGAAGTGTTTTGATAAATTGGCACTAAACAGCATACACCTGACCTTTTCTACCAAGGTCCTGTTCATCCTCTCAGTAAGGCCATTTTGCTGGGGTGTGTGTCTTACTGTTTTGTGTCTTACAATTCCTTTCTCTTTATAATAGCTATCAAACTCCTTGCTGCAGTATTCCAGGCCATTGTCAGTCCTCAGCCTTTTCACTTTCCTCCCAGTCTGATTCTCAATTAATGTCATCCATTCTTTGAACTTCATTAGTGCTTCCCCTTTCTGTTTTAGGACATAAACCCAAACTTTTCTGGTGTAGTCATCAATCAGAGTCATGAAGTATCTAGCTCCACCATGTGATAGAACTTGTGAAGGCCCCCATAAGTCTGAATGGATGTAGTCCAGTGAGTGTTTGGTTTCCTTCTTGCCAGTGCCAAACTTTTGTCTGGTTGCTTTGCCAAACACACACTTTTCACAGAATTCAAGTGAGGTGATTTGATCAGAACCAATTACTCCTTGTTTCTTTAGCTCTCTTAATCCTTTCTCACTCATATGTCCTAATCTCATATGCCATAGTTTAGTTTTATCCTTACTAACAGAGGCCATTATTCCTGGTGTGGAAGAGGATCCTACTAGAATATAAAGACCATTTCTTCTCACCCCTTTCATTGTAACTCTGCCATTCTTAATAACCTGTAGCTCACCATTTTCAGCTTTTATACTATAACCAGATTGATCAACTTCTCCTAAGGAGATTAGATTTCTTTTAAGCTCTGGTATGTATCTAACATTCCTTAAATCTCTTTCTACCCCATCATGCATGGTAATGGCAACTGTCCCAATTCCAGCAACCTTACAGGCTAAGTTATTACCAAGTAAAACTTTACATGTTTCAACTTTCTCAAAAGTCTTGAAGAGCTGCTTATTTGGGGTCATGTGGAAAGAGCAGCCTGAGTCTAGGATCCATTCTTCAGTGGGTTGCTTCTCGGCAGCAATAAGTACATCAGCACCATCTGAATCTTCTTCATCCTCAGATGCTATAGCTGCTTTTCCAGATGTCTCCTTCTGGATCTTTTCAAGTTTCTTCTTTTCAAAACAGTATTTGATATAATGCCCTTCTTTCTGACAGAAGTAGCATTTCCTTTTCTTCTTTTTCTTATCAGTGTTTTCCTTTTGGTTGCTTCCTTTCTTCTCATGTTTCTTCTTCTTGTCAGCGTTTGATTTAGCCATCAAGATTTCTCCCATCCCTTGATCTTTTCCTTCAGCTCTTTTCTTCAAATCTTTTGATTCCAGTGCACTTTTCACATCCTTTAAAGTAAGGGTTTGTCTCCCATACAATAGAGTATCAACGAAATGCTCATATGAGTCTGGAAGGGAGCTTAACAGTATAAGGGCTCTGTCCTCATCTTCAAGATTGATGCTCACGTTCTCCAGGTCCAGAATCAACTTGTTGAATTCATTAAGATGATCTTTCATGGTTGTTCCCTCCTTCATGGAGAACGTGTACAGTCTTCTTTTCATGTAGAGCCTTTTTGCCAGAGATTTCTTCAAGAACATCTCTTCTAGTTTTGTCCAGAGGCCTGCTGCAGATCTTTCTTTTGCTACCTCTCTCAGCACTTCATCGGAAAGATGCAAGATGATGGTGCTGTGAGCTTTGTTGTTGATGGTCCTCATGTCTCCACCTGAACCTGAGGACCCCTCTGCTTTCTCCTTTTTACTGATCTGATCTTCTTCAAAATCCAGAGCAGCATCAAGCCCTTGTTGTATCAAGATTGCACGCATCTTGAGACTCCACAGATAGAAGTCATTTTCTCCATTGAACTTTTCTAGATCATATCTTGTAGAAGCCATTCCAGAACCAGAGTTGAGAGTTTTAAGGGCTCTGATACCAGTTTGTTGAGATTAACAGTCAAATCTCGACTCCAAGATTAACCAAACGAATCAAACTAACTCCTCAAGAACAATTATCAAACAATAAAGAAACAGCTACTCAACCAAGAAAACCAAAGAACTAAGAACAGAGGAAGCAAGAGGAAGAAACACAGAAAAAAGGATTATGTGGTTCAGTACCGAAGGTACCTACATCCACGGCTGAAGAACCCTCTTGGGCTTGAAGTTTTTATTGAACAGATTGATTAACAAGAGACAATTGATGACAAGGATTAAATCTCTCTTACAAAGTATTTTCTATCTCTCACCATAAGCCTCTCGAAATCATGAATCAAGTCCCACTGCTGATCAGCCTTGAGCCACCTTTTATAGCTCTGATTTCGTCCAGCTGTTAGTAGCAACAAACTTAACTAACCCTGGCCCCACCAATGCTGACTCAGCTCGCCACTTAACCTCTTAACAGAATTAACTAACTGGCTTCACAGTTTTGTTTACAAGTTCTTCTTGCAATTTACAACTCCAACATTAATTTACTCATTTTTCCATCAATTTACTAATTTTATGTGTGATTTACACATTTTTTGTTTCATTTTACACTTAATGTCAATTTATAAATTCTATGTCATTTTTCTAAATTTTTGTTTTGTTTACAAGTTCTTCTTGCAAATTATAACTCCATCATTAATTTACCAATTTTCCATCAATTTACTAGTATTATGTGTGATATATACATTTTTTGTTTCATTTGACAATTAATGTCAATTTATTAGTTCTATGTCATTTTTCTAAGTTTTTGTTTTGTTTACAAGTTTTTCGTGCAAATTACAACTCCAACATTAATTTACCATTTTTTCTATTAATTTATTAGTTTTATGTGTGGTTTACAAATTTATTGTTTCATTTCACACTTAATGTCAATTTACAAGTTCTATGTCATTTTTCTAAGTTTTTGTTTTGTTTACAAGTTCTTCTTGTAATTTACACCTCCAACATTAATTTACCCATTTTTCTATCAATTTACTAGTTTTATGTGTGATTTATACATTTTTTGTTTTATTTCACACTTAATATCAATTTACAAGTTCTATGTTATTTTTATAAGTTTTTGTTTTGTTTACAAGTTCTTCTTGCAAATTACAACTCCAATAATTTATCTTTTTTTCTATTAATTTACTAGTTTTATATGTGATTTACGTATTTTTTGTTTCATTCCATACATAATGCCAATTTACTAGTTGTATGTCAAATTTCTAAGTTTTTATTTTGTTTACAAGTTCTTCTTGTAAATTACAACTCCAAAATTAATTTACCTTTTTTTTCCATTAATTTTCTACTTTTATGTGTGGATTACAAATTTTTTGTTTCATTTCACACTTAATGTCAATTTACAAGTTCTATGTCATTTTTCTAAGTTTTTTTTTTGTTTACAAGTTCTTCTTGCAATTTACAACTCCAACATTACTTTACCCATTTTTCATCAATTTACTAGTTTTATGTGTGATTTACACATTTTTTGTTTTATTTCACACTTAATGTCAATTTACAAGTTCTATGTCATTTTTCTAAATTTTTATTTTGTTTACAAGTTCCTCTTGCAAATTACAACTTCATCATTAATTTACTCATTTTCCATCAATTTACTTGTATTATATGTCATTTACACATTTTTTGTTTCATTTCATACTTAATGTCAATTTACAAGTTAAATGTCATTTTTATAAGTTTTTGTTTTGTTTAGAAATTTTTCTTGCAAATTACAACTTTATCATTAATTTACCATTTTTTCCCATTAATTTACTAGTTTTATGTGTGGCTTACAAAATTTTTGTTTCATTTCAAACTTAATGTCAATTTATAAGTTCTATGTCATTTTTCTAAGTTTTTATTTTGTTTCCAAATTCTTCTTGCAATTTATAACTCCAGCATTAATTTACCTATTTTTCCATCAATTTACTAGTTTTATGTGTGATTTACACATATTTTGTTTCATTTCACACTTAATGTCAATTTACAAGTTCTATGTCATTTTTTTAAATTTTTGTTTCCTTTACAAGTTCTTCTTGCAACTTACAACCCCAACATTAATTTATTTATTTTCTTGTTATAATTTCTTGTTGTAATTTATAACTCTACATTAATTTATCTATTTTCCCATTAATTTACTCGTTTTATGTGTGATTTATACATTTTTAGTTTCATTTCACACTTAATGTAAATTTACAAGTTATATATCATTTTTCCAAATTTTTGTTTTGTTTATAATTTCTTGTTGTAATTTACAATTCTATCATTAATTTACCATCTTTTCCATCAATTTACTAGTTTTATGTGTGATTTACACGTTTTTTGTTTCGTTTTACACTTAATGTCAATTTACAAGTTCTATATCATTTTTCCCAATTTTTATTTTGTTTACAATTTCTTATTGTAATTTACAACTCCATCATTAATTTATCATCTTTTTCATCAATTTACTAGTTTTATGTGTGATTTACACATTTTTTGTTTCATTTTGCACTTAATGTCAATTTACAAGTTTTAAGTACTTTTTCCAAGTTTTCATTTTTTTTTACACTTTTTTCTTATAATTTACAACTCCATCATTAATTTACCATATTTTCCATCAATTTACTAGTTTTATATGTGTTTTACACATTTTTTGTTTTATTTTACACTTAATGTTAATTTACAAATTTTAAGTCCTTTTTTCAAGATTTTATTTTCTGTGTACTTTTTTCTTGTAATTTACAACTCCATCATTAATTTATCACTTTTTCTATCAATTTACTAGTTTTATGTGTGGTTTACACATTTTTTGTTTCATTTTACACTTAATGTCAATTTACAAGTTCTACCTCATTTTTCTAAATTTTTGTTTTGTTTACAAGTTCTTCTTGCAATTTACAACTCTAACATTAATTTTCTCTCTTTTTCCATCAATTTATTAGTTTTATGTGTGGTTTACAAATTGTTTTTTTATCTCACACTTAATGTCAATTTACAAGATTTATGTGATTTTTCTAAGTTTTTATTTTGTTTGCAATTTTTGCTTCTAATTTACCACTCCAACTTTAATTTACTCATTTTCCCTTTTTTTTACTATTTCCAAGCATGAATTACAAATCTTTTATTTCATTTCATACTTAATGTCAATTTATAAGTTTTATTTTTTTTCTATTTTTTTAATTTTGTAGACCAATTTACCACTCTAATGCTAATTTACCCGCTTTACCTTCAATCTACGAGTCATACGTGTGGTTTAGAAATTTTTTGTCTTATTTCACATTTAGTTGGAATTTAGGTTATGTAGTTTAGGTCAATTGGCTCAACTTAAATCCAATGGGAAAATGGTTAAAGAGTTGGATTATTGGCATTTTATGATTTAGATAGAATAATATAAGGGTGGGCATGAGTTGGGTTTGATAGGGTTAGTGAAATTTTGACATGGTCTACTTTTTAGTGAGTTGAGATAAAATCCATCAAACTTTACTAAATAAACTTATTTAACCCAATTCTACCCAAACCTTATATCGTCTGGTTAAGTTGATTAGGTTTAAGGTCAAATCAAAATTTTAAATTGAACAGTAAAAATGATATGAAACTTATTAAAATCAAATATAAATCTTTTATAACATGAAATTTTCATTCACTATCTAGTGTAAGATAAAGAAAGTTAATAAATTAACCATCTTTAAATTAAGAAAATTTCCACAAGAAGCATATAGACTTTATTTCTCATGCATCTCCTTTTCCAATTCCAAATTCAAACTTCTTAGATAATTAGCTAGCATCATATACAAAAATAAAATGAAAGTGATATATAATTATGTGACGTTAAGTATTCACTAAAAAATAGAAAGAAATTAAAACCAACTTACTTTTATATTAATCTTATAAAATAATAAATTTACTTATAAGAGAGTGTGATTTTGGTTTTGGAATTGTAGTCTAGAGCAGCAGATGCAAGAATGAAATAACCTCTTCTATTAAAAGATTAAAAAGAATAAAAAATTAGATAAGCCATTTAAGTCTTTATAATTTTGCAATTGAGAATTAACACATTATCATTATCCTTATTATTATTATTATTATTATTATTATTATTATTATTATTATTATTATTATAGTAGATTTGGTTGGATTAGACTGGTTAATTATAATTTATCCAACCCAAACTAATTATTAATTAGGTTTGAAAAAAACAGACACAATTAAACCACAATAAATTGCTTATGGTGCATTTACTAATTAGTAATCGGAACGAGCTACAATCAGAATTAAGAATGTGAATAAGAATAAATTATTTATTTGAACTGTAGAAATTGAAGTCGGAATGAGATTCATTTCCATCGATGTGTTTAATTTGTCTTGAAATCGGAATGAATTATCATAATTTACTTAAATGCCCTTTGTTGATTATTGTCAATTGGTGTTAATAATAATAATAATAATAATCATCATCATCATCATCATATTTATTAAAATAGTATTATAATTATGATTACTAATTCATTATTGTTATTATTTATTAATTTCATGATTTTGTTATATGATTATTATTTATGAAAATATTGTTGTAATCAAAATTTATAATAATTATTATAATAATAAGTTATTATTATTAATATTTTATTATATTATTATTTAGTAAAAATATTATTATATTTATAATTTTATTGTTATTATTATCAATATGAAATTATTTCATTATTATTTATTATAATATTATTATAATTATAATTCATTATAATTTATTAAACTTTTATTATTATTATTATTTATTTAATATAACCTAATTAAAATTTATAATAATTTATTAAAATATTTTTATAGTTATTATTTATTAAAAAAATTCAATATTATAACAATTATGGCAGCATCAACGGCAAAAAAGTAAAAAAAAAAAACTTTTTTATACTATTTATTTTTTTCCTTTTTTTGAAAATAAAAAGCGGAAAAAAAATTTCCCATTGACTCTCAACGTCACTATAGAAGAAAAAAAAATCAAAACAAAAAGCACCGCCCTGTTCGCCCCTAATGTTCACTCCCAAATGTGAATTTTTGTCTCAGTTCTCATAAATTTTAAGCCAAGATTCGCCAAATCCGAACCCAAATCCGCTGGCACGTGAACCGTGAAACCGTCGATCACAATCCAAATAGTTGGGAATGCAGATTGTCGAAGAGATGACATGCAGATTGTCGTTCAGATTCTGGTGATGCTAAGGCTGTGGAAGAAACCAAGAAGAGCACCAAAAGCATCCGCTAGTTTTAACCTTGAAACTGTCTTCCAACTCCAAAACTTTGCTGATTGGTTTGGCGAGCATCGCGCGAGGTAAGCAATCTGGAAAATCATTTTAGAATTTTTCTTTTTTTCACAAATTATTATCGAGAATGAAGACAAGAAGCATATTTGAAAATTGTGTTTTCTAATGATTTTTAAGAATAGTTTTGACAAATGTGTATGGTAATGTCTTTTGGAGCAGAATAAGAGTATTGTGTTTTCCAAGAACATAATGCCCTGCGTGAACTTTTTGGTTTAAAATTATTTGCTGGCAATAATATACTATTTAAATTTTTTTCTTGCCTGTCTGAAAACTCATTTTTTCTTGTTTTCCATCTTTGTC
Organism: Citrus x clementina; assembly: GCF_000493195.1. Classification (NCBI taxonomy): domain Eukaryota; kingdom Viridiplantae; phylum Streptophyta; class Magnoliopsida; order Sapindales; family Rutaceae; genus Citrus; species Citrus x clementina. The sequence continues at coordinate 25,465,163 of NW_006261964.1, read as the reverse complement.
TTAACATACTATGTGTTTACATATTGTATGTTGATGGAGAGACGGGTACTGCCTTGATCAATTTGATGGGCTTATAAATGAACAAAGCATAGGGAAATTGGACTATTTAGACATTAATTTGACCAATTTGATGAGCTTGTAAAAGAACCAAGCATACAGAACCGGACAATATAATTGGGTCTTTTTTGCTTTTGAATGGGGTTGTGATGTATTTTGCAACCATGCTTGTGAGCTGATCTGTCTATCTTTCAACTACTATTAATATACTGCCATCTTAAGTTTTTTATTACCTGAGAAGACTTTAGCAGGAAAGTTCAACCTCTTAAAGTTTTAGAAGCTTATAGACTGAGAATCCTTTCATCTGACATGATGACTCTTGTTAAGATTTATCTTGTATTCAATTTTCTTTCTTTATTTAGATTACAAAGTGAATTTCGTTCCTCAAGTTGCAGAGTCACTAACATGGATATGCTTTTTATCTGGCCTTGGTGGGGAGGAAATGAAGATGTTCATTGAACCATTTCCAGAGACAGGTACCTGATCTTCTGTTGAAACACCATTGCAGTATCATGTTTCAGACCTTGAAGTGGATATATTTGTATCATTTTAGCCATTTTCGAGTTTACAAAAACTTGTACATGAAGATTTAGGCACAAAAAAAAATGTCAAATATCACAAGTTTTGGATCCTGTAAAACAACAGAAAATTTAACCCAAAAACAGCAATAAATTTATCCAAAAACGGTAAAAAATTTAACTGAAAAATAGTAGCAATTTTTACCTAAAAACAGCAGAAAATTTAACCCAAATACAGCAGCAAGTGAAGCCCAAAACACCATAAATTTACATGGAAACAGTAAAAAATTTAGCGCAAAAACAATTGTAAATTTATCCAAACAGCAACAAATTTACCCAGAAACAACAAAAAATTTAACACAAAAATAGCAATAAATTTATCTAGAAATAGGAAAAAACTTAACTGTAAACCAGCAGTAAATTTACCCAGAAGCAACAGAAAATTTAACCCAAAAACATCAGCAAATGATGCCCAAACACCATAAAAATTTACCTGAACACAGTAGAAAATTTAACCCAAAAATAACAGTAAATTTTTCCAAAAACAGCAGACAATTTAACTAAAAAATAGCAGTCAATTTATCCAGAGCAACAGAAACTTTAACATAATAACATCAGCAAATGAAGCCCAAAACACTAGAAAAATTAACCAAAAATGGCAGCCAATCATCCCAAATACAGCAGTAAATTTATCCAAAAACAGCAGTATATTTAACCAGAAACAGTAAAATATTTAAACTAAAAACAGCACCAAATGAAGCCCAAAACACTAAAAATACTTACCTGGAAACAGCAAAAAATATAACCCAAAAACAGCAGTAAATTTATCTAAAAATAACAGAAAAATAAACTGAAATACAGTAGCCAATTTACCCAAAAACAGCAGAAAATTTAAGTTAAAAATAGCAGCAAATGAAGCCCAAAGCACCATAAAAATTTAACCAAAAACAATAGCAAATCATCCCAAATACAGCAGAAAATTTATCCAAAAATAGCAAAACATTTAACTAAAAAACAGCAATATATTTATCCAGAAACAGCAAAATTC
>NW_006261964.1:25459813-25463440 GCF_000493195.1 Citrus x clementina | reverse complement strand
TAAGTACATACTGATAGAAAACGTAAATCATGATAAAACTACAAAAAATATCATTCATTAATCTTATACCTTTTATCTTTTGGTGAGATAAACCAAATGAGTGCAATAGGGGTGCGTATATTATCTGCAGGCATGGGTACAATTCACAATAAACAAGTATAAAAGGTATAAATATTTAGTTATCTTACGGGATCTGGGAGAAGGGTATGTATTTAGTTATCTTACGGGATCTGGGAGAAGGGGTATAGGTTAAGAAACTGATAATGTGAGAGAATATATATCATTATCAGCTAAACTCCCAAACCCTTCATTTATGTTGTGTGTGTGTGTATGTGTGTCCCATATCCATTGCAATTCGGACCTAAGATCTCATATTCATTTACAAGAATTAAATCAGTTTTAATTGGTAGAGTTTCGCAAAATTGTGGTACAAGACAATTAAATGTATAATTCTACAATTATTAAAGATCATGAAAAAAAAAGATAAATTTATAGAGTAATATACATCAGCAGGTTGTGTATATATATATATATATGTGTGTGTATATTCATTCAGTTGGTGGCACAATTTGCTACTTCTTTAGTGTATGTATTGAATTCAATATTTTTTAATTATCATAAGTGATCTGTAAAACACCCTATATTCGCCAAGTCCTTTTACAGACATTTTAATAAATAAATAAAAGAAATTGGTACATATGCTACCTAGTACATTAATTGTTTTATTCTACACACGTGACATGTTAAGTAATAAATTCTTTAGTATCAAATTGACCCTTATTATCTCTTGCACTTATAGATCAGGTAACATGAGTACTATGTGATTTGGCCGATATTTTAAATAAGTGAATTTTTTTTTTACAATTAATACATATTTAAGATTTGATTTCTTTACTTTACTTCTAAAACAATGATTTCTTCCAATTAATTACTCTTATTAGTCTTTTGTCATCATCCATTTATTTTCCTTTGGTCTTAACCCTCAGGCAAGTCTTCATTGGCTGGGTTACACACACACACACCCGCACACACATACACATACTATGATCATATACAGAAAACCAGCATGAAAAGAGTATAACATAATTATTTGGGATGTTAGTGAAAAAAAATCTTTATTTAATTACCCCTATCCTAACACATTGAGATGATAAATTTAATATAGTATGTGTATGGATGTCAAAGAAAAACTTATTTTTGGCAAAATTGCAAGTTGCCAATCACACTATCTCGCAAAGATAATCCAATTCACCATGTTCAATGGCCAAACATTATAAAAAAAGAGAATCAATAATAACTGAAATTATCACGATTATCATAACATCTGTGTGAGAAAGTACATAAGATTAACTTATTTAAATACAATAACTTCGAGAAATGTAGAAGGTAGAAAATATTATCTTAATAGACTATCTAAAACAGAACACATGCATTCAGCAAACAAACATCAAATTAAATTATTTGTCAAGGGTAAAAAGGATTAGACCAAAGAGTGCTGTGGCTGCTTTCCCCAAATGGATACATAATTTCTTCACCACCAAACCCCATATGCTCTTGTAGATTCATCAAGTCTAAAAGCCATTGCTGTTTTTGCATAGCTTCCATGCTCATCTGATCAAACCCGGACGATTTGTCCACTTGTTGTTGCGAGGCCTCCCCATTATTTTTCACCAACCCATAATTTGATGAGTTATGAGTTGAAGCACCATTGTTTAGGGTTTCCATCCTCTTACAAATCTCCTTCAAGTTTTGCTCGATCAACCAGCCGAGATCATTCAAATCCATCATGTTAAGATTGAGCAAGGCCTTACCAGTGAGGCTTTGGAACATGACTTGTGTTATCTCCTTTTCGCGGTTATCTTTTCTCTGTTTCTTGAGCTGTTCATTGGCTTTTGCAATCCTTTGCCTCAAGAAACTATCTTGATTCACCATCTTCTTGCTTTGTTCCATCTCAGGCATCTTCTTGAATTGCGAAAGCACACGTTGGACTCCCAATGGGGAAGGCCACACTTCAGGCTGAGAATCATAGGGACTAAAAATGATGGCACAAGCATCAATCCCACATAAGGTGCTAAGTTCACTCACCTTCTTCAATAGACCTTTCTTTCTTTTCTTGAAGGTTGCTTTTCTTGCAGAATCATTGGATATGTAGGCAAGTTTCACCTTCTTTCTTGTCATGGCTACAAATAGGAATATTGAAGCCTTTTCTTTGTTTTCTCTTACCCTATACGGCTTATGCTATATATAGAGTTTAAGAGATACCATAATTATTGTCATATGATTATAGAGTTGCAAATCCTTGTTGTACATATTTATGACAATTAATTGAAAACCCACTAAATGGGGCGCTCTTGTAACGGTCTATTTGGCTAAAATCAATATAATAAGGAAAATTCTATAACAAAGTATCCCAAACCATATCTTTATAATGGAAATATAAAAACATGTAATGATTTTTTTCCTCATTTTGTCCATTAAATATTATTTGATGTGATATTTTATTTATTGTCACCATTAATTATCATAATAAAAGTAATGACTCTTCGTAACATAAAAATTTTATAATTACTGTCAAAGAATAACAATAAAATAATCTTTCATGATTTATAAACTAAAGTTAATTAGGAATATGTGTTAGATTTAACTTTTATGAATTAACAAAGTGACATTTGAAATTAAGCTTGTGAAAGTTAAATTTTATAAGGTTCAGATAATTTTCTACCATGTCAATAAATTTTAAAAATATAAATGATTTTCTACCATTATTTTTTATTTTTATTTTTACCTACAAATATTGTGTACCATTGATTAAATCCAATGGTGCACAATTAAAAACATAATTGATGCTATAAAAAAATTACAGCATCATACAAGAACACTTATTAATGTCATTATTATTATTATTATTTGATTTTATTATTATTAGTTATTAAAATATTATTATAATATAATTTATAGTGTTATAAATAATTTGTTACTACTACTACTACTATAATTTTATTTATTTTATTATTATTAATATTATTACTACTACTACTACTACTACTACTACTACTACTACTACTACTACTACTACTACTACTACTACTACTACTACTACTACTACTACTACCACTACTACTGCTACCGCTACCACTACCACTACCGCTACCGCTACCGCTACTGGTACTGCTACTGGTACTGCTACTGGTACTGCTGCTGCTGCTGCTACTGCTACTACTGCTGCTACTGCTACTACTGCTACTGCTACTACTACCACTACCACGACTACCACTACCACTACTATTACTCCTACTGCTACTACTACTGCCATTACTGCTACTACTACCACTACCACTACCACTACCACTACTACTACTGCTAGTGCTACTGCTACTGCTACTGCTACAGCTACTGCTACTGCTACTGTTACTGCTACTGCTACTGCTACCATTACTACCGCTACTACCGCTACCGCTACGGCTACTGCTACTGGTACTGGTACTGCTACTGGTACTGCTACTGCTACTGCTACTGCTACTGCTACTGCGACTGCTACTACTACCACTACTACCACTACCACTACTACCGCTACTACCACTACCACGACTACCACTACCACTACTACTACTCCTACTGCTACTGCTA
>NW_006261964.1:25453120-25455355 GCF_000493195.1 Citrus x clementina | reverse complement strand
TACTGCTACTGCTACTGCTACTGCTACTACTACTACTACTACTACTACTACCGCTACCGGTACTGCTACCGGTACTGCTACTGCTACTGCTACTGCTACTGCTGCTGCTGCTCCTGCTACCGCTACCGCTACTGCTACTGGTACCGCTACTGGTACTGCTACTGCTACTGGTACTGCTACTACTGCTGCTGCTACTGCTACTCCTATTGCTGCTGCTGCTGCTGCTACTAGTAATTTGATAGAAAATGAGGTAAATTAATGATGGAGTTGTAAATTAGAAGAAAAAAGTGTAAACAAAACAAAAACTTAGAAAAATGACATAAAACTTGTAAATTGACATTAAATGTGAAATGAAAAAAAAAAACTTGTAAACTACACATAAAACTAGTAAATTGATGGGGAAATGGGTAAATTAATGTTTGAGTTATAAATTGCAAGAACTTGTAAACAAAACAAAAACTTGTAACTGTTACATAAAACTTATAAATCAACATTAAACTTGTAAATGTTGCATAAAACTTATAAATCACACATAAGATTAGTAAATGTAATTTGGAACTTGAACAAAAGAGAGTAATTACCTGCTACTTAGGTAACATATTACCTATTTATTTAAAATTAATGGTAGAAATTTTTTATTCACATCTAACGGTCCACGTCCATTATGGCATCAATGTCGTACAAGAAGCAGTTAGTGGAATTGGCGTGTTTTCGTATTGGTTTTGACAAAAATTGTTGTCATTTTCATTGTAAGATTTTCGTGCCTTGAGTTGGAATGGTCATTGGTGACCGAGACAGCATTAGATTAATCAATAGTTAACAAAATTATAGAAATTATGTTACTAATCCAAATCAATAGAAATCATGTGGGGAGATAGATTTTCAGCTTATGGTGAATGACGCCGCGAGTTGTTGTTTAATTAATTCACAACTCCAATAATATTATTCACACAAAGTAATAGGATTGCGTTGGATGTTTCAGGTATTTAATTTGTGAGGATCAAACTAAAAGATATAAAAATATAAAATTTATTGCATTAAGAGACAAAACACCATGTATCTTTATCCAAGAGAAAATTTAAAATATATCATAGAAATTATGTTAGTCATATAACAAGTTAATAATGTTGTGACATGTGCATATTTATTTTTAAAAATCATAATACAAATAGTGGTTATATTAAATTCAATTACACATGTCATGCATGCATCAATTCACTATAATATATCAGAGGCATTCTAGAATTTCTTATGAAGATTTGGCAGATAATAGAATTGTGTTAATTTATTAATAAGGGTAGTGAATTAACTTGACTTTGTAAAAGATAAACAAATAAAAAGTAAGTTTAAAGTAAGGATAGATGTGCAAATAGCACTATATATATAAAATTTTCCAATTCAAGATTTTAGCATGTGGAAAAGTCTAGAAAAAATTGATAAACTCTGCAGTTTCATAGTGTTAATGTTATAATACTTTAAAACCGTGAGTTTTTAAAATTTTTCTGAATTTTTCGACACTTTAAAATTTCTGAACAGAAAACTATTATATCCAGACACACGGTGTTATCCACAGTGCATTAATATCTAGTAAGCTGGTTATAACTAGAAGCAATGCACCTGCTTCGACTACAAATTTAATTGTTTATTGTATGTGATGTGTGCAGTGTGCAGTCTTTTCTATGCGAAATTTTTATGAGTTGGCCAACCATTTTTTCGGTCACTTAGTTAAGATGGTTGTGGAAGAAGGTTATGGTGGATATTAGGATCCCTCGAAGTTACATGCATGTACCTTACAACCCTCTCACATGAATAGTATCCATACACTATTCATGTGAGAGGGTTATAAGGTACATGCATGTAACTTAGCATTACCCTTATTATTATTATATTTGGCAATTAATTTCTAACCTTCTCCAACGGCCTTGTTCACTCCAAAGTCAATTGAAATCACATCATGTTCCATTGAAATGGCAAATCAATGGGTCAATATGTGGTATCTCTTGTATTTTTCAGGAAAAATAAAAATAAAAATACATTTTAAACTCCACTACATGGATTGAGTAAATTTCGGGCACAACAAAGTTATCGTAAAATAAAATATTTTATAGTTATTCAACAATTGAAATGCAAAAGTTACATGTCAAAGCGCCATTTGGGCTTGTAGCCGAAAGAGTTATACTCATGCCTTTAACATAAGTTCAACTAATGAGTTCGCGTCTATGTTCATTCCTTTTG
>NW_006261964.1:25451689-25453020 GCF_000493195.1 Citrus x clementina | reverse complement strand
ATGTTTGGTACGATACAAGATTAATACTGGATTAGACTATGTCAAATAAAATACAAGTGAAGTTAAATAGTATTAATTAGAATAATTAAATTTATTTAAATTATATGTTTTCATATATGATATATTTTGCCAATTAAATAAAATATTATTAAAATAATTAAATATAAAATTATTTATTTATCAAAATTACATAATATTCAAATGATAAATGGGATGTTTCTTAATAATAATTTTGTTAATACATATAATATACTATTAATTAATTATTTAACATTAAATATTAATACAAATAAATAAATGAAAGAAGATGTCTTAGGTAAAATAAAAAATAAATTACTTAATTTTTATGAAACCACGAATAAAAATTAAATAGATAAATAATAACAATACATAAATAAATAAAAATAAATCATAAGAAGACAAACATTGTTTAGTCCAATCCTCCTTAAACCCATGAAAAAATGAGGATAACTAATCCTATAACTGTAGGAGTAAATTTGAATTTAGTCCACTTAATCTAATCCAAGTTTGTTTGCCAAACATGGGATTAGATATGTTATCCAAACAATTAGTCTAATCTCACACCTTGTCCTACTCCCAAACATGACCTAAAAGTAATGACTCTTTGTAACATAAGAATTTTATAATTACTATAAAAGAATAACAATAAAATAATCTTTCATGATTCATAAACTAAAGTTAATTAGAAATATGTGTTAGATTTAACTTTTATGAAATTAACAAAGTGACATTTGAAAATAAAATGAAAACAAGCTTGTAAAAGTTAAATTTTATAAGGCTCAAATAATTTTCTACCATGTTAATAAAAATTTAAAAATGTAAATTTCTTTCACTTTTTTTCCCATGTAAATATTATCAGAGGTAATATTTTATTGATTGTCACTATTAACTATCATAATAAAAGTAATGACTTTTCATAACATAAAATTTTATAATTACAATCCAAGGATATCAATAAAATAATTTTTCACGATTCATAAACTTTATTATTATTAGTTATTAAAATATTATTATAATATAATTTATAGTGTTATAAATAATTTGTTACTACTACTACTACTATAATTTTATTTATTTTATTATTATTAATATTATTACTACTACTACTACTACTACTACTACTACTACTACTACTACTACTACTACTACTACTACTACTACTACTACTACTACTACTACTACCACTACTACTGCTACCGCTACCACTACCACTACCGCTACCGCTACCGCTACTGGTACTGCTACTGGTACTGCTACTGGTACTGCTGCTGCTGCTGCTACTGCTACTACTGCTGCTACTGCTACTACTG
>NW_006261964.1:25446702-25451106 GCF_000493195.1 Citrus x clementina | reverse complement strand
TTAAAATTAAATTTGGAGCAACCGAAACATGAGGTTCACAGAAGATTTTATGCTCCTTAAGCCAAAGAGGAATTAAAGGTTGGTAAACATAAGATGAAGGCCAAAGAACATAGATGAGATAACAAATCCAATGATAATTCTTCTATAATCACCGAATGAACAAAAGAGTCATTCTCGGTATGCTTGGATCGCAATTATCAAAGCTATTTAATAAATAATTTAATTTGATTGATAAAAATAAAGTTCTTATAGAGGGACGCATATAAGAAATTAAGGATGGGCATGGTCAGTTCAATTTTTTTATTGAATCCGGTTGAATTGAATTAAGTTATTCAAAAATTTAAACCAGACCAAACTCAATTTGGTTCGATTTTTTCTATTTAAATCATTTGTATTTGTCGTTTCTTTTTTTGGAGGGGGGTGTTTATAGATTAAACTGATTGTTTTTTTTTTGGGAAAATATCTACCGTTCACCCGTTTTTTACACCTTTTTCAAAAATACACAATTCCTTCATTTTTTGGCTGGAATCCACCTAAAGTTACATTTTTTTTCACTTTTCCACTTCCGTTTGTAATCCGTTAAGAAAACTAACGGAAACTTTAAAAAATGACCATTTTACCCCCAAAACGAAAATTACAATTTCACCTTAAAAATTATAAAAAATAATCAGATTAAATCTAATAATTTTTCCCATCGGTCAATAAAGAAATTAATTTCACAACCATCAAATACATGTTTTTTTTTTAAAATATGTCGGTAATTAGAATGCTAAATTATAACAGTAGTATTAAAAATAGCCCAATCTCACAAACCATCAATTAAATTTAAGATAAGTAAAGTTTTATTATTCATTGAGTTATAATCTCTAGTAGTTAAGATTTTTTTGTACTTCATTAATGTACCAATAATGATATTCATCATTAAATCTTATTATTTTTGGCATTTTTTTAGGGTGAAATTGTAATTTTCGTTTTAGGGGTAAAATGGTCATTTTTTAAAGTTTCCGTTAGTTTTCTTAACGGATTCCAAACGGAAGTGGAAAAGTGAAAAAAAATGTAACTTTAGGTGGATTCCAGCCAAAAAATGAAAGAATTGTGTATTTTTGAAAAAGGTGTAAAGAATAGATGGACGGTGGATATTTTCCCTTTTTTTTTTCAAATTTAAAATCGAACTGAAATTATCAATCCGGTTTAGTTCGGTTTTCAGATGCAATTCGTCGGGTATTTTGCCCACACCCATTACGAAACAGATGCGTTATTGGGCTTTAATTATAAGTTGTTTCTATTGGGCTTATATATCTATTTTGTCGCCCTGAGCTATTGCCACCCCTCAATTAATTTACAATCGTATCCCTCATTTGAAAGGCATATAATTTCTTCCCGTAGCAAACCCACACTCTTCTACACCATAATTTATATATACATCGGTAGAATTCATTAATCTCTCTTTTCTATTGACATGAAAATTAATCTTCCATAATTGATTCAAAGCAATCTAAAATTTAAATAACTACTTTCTTGAACATAAACCACTTTAATCACAATTCAATAATATTCATAAAAGCCCATCAGCTTATTTGTATCTCATAGTTGGACATTCATGATGGCCTATCACAAATCCACCGTGGATCATTCAACAAACCATAGTGAATAGACTTCATTTTTTAGAACAGTTCAAGAAAATCAATAAATCTAACAATATGAAACTAATCAGACCTAAGTTTTTAGTACTGTGAAGAGTTCAAGAAAAACTTTTTAGAAAGGATTTGTTCCGGAAGAGTGAATAAAAGTTATTTCTGTAAGTTACGTAGGTGTCAAAAGAAATAACGAGATATTCTTATTTGTTCATTGGGGTTTAGTTAGAGGATGAAACTCATTGAGCGAATAAGATGAGAAATTATGTAGTTACCCGAATGTGCCAAAGGGATGGGCTATAAAAAATTAGAATATAATATAAATTCCAACCGCATTATCTTTGGTCACGTTACATTATCTCTGCATTATCAAAAATGCGCTAGAATTAATTATTTAACATTATCTTGGTCATAGCTTTGGAGGATAGTCGCTTGAATCGTGACTCTTCACCTCCCATGTAATTGAATTAGTAAAAACTTAAATAAACATGGTTATTGATAAAGCGATACTATATTCTACTATCTAATAGATGAATTCTATCTTAGCTGAAACTAGAGGCGGCCAATGGGCTAAACCACACGAGGCACGGCACGGTAGGAGGACGTTTTGGTAGAGCACGCGATACGGCACAGTACGCACGTGGGCTGAGCTGGTTTTAGAATTTTAAGCACTTGGGTCTTAAAAGTATGACACGATTAGAGATGAGGTAAAGCATGGTACGCAAAAAAACATGCAATAAGCACGTTTCATTTTTTAATGAAAGTAAACTTAAAATTTTATGATTTTATAAATAACTTGAAATTGAATTTTTTAATATATTTTCTTAGCTCAATTTTTTTAAATTTATTTAATTCTTAGTTTAAAAAAATAATTGATTTATGTTTATAATTTATTAAATAAATAATTGATATCATGATTTTAATAAATACAATTATAAATATCATGATTTTATAAATCTGTATTAATATTATTATAAACTATGATATATGACTCTACGTAATTCCAAGTTAACAATTAAGTTAACCCTTAAAAAAATGTTGTTGTTGTTGTTGTTGTTAAGTACTAAAAAATAATTATAATACCATAGAGTCAAATTTAGTAACTAATATTATATTCTCCTATTATTATTAATTTATTATTATTAAATATGGACTTGAGTTTTGAATTTTTGATTCTATTAAATTTGAATAAAGGCACATGGATCCAAAAAAAGTACACAGGCTTAAAAAAATAAGACAACAATTTAGCATGTGCTCTTAAAAAAAGAAAAAAGCTTAGTGGGCTTTTTTTACTAGGCACGGCACGGCACGGCATGCCCCATGGCACGGCATGAGTGGGCATGGCACATGTGCTGGGCTGGGCCTAAGTAAAAACAATTAGGTACAGTACAACATGAAACACATGGTGGGCATGACACGACACGAGCACGAGCACGCTGGGCTTCCTTTGATAGGCCAGGCCGGCACGGCACAGCTTGTTGGGCATCTCTAGCTGAAACTCAAATTGAGACTCCTTAATTAGATATAATAGTGCGTGATTAAATAATTATATAATAGAAATATGGCGAGAGTGAATTTAGATCTAATGTTGAGGTGAGTTGTGCTAATCTTTTATCATGCAACCATTTGTAGTAGTGTATAGCCAATATTAAATTATCAAATATATTATTTCTTATCTAATAATTATTAATTACAATATTTAAAATACTTAGCTGACAAATGAATCAAAAAAATTTAGTGAAAGTTGTCTCATGAAAAACACTTCTCTTATAGATAAATAACAGGATAAATATTCGTTTAATTATTATATTTTGATTTAAATATATTAATCCTTATAGTTTGAAAGATATCTTAAAACACACCTACTATTAAATATGTAACACTCTTAACTTTATTTTTCTTTGCCGTTACAATAATAATACTTTGCTACAATCTTAAAAGTATTAATTTATTTATCAATAAAAAAAGTTAATTAACAAATTGACCAATAATCATCAATCTAAAAGAATTAGTATTTTTGCGTACTAATCTTTTTTATAATTATTTATAAATTAATTACTAACAATCAACTTCAAGTTATACTTAATACCTTAATGTCTAGCTAATAATTATCTTTAAAGTATTTAAGTTACCAAATTAACCCCAAACATAAAATAATAATAAAGAATTTACTTTAATTTTTTATTTTATTATTAATTTAATAGTAGGAGCATCTTGAGATTTTTTCAAAATATAAATAATAAACAACCACTTAAAATCAAAATATAAGAATTAAATTAGGGAAGGCAATGGGGAGGGTAAGGGAGGGGACTGACACCCCGTACACATCCCCGATATTTTGCATATGTCCACATCACCTCCCCATCCCTATCAAAATTGCGTAAATGGATCCTCATTTCCTCTCCGAATAATAAAAGATGATCACCGAGAGTTCTTGATTCCAAGAAACCTCAAATAACTAATACATTTTTAATTTTTAAATTTAATTTAATGTATTAAAATAAAAAAAATTAAATAAAAGCAAAGTTTGGATGTTATTGCTTTGGTTTTTGCTTTAGTTTTTATTTTATAAGACAAAAATTTTGGGGTAAGACCTTTTGGATAAGGCCTAATTGAATAGTAATTCAAGACTACAATTTGTATAAATATTTTGACATGTGTTATTTATACTAATATTTAATATTTTATAATTTAAAATTTATTATTTATTCATTATTATTTTTTTAAAATAAAAACAAAATAAAAATCAAAAGAGAGAATGAGAAGAGAG
>NW_006261964.1:25442770-25446365 GCF_000493195.1 Citrus x clementina | reverse complement strand
GTCCTATAACGACACAGGAGAGTGGAATCTAAATTAATTATTTAATTATAGGCCTCCATTAATAATTCTCTGATCACGTTTTATGTTCTATTTTTAAACTGAAAACGCAGTAATGTTCTTGTACTATTTTAGTAGCCAAATTAACCACAATAAGCATTTAATTCTCACTTTTAAAAAATAAACAAGATGAATTGGAAAATTGCCGGCCCACGTCCTTCAAAATTGTAAACCGAGGCAGTCTCTATCTCAAATTCCCAATTTTAAATATCAGGGCATATATATTTTCTTTTCCCTCCCACATTAAATTTAAATAAACATAACACAAAATTATTAAATTAATATCAATAAACGCAATTGCATTTATATCTTGACTTGACTTACAATATCAAATCACACATCTTAGTTAATTAAATTCCAATGTTTCAAAGTCTTGGTCAAACATTCAAACTCACAATGGTGCCGCAGTCACGGCGCATTTTAGGGTATTGTATGCGAAGGTTATGTTTCATTTTAATTCCATCAAGAGAAATTATCAAATAACTCCCCAAAGATTGAACAGTAATTTACTCACAGACCAAAATACTAAATTAAGCACACATCTCCCCTCTTTTTAACACTCTTCGGCACAAGAGCTTAACACAGTCTTATACAATTTATTTATTGATAGGAATTGCTTGTACAAATTATTTGTGTAGAAATGATGTTGTTACTAAATAATTGGTTGGATGATTATTTCTTGGCCTAAGCAGTTAATTTTCATTTATTATGCGGATTTTTATTTTTTCATTCCCATAATAGTTTAAAACTCATTCGCTTCCATACAATATAATTGTACAAAAATTTATGTTCCTAGCATTACTCTTACTTATATGAGTTTGTCCTCATGTCAAGTACGTGGTAACGATAACTGTTAATTATGTTAATCATTTAGTAAATTTTAAGATACCACCTTTTCATTATTTCACTTAACACCCTATTTTACTTATTGGTAAATCACACCAGTTGCACTATGACAAATTTATAGTTTTATATCCATGAATGTTGTATGAAAATATTAAATATATTACAAATTTTCCTTTTTTTTTGGTATTACTAGCATATATTGATAGAAGTTTGCTGAGACCATATCAATTTAGTTCTTGGGGCCCATTTGGGATTACTTTTGGGAGGATTAAAAGTGATTTTGAAAATGAAATATCTAATTTTAGTGTTTGGTAAAAAAAATCAAAATTATTTTCTTTAAAATCAGCCCATCCTACACCTGATTTTAAAAAGTAAGGACGGAGTAGGTTTTAAATTCTGATTTTAAAAATTAATTTTATTCTTTAATACAATTTCATAAATATCCTTAAAATTATTACCTAAACCCAAAATTATCCTTATTCAAATTGGAAACAAAATCAATATTTTAATAAATTTTTGTTATAATTCATTAGTATAATTTTATTAATATCAATTTGTTGATCGAATTATTTTAAGATAAAAAATAAAAAATTAAATCAATATATTATAGATTTTATTTTTAGTTAAAATTATTATAATTCACAACTAAAAATATTTTATGTACATGTTTTTATATGTATAAGTAAATTTTAGCATGTATTATGTGTATTTTAGTTATTTATTTTCTCTCAGCAGTTTAACAATGAAAAATGCTACTGGAGTTTCACCAAACAAATGAAAGGAGTAAGGATGAAAAAAATGAAAGGAAAGAAAAAAATTATTGGAGTCATGCACATGAAAGAAAAAAAAAATAAAGAAAAAGACAAAAAATGAGTAAAGATAAGGAAGAAACAAATGAAAGGAAAAGACGAAGGAATAAAAATAAGAAAAAATTGAAAGAAAAGATAAAGAGAAATGAATAAGTAAATTTTAGCATGTATTATGTGTATTTTAGTTATTTATTTTCTCTCAGCAGTTTAACAATGAAAAATGCTACTGGAGTTTCACCAAACAAATAAAAGGAGTAAGGATGAGAAAAATGAAAGGAAAGAAAAAAATTATTGGAGTCATGCACATGAAAGAAAAAAAAATAAAGAAAAAGACAAAAAACGAGTAAAGATAAGGAAGAAACAAATGAAAGGAAAAGACGAAGGAATAATGATAAGAAAAAATTGAAAGAAAATGAAAAATAAAAAAATGAAAATGGCATTATCGTAATTTATATACGATAGCATGTCTTATAATTTGTTTAACTAACACGTCTTGTAATTTGTTTAACTAACATGTTTAATTTAGGAAAACTATTAATTTATTTAGACCTATTAAGTCATTTCAATTATTTTTTATTTTTTATTTTTCAATGATTAGTCATACATCAACTATTTTTTTCATTTTCCAATGATTAGTCATTCATCAACTACTTTTTTTAGTCTCACAATATTGTTACAAGAATATTCTATTAAGGTAGGGGTATTTTCATACTTTAATGAGTCAACAGTTATCAATGGTTAAAGATAACAAGTTTTGAAGGTAACTTGATGTTTTCAATAGTAAGAGAGACGATTTGAAGATTCACTTCATGAGGGGTAGGTCGAAATTAACCAAAAACGAAAAAACATCGGTACCAAAAGAAATAATGAAATATTCTTATTTGTCATTGGGGTTTATTTATAGGATGAAACCTATTGAGTGAAAAAGATGAGAAATTATATGGATACTTGATCGTGCCAAAGGGATGGGCTATCAAAAATTAGAATATGATATAAATTCCAACCGCATTATCTTTGGTCATATTACATTGTCTGTGCATTATCAAAAACGCGCAAGAATAGTTATTTAACATTATCTTGGTCACAGCTTTGGAGGATAGTCACTTGATTTGTGACTCTTTATCTCCCATGTAATTGAATTAGTTAAAACTTAAATAAACATGATTATTGATAAAGCGATACTGTATTCTACTCCTTAATTTAGATATAGTAGTATGTGATTAAATAATTATATAACACAGGTATGGTGAGAGTGAATTTGGATCTAATGTTGAGTTGAGTTGTACTAATCTTCTGTCATGCAACCATTTATAATAGTGTATGGCCAAGATCAATTATCAAATATATAATTTCTTAACTAATAATTAATAATTACAATGTTTAAAATACTCAGCTCACAAGTGAATCCAAAATTTAGTGAAAGTTGTCTTATGTAAAACATTTCTCTTATAGATAAATAACATGATTAATGTTCGTTTAGTCATTATATTTTGATTTTAAGTGTCCATTTAATCTTTATAATTTGAAAAATATCTTAAAACACCCATACTATTAAATATGTAATATTTTTGCCTTTATTTTTCTTTGCTGTTACAACAATAATACCTTACTACAATCTTGAGGTATTACTTAATTTATCCATAAAAAGAAAGTTAATTAGTACTTTTGCATACCATTCCTTTTTTATAATTATTTATAAGTAAATTAATAACAGTCTACTTAAAGTTATATTTAATACCTTACTGTCTAGCTAATAATTATCTTCAAGCATTTAAGTTACCAAATTAATTCTAAACAAAATAATAATAATAATTTTACTTAATTTTTATTTTTATTTATATTATTTAATATAGATATTTTATATATTTTTTTAAATATAAAAA
>NW_006261964.1:25416095-25440531 GCF_000493195.1 Citrus x clementina | reverse complement strand
AGTATTAGATTGTATGTTTGAGTTTTTTTTATATTAACCAACATCTCTTATAAATATCTATAATTTATTTTTTTGACTTATTGAAGTTTTAATATGTGTGCTTCATGGAGTACTCTTTTCTTCATGAGTTGAATAATGATAAAGATAGTTAGATGATAAAGGTTAGGCTTTGTAGGATGTGGGAGTTTGTTAATACTAAGAAAAAAGAAGAATTAATTAGTGTGAACATGATTTTTATTAATGAAAATGTCGTATAAAAAATTTATGCTCCCATTGTTTTCTCTAATTTTTTCCTCAATTGTTTTACACTTAATGTAGCATTTTTTTTTCGCAGGAAAATTTAATGCATGCAACAATTAAGAAAAATTTAGTGATAAGATTTAGGCACATGTTGAGTGAGGGTTCTTTGTACAGTGTCAAGAATTTGAAAGTTGTTTCAACTACAGGCGAGTATAGATCACTTTCAAATCAGTATAAGATTATTTTCTTGATTATAAATTCGCTTAAGAGGTTAGAAGAAGGAACTGTTAAGATTTCGATTAATGGATTCTGAGTCATATCTCTGAATTTGATTGATATACGTGTGAATGATAAAACAATCCTCTCAGACTTTTTTTTAATTATTAATGTTTGTTAATCTTTAAATGTATATTAGAAATGATTGATCCTTATAGATGTTGTCGGAAATTTATGTGGTGTGGGTAATATTGAGATCGTTAGAGTTTGTTGGAAAAAAAGATATATAAAAGTTTTAACAAATTAGTAAGTTGAATATAATTTGGAACTTATCAACAACTACAAAAGACATAATGTCTGTACACTTACACTATACACATTAATATATATTTTTAAAATTAACAAAAAAATTAACTTTCATAAATAACATTAGTTTTATAAGGCTTCCTCATCTTAAAAAAAAAAAAAACCAATTCATATTTTTTATCAGTTTCATCAAGTAAAAAATAAGAAAAAAATAATACTAATTTTTTTTTTAAAGCCGCGCGAAGCGTGGTTCTATTTCCTAGTAATAGTATAAAACACATTTGCTCCTGTACAATATAATTGTACAAAAAATTTATGTTCCTAGCAATACTCTTACTTGTATGAGTTTGTACTCATGAAAAGTACGTGCAATAATAACTGTTAATTATGTTAATCATTTAGTAAATTTTAAGATACCACTTTTTCATTATTTTACTTAACACCCTATTTTACTTATTGGTAAATCACATAAGTTACAACATGTATTTATATTTCTTTAATGTTTTAAGTTAACGGCTATAAAAATCTATGCAAAATTTATAGCTTCATACCCATGAAAATTGTTTGAAAATATTAAATATATTACTTTTTTCCTTTTCTTTTTTGGGTATTACTAGCATATATATATTGATAGAAGTTTGGTGCGACCATAGTAATTTAGTTCTTAAAAGAGAGAGAGAGAGAGAGATCTTAAACAGTTATTTATTTTGTTTTATGAGAATAGCAAGTGAAAAGAATGAGAAGACAATACTTGCATAATAAAAAATTTATAAGTATTATAAAGTCGTGATAGAAAATTTATATCTAAGCTAATGGGACATGCATATGGTCCCTATACTAGCATATATAGACAATGCGTGTGTCCCATGGCCATCTTTGGAATGCGGAGTATCAAAGGAAGAGTTGAGTACTCCAACAGCAAGTGCGTAGCCTTTGCTGAAGTATCTTGCTCCTGTTAGCTTCCTTAAGGGCACAAACCAACAAAATTAAATTACAAGTTTCAAACCCAAATGACCTGTAATATTTTAGTCAATTTACGGTAGAATCATGAACAATTCTCCTTGGTCATAGACAATTCTCTCTAGCTCCTCAACTTGCATACAAAATAATGTATTACTAGCATATATTGATAGACGTTTAATTTGCTAAGACTATAAAAATTTAGTTCTTCTATTACATCTTGAATATTTAAACTTAAAAATAAGTTGATTAATTTTAAAAAAATTAAAATAGTGGGAGGAAAGAGAGAGACAATTCTTAAGTGGTTTCTTATTTTGTATTATGAGAATAATAAGTGGAAAGAACGAGCATACAATACCTACCTAATAAAAAATTTATAAGTATTACAAAGTTATGATATAAAATTTACATTCAAACTAATGCGATATAAATGTGGATGTGGTCCCCTATACAAATCACTATATGACAGTGAGATAATAAAATAAACAATCATTTAATACATAAAAATTTATTTTAGTATCATGTCATGTACCATATCAATTAAGATATAGATTTTGTTTTATAACTATATACGGATAATGTTAGTGCAAAACCGGTCTTTTCTTTGTTGGATGAGTGGGCAAATCAGATTGTGCTTTATAAAGAAGTGAAGGTTGGTAATGGTATGTGCTTACTTTAGCATTCTGATCATCTAAATAAAATATTACCAGACCTGAAGCAGATTCATGATAATTCCCATTACTTAAACTGAGTTGTGCCAGCTCAGAACCGTCAGTGTCAACTTGACAACTTCCCATTCGTGCAGACATCAGCGGTCTTTCGCTCAACCGAAGAGATTCCAAATTTTTAAACAAATCGTCCTAAAAAAAAACAATTTTTTTTTTAAACAAATCGATACGCATTTACACAAATACCCTCAACACGTCTTGCCATAAACACGGTCTTCCCCTCTCCCAAACGACAGCGTTTTGCGACAGAGGAAAGGACAATAACAGTCATTCCAACTATAATCCGTGATAGTGCAGACAAAAGTTTCAAACTGAACTTCCCCTGGCCGCCCAGCGTGTGCTAACTTGGCGGCTTCTCTCTCTCTTGCTCTGCTCCTTTAATCATTAACTTAATTGAATAATAATAATCTTAATTCAGTTTAGTCGCTGAGCTCATGATTAATTAGCTCTGCCTAACAAACTCTCTCTGTTTGTCTGTCTCCGTCAACTCTCTCGCTCTGCTCATTTCATCATTGACTTAATTCAATTCTCATTCGCATTTTTAAATTTCTAAAAATGCACTCGCATCCGCACTCGCAGATCTGGTGAAAGGTTAGTCAACGCTCTTCCTTGACCAAGACTTGCTTATATCAAACTCATTCAATTTCGACTAATATCGCTCACCACTCTCCGTTTTTGTTTCCGGAATAATTCTGATAGATACGGTGTCGTTTCCCAAATCGGAGACTTTGAAGAGGTAAGTTTTGTATTTGAGCTACGAATTCATGAGTAACATTGTAAGATAATAAGGCAAGGAAACTAAATATTGCACTTAATTATATACAATTCATGGTGACTATTGATTGTGTTGTGTTTGTGAATTGTGATAGATTATTTGCGTTAACAATTTTCATGAAATATTTATTTATTTATTTGATTGCGCTTATATGGAGGTTGAGGAGTCAAAGAAGGAGAGAATGACAAGTATTTACTTATTTACTTATTTTCTTGTGACAGAGGCTATTGAGAGGATGATTTCAATTGAGAAATGGAGATTTTCATGGACTTTAGTAGCTACCGTTGCTTCTGTATTAACACTGGTTTCAGTCGTTCATCTATTCCTGTTTCCGTTGGTGCCTTCTTTCGATTACTTTACTGCTCGACAACAAATTCAGAACTCTTGTGTTCCAATTAAGGAGTCTGCTGAAGGGGTGACCAACCGTGTTTGGGAAAATTCGCCTCCACAGCTCAACTTAGATCATAGGTTTCCAGCTGACTTGCACAATGCTGTGGTTTATCGTAATGCACCTTGGAAAGCTGAGATCGGACGCTGGCTTTCTGGTTGTGATTCGGTAGCTAAGGAAGTCGACCTTGTGGAGGTACTAAATCAAAATGGTTCAATAGTATTTATTCATTTTCTTAGAGTTGACTTTTTTCGACTTCATTCAATTTAGTATCCAAGGGAAAAATCTCTGTTATAATGTGCACACATATTTTGGTTGATTTAATCAGCTTTTGAGATCAGATTGAAGCTTCTTTATTTAGCATTTTTAAAATTTTTTTTATACAAAAGAACTGTATCTTTCAAGTAGTTACATGTTAAGGTTGTCTTGGCCTCTATTCCATTCTGGTAGTTCTATTTGATCTTAGTTTTTTTTTTTTTTTTTTGTTATTTTTTGAAAGGTTATTTGTTCTTAGTCAATCAGTTTGTTCTCAGATGATAGGTGGCAAGAGCTGCAAAAGTGATTGCAGCGGTCAAGGAGTTTGTAATCATGAATTGGGACAATGTCGATGCTTTCATGGATTTAGAGGTTAGCGTTTTATTTTACCTCTTCGCTTACTAGGATTTTTAGCTGTCAGTGTGAACTGAGACCTTAACAATGGAACCATCACTAATCATTGGTATTTATTTAATAAATGATTTTTCAGCAAAAAGAAAAATTGCAATAAGTATTAGAATATGTATTTGATGGGCTTTAATGGTCGCATTCATTTTTGTATCACAACAGCTATTTTTAAGATCCAATGTAATGATCTTGAAAAATAGTTTGCATGCCAATTGGATAATTAAAACCTAAAAATGGATTGTACTTGTGAAGTTGATTTTTGGAATACTTATTATTGTTTATGTATACTTTTCTGTTTCATATATAAATAAAATATTAAATTCCTCCATCTTATTTGTCAATGTTTTAGTGACAAATGATGATTTAGAATCATCCATGTAGTTCATCACTATGGTTGCAAATTCCTATTAGCCCAATGAGTGAACTTTCTGACAAAGCTTTGGTCAATATAGATTAAAGAAAATAGATGAATTTTCTTTTAGAATTTGGCGGTCAGTAACATTTAAATGATCAGAGTTTCAATAAAAACATAGACAATGCTAATATACAAGCCTGCAAGAAAAAATAAATCGTTCACAATAGTCACTTGTTAATTATATCTACTGGCAAAGCAGGAAAAGGATGCTCTGAGAGAATTCACTTCCAGTGCAATTTCCCTAAAACACCAGAGCTACCATATGGGCGTTGGGTTGTTTCAATTTGTCCTACTCACTGTGATACAACAAGAGCAATGTGTTTCTGTGGAGAAGGAACTAAGTATCCAAATCGTCCTGTTGCTGAGGCCTGTGGCTTTCAAGTGAAGTGAGCACATTCAGACTCCTAATTTTGGTTACTTTTAGACTTTCAGTATAATTAATTTCCCAAAGCAGTGTTTTAAAGTGCCAAAGTCTGTTTCAGCTTACCTTCTCAACCTGGTGCTCCCAAATTGACTAATTGGGCAAAAGCTGACCTGGATAATATTTTCACAACGAATGGTAGCAAGCCAGGTTGGTGTAACATTGACCCAAAGGAAGCATATGCTCTAAAGGTGCAGTTTAAGGAAGAATGTGATTGTAAATATGACGGTCTCTTGGGGCAGTTCTGTGAGGTACCTGTGTCATCCACTTGTGTTAATCAATGCTCTGGGCATGGACATTGCCGTGGTGGATTTTGCCAGGTAACTGCTTTATTTTTGTCTGTAAAACCATAAAGAAAGGATGAAAATGGTATGCCATCTTTTTTAATTCATTGGCAATAATAGAGAAAAACCTGAGAATCTGTGAATATGTGATGCTCATAAGATTGAGCTTCATAGAGAACTTCGGCATACTCGATTCCTGCCCAAAGCTGATTTAACTGCTTATTTTTATGACAGTTGATTTTCTTTCAAACTACCGTCAGTTTTATCTTGATGCATTCTGTTGTCTTAACCAAATTTAGTGTTTGTCTTCAGTGTGACAATGGCTGGTACGGGGTAGACTGCAGTATTCCATCTGTTATGTCATCTATGAGCGAATGGCCTCAATGGCTTCGACCAGCTCACATTGATATTCCCATTAATGCAAATATAACAGGGAATCTTGTCAATCTTAATGCTGTGGTGAAAAAGAAAAGACCTCTTCTTTATGTTTATGATTTGCCCCCAGAGTTCAACAGTCTACTCCTTGAGGTTAGAATGGGTGTATCTTTTTAATTTGTCATTTCTTTGAGAATCAACAATATTTTACATGCCTATGTCTAACTTATCGTGATTATAATTTTTTGCATATTGCAGGGGAGGCACTATAAGTTAGAGTGTGTAAACAGAATTTATAATGAAAAGAATGAAACATTATGGACAGATATGCTTTATGGCTCCCAGGTATTGATTTAAAATGAGACTGATATTAAGTCAATGTATACAGCATTGAAAATTTATCATTATTTTTTTTTCTTGCGGTGCTAATCATTTGCAGATGGCATTCTATGAAAGTATTTTAGCTAGTCCACATCGAACGCTAAATGGTGAAGAAGCTGATTTTTTCTTTGTTCCCGTCCTTGATTCATGTATCATAACTCGGGCTGATGATGCACCCCACTTGAGTGCGCAGGTATGATTTTTAGGGCTGTAATACGTGTGTGAATATCTCTTTTCTTTCCAAGGTTGCTCCTTGAAAGACAATGAATGATTGAATGCCTTTATTTGTCTGTGTGGCCTTTATGTTTCTGTGTGGATATGTCTGTATGTGAATACGTTCCTACACTGCAATCTAACTTATGGTTGACTATCTTGGGAACCCACCTATTTCATCTATATATTTCTCGTCTTGACAAATAGCTCATCCTTATGCAAATTTGCTGACGAGTTTTCCAGAGTTTTGTGAAGTTCTCTTAGCATTTTGAGAGGATGCTACCTACAGGACATTTTGTTAATAAATGGAAAATATATACTTCTATTAGAAGAAACCAGGTTCGTTGTCTTAATGTTAGGATATGATATTTCTCACACACAATTGATTAACTTTTACCCGGCAATAAGTTTGGTTGAGGGAAAATTGAGCTTCTATTCGATTGAGGAAGGTATTGATATTACAAAATTATGATGGTAATTTATCAAAAGTTTGTATAAGTGGATAGGATTACCAATGAACTCATATATATCTCTACTGGCTATATTTTCTTAGAGGTGGGAGATCTCATGAATTCAAATTTTACTGGTGTCTCATCCATCAAAAGAAGAAATGGATTCAATGTTTTGTTTTTCAAGTTAGAAGTAGGAAAAAGAGGTGTTGCTTTAAATGAATTTTCAAATGATTTATATCGAAGTTTCTAGGTATGAGGAAGTTACATTTCTTCTCAATAGAGGACGTTTAATGTATATGAAAAGCAACTCGCATTAGTAACTAAAAGAATACTTCCTAAAAGAGTTTCATCCGTAACCTATTTTAGTATCTATGTTTACGTCAAACCTGATCGGACCACCTTGAGGTTGTGTCCTCTCAATCAGTTCTTCTGGAAAAGAGCTAAACTAGGGGTCTAGGGCCATTGATGTAGTTGCTTCAAAAGCTTCTTAACAGTGGCAATATTGTATCTAGATCGCATGCAAATGTTTTTGGGCATCTAGAGGTAAGTTGGGGTTATATTTTGGTTTTCTTAACTCTTACACACAAGTTCATATTGGTTAAGTGCAGAAGTTATTTAATGATTTCAGGAACACAGGAGCTTGAGGAGTTCTCTTACTCTGGAATTTTACAAGAAGGCATACGAGCATATTATTGAGCATTATCCTTATTGGAACCATACTTCAGGACGAGATCATATTTGGGTACGTTGTATTAAGGGTTTTCAAATATTTGCCAGCGTGGAAAATTCTGGAGAAAGAATGCTCTATATTTTTTGCTGATATTTAATCATTTCGTTGCGTGCTAATAATGCCATCTTTATATCTGAAGGCAGTTTTTTTCATGGGATGAAGGTGCTTGCTATGCCCCGAAGGAGATATGGAACAGCATGATGTTAGTTCACTGGGGTAATACAAATTCAAAGCATAATCACTCGACAACTGCGTACTGGGCTGACAACTGGGATAGGATTTCTTCTAGTAGAAGAGGAAACCATTCATGCTTTGACCCTGAGAAGGATCTTGTGCTTCCTGCTTGGAAGGCTCCTGATGCCTTTGTCTTGAGATCCAAACTGTGGGCTAGGTAAATGACTTCTGATTGTTGCTAATAATGTTAACCATTTTCAGATTTTTTTTTTTAATTGCTGCACAAATAATGTAGACAGTTCAAAGCATGAAAGCTAAGATGAAACAACTTTATTTTCAGTCCCAGAGAGAAGCGGAAGACACTGTTCTACTTCAATGGAAATCTAGGATCTGCTTACCCCAATGGACGACCAGAATCTTCGTAAGTTCAACTAAGCAGCTTTTTACCATCTCAACTTTTCCGATGCCTGAAATTTTGAGAAAATTTTGAAAATTTAAAATCAATGATAGCCTTTCTCCTCCATGCTTAATGAACTGTTTGGGAATGATGTGACAGCGACACTCGTCAGGCTGATTTGCAATTTCCTAATGGCTAGTGTGCAGATTATGTCTTACCAAGGATCTGTTAGTTATTTCTGTGATATGTATGCAGGTACAGCATGGGTATTAGACAGAAGTTGGCTGAAGAGTATGGATCAAGCCCTAACAAGGAAGGAAAGCTTGGGAAGCAGCATGCAGAAGATGTAATCGTTACTTCACTGCGTTCTGAAAACTATCACGAGGATTTATCTAGTTCTGTTTTTTGTGGGGTATTGCCTGGAGATGGTTGGAGTGGTCGGATGGAAGATAGTATTTTGCAAGGATGCATTCCTGTTGTCATTCAGGTAGTGATAAGCAGCTTCTTACTTCTTTGCCAAAACGGTAGCCTGAAAATTAGAAACAAGTTTAGAATTGATGATAGCTGACTATAGTTAATATGCAGTGCAAGTTTATATTCTCAACTACCTTGTGTCCAGAGCTGGAGATATCTTGTACGCTTTGTTGTGCTTCCTTATATTTTGATGTAACAACTTGAATGGCAATTGTGTATTTTCATGTTTCCTCATGTTTAGGATGGGATTTTTCTGCCCTATGAGAATGTGCTCAACTATGAAAGCTTTGTCGTCCGCATAAGTGAAGATGAAATCCCAAATTTGATAAACATTCTTCGGGTATTTACCGTTATGCATTTTTCAATAAATTAACATCCAGAAACTCCTAGTTGAAAGTTGGTAGTGTTAACTAGCTGGTTGTGTTACATTCTGCAGGGATTGAATGAGACCGAAATACAGTTTAGGTTGGCAAATGTACAGAAAGTCTGGCAAAGGTTCTTGTACCGTGATTCTATTTTACTTGAAGCTAAGAGACAAAATGCTACGTTTGGCCGCATGAATGACTGGGCAGTTGAATTCTTGAAATTAAGGGAAGATGATGTCTTCACCACATTGATACAGGTATTTTCCTCATACGACAAACAGGAAACTCTTTTTTAATCAACATAATTTTTCTTGCATTCCTGGCAATGTTCGATTCAATCATTCTTGAAAAGGATAATTAATTTTAATCATTTTTGGATGAGAAGATGTTAAAACTTGGTAGTCATGAATATGGAAGGTTCGGTAAACTGTCCTGAAAAGCTGAGGCTTCGCTCAGGTTTGTGGTTTGGTCTTGAGTAAAAGAAATTAGATTTGTGCTTTCCGATGGAGCTAAACACTAAGCTGTTCATGTATTAACAAAGAAAATTATAAATTATCATTAAATACCTGGTGGAGTTTTTGATTGATCATATGACTTCTATACTGAAACAGAGATCATCGAGCATGTTTATCTTTTTTCCCATGTGTTCGAGTTTCTGTTGCATATTTGACTGATCCCTGACAATGATCCTTGTATTTCAGATTTTGCACTATAAGTTACATAATGACCCTTGGAGGAGAGAACTTGTTCATCAGAAGAAAGACTTCGGCATACCACAAGAATGTTTGTGAAAACATAATGTATAGCCATAACTTCATAGGAAACTTGATACAAAAAGATCACTGATGGCGGAAGGGTTCAAATATTCTACTTTCTTGAGATTATGGAACTAGACGACTTGCCTAATTCCTTAATTAACGTGCCTATCTGTATCTAGTTCTTTTACACATATAGGAGGACTCTGTACATTTGATTTTGTTTTTCTTTTTGTTTCTTTCATTCTTTCTCTTAAAAAGTTTTCTACCTGTGAGATTTGTATCGCGGCAGCATTACATTCCCAGAAACGAATGTCCTGATAAAATCCGAATGGATTTGTTCTTTTATGGACTTTTATAGACTTTAATAAGAAGAAGAAGAAGACAGTGTCTTCATTTTAATAAAATAAAAATGTATTAAAAGACTTTTTTTTTTTTTTTTTTGAGTTTTTTTTTATTGCGTTAGAGTTTGTGTGTGTGTTTTCTTTCCCCGTTCTTTTTGTTAAACAAAGAACCTCAGAGAAAGCTAAGGTTTAACAATATGAGGGAACGCAGTCCCTAAACAATCATTATGTAACCAAGTCTCGGGGAAGATGAAGGCCAAGAGGGAGAGTAAGGGCATGACTAGCCAAGAAGTCCGCCGCGAAATTAGCTTCACGATAAATGTAGTGCACAGACACCTGCCAATCACGGGAAAGAAGACCAAGAATATCATTGACGAGGGGCAAGGTAGCATTAAAGCGTTTCCTGTTAAGCAACTGAGTAACACAAAGGCTATCAATCTCAACCACCAACAATCTTTTACCCATTTGCCAAGCCAAGACCAGCCCCTGGTACAAACCCCAAAGCTCTGCAATTGTTATATAGCAAATTCTAATATTCATGCAGAAACCATCATGCCGTCTACCAGTAGCATCGTTAATCAAACCATCTGCTCCCGCCAAACTGGATCTCTTCCTGGCACCATCAGAGTTTAGCTTATAATACGGCCACCGAGGAGGAAACCAACCAAACATGTTTTGAACTCTCAGCCTGCGATCACTTTGAAAAGTATCAAAGGTATGAATTATCTCCTCAGCTCGCACCCTGATATCCCGAACCATGCTGTCCTCATTCACAACTTTACCTTCAAAAAGCAACTGATTCCTTCCAATCCATATACACCAGATGGCTACCCCGAATACGCAACTCCATTCCCGGGTGCTAGCATGAAGACCCGTACCTTGAATATTGGCAAAAATCCAATCTCGGATTGGCAAGTTGAAGAAATAATCATGCTCACGACCTGCTAACAACATATTCCAGATTCTCCCAGATGCCACACAATCGCGAAGTGCATGAACCGTATCCTCTACAGCACAACCACACCGCATGCATATCGTATCCACCCCAATATGTCTTCTATAAAGCTCGGCTTTGCATTTAATTCTTTCCTTAGCAGCAAGCCAAAGGAACGTCCGGATTCTATGAGGTCCTCGCCATTTCCAAATACTCTTCCATCTCACCTCCTCATCCTGAACAACGTTTCCAAGAATCAAGTTATAAGCTGTTTTAGCCGTGAACATTCCCGAATTTGATGAACCCCAATAAAACTTATCAGCATTACTATTCGGGGTAGGAGGCTTAATAGCTGCAATCATTAGCACTGCATTATGAGGGAAAAGAAACCGAAATCGGCTCCAGTTCCATGAACCATCAGAATTAATGGCATCAGCCACCCAATCATGTAAAATAGCTTCAGGAATAGGTGCCATCGCAAGATTAACGAGCGGACCAACATCCGCAACCGAAGCGTCCTGCCAGAATCGAATTCGCGTACCATTCCCCACATTCCATCGCAGCCCATGCAATACCTATGGCCAAACCCGACCAATAGCCTTCCATAAATATGAGCCATATTTTGTAGGCATAGAAGTTGCATCATCCGTAGGATCAAAGCCATACTTCGAGCAGAGAACCTGTACCCAGTAGCTATTTTTATTGACCAGCAAGCCCCAACCAATTTTCCCTTTCTAATTTAGTGCATTTGCATTTTAAAATCGATAGAAAGAGAGTTATTGGGTTTCTTCGGGTAATTCATTTAAATGGTAACATCATCTTGTGTTATTTTGCTTCTATAGATTAAAGGCATCAGTTATTGAAGGAGATGCAGTGCATAAAATACATAAAATAAAAAGATATATTCTTGATTTTATGGGGCTTGTAATTTTTTTTTTGAAGAGAAAGTAAACCTTTCATTACTGACTAAACAACACAGTTAAATACATTCTACACTTCTACTGGTAATATATCTAACCAGACAGCTGTTGTATCTTTCCTTAAAGCATGTTTAGCTAAGGAATGGGCATGAGCATTACAAAACCTTGGTACAAAATTAAAATGGATCCTTTGGAACTCTCGTTTCTGGGTTTGGATTTCCAAAATTATCCAGAAAATCTCAGACCTGCTGCCCTTTGTGTTGTTGACTAGCTCAGCCACATATTTGTAATCAGTCTCTACAATCAAGCTTGCTGCAGCTGTTTCTTTTACAATCTGGAGACCCCATTGGATAGCTTCAGCTTCTGCAAAACTGACATCCTTCCTGAAAGAGGCTTGTTTGATGCCTGCTGCTACTACTCTGCCATTTGAGTCATGCAAGACTGCTCCCAAGCCAACCTTTTGATCCTTGCTGCTTGTTGTTGCATCTACTTTAAGCTTGAGCACATTTTGGGAGGAGGGTGACCATCTCTGCTGGCTTTCCTCTCTAGCATTGCTAATATGGAGTGTTCCTGTTTTTCTCACTCTTTGGTAAGCTTCTAACACTGATTCTGCTTTTGCTGCTGGGATCATTGGCTCTATCTTCTTTCTTTCAAAGATCAACTTATTCCTAACATACCAGATAGCCCAGCAATACATAATCATAAGCTCAGCTTCATTTCTCCTGAAGTTACTGCAAAGATTCTGGACATAGCTGAAAATGTCTTGACCTAGAACATTCTGATGCTCGAAAGTGGATGGAGCTAAGTTCTAGGTCTTCCTTGCTGCTTTACATTCAAACAGGGCTTGACTTATAGTTTCCACACTCTTATGGCATCTTGGACAAGTAGGCTCTGGCAGACACTTCCTTTTCCACAGATTTTCAATCATTGGTAAAATGTTTTTTGTTGCCCTCCACATGAAAATCTTAATCTTCTCAGGCAGCTCTAAAGACCATAAAACATTCCATTGCTTGGAGCAGCTTTCTAAACTACTTGGCATATCTTGAAACTTGAGCCTGAAAGCTATCTAATAACCACTCTTTACTGAATACTCTCCTCTTTTGTCATAATGCCATACCACTTCATCTTTTTTTTTTGTTTCTAGGGAGTGGAATCTGCAGGATTGCTTCGATATCTTGGGGTTGAAAGTTTTGCTCCAGCTTGCTTACGATCCATTGATTTTCTTCATCAATCAGTTCAGCCACCATAGTTTCAGCTGGCAATTTTTGTGGTGATATTGGTTTGAAAGTGTCTGGCCTAGGTAACTAATTATCTTTGTAAGTTCTGATTTTCCTTCCATTTCCTACCCTTCATCTTGCTCCTTTGTCAATCACTTACCTTCCCCAAAGAATGCTTTTCCAAATAAAAGATGGATTGGATCCCGCTATGGCATTCAAGAATGAAGAATGCTTATAGTATTTTGCTTGTAGTGCTTTGGCCAGCAACGAATTGGGAAGTTGAAGCAATCTCCATGCCTGCTTAGCCACCAAAGCTTGATTAAAGCTAGTGAGATCTCTGAATCCCAGCCCTCCTCTACTTTTTGCTTGGCTCATTTTGTCCAATCTTGACCAGTGAATTCCGTATCTATCTTCCCTTGATCCCTACCAAAACTTTGCAATGACTTTTTGAATGTCATCACATAGTCCCTTTGGAAGTCTGAAAACACTCATAGCATACGCCGGTACTGCCTGTGCTACTGCTTTGATGAGTATTTCTTTTCCTCCGCTGGAGAACATCTTATGACGCCAGCCTGAAATCTTGCTTATCACATTCAGCTTCACCTCATTAAAGAACCCCAATTTCCTTCTGCCTATCATAGATGGAAGGCCTAGATATTTTTCATATTTCGACACCACTTTGAGCTGGAAAATGTTTTTAATTGCTGCAGCCTGACCACTTGTAATCTTGCCACTGAGAAACATTGAGGACTTTTCATAATTAAAAATCTGCCCTGATGCCTTCGCATAGCAATCGAAAATCCCCTTTAAGTTCTTACACTCTGCTTCTGAGGCTCTGGTAAAGACTAAGCTGTCATCAGCGAAAAGTAGGTGGGATATCGTAACGTCCTTTGCAAATCTCAGCCCTCTAATCTGCTGCTTCCTCTCAGCCTGGATCAGTAAGTTCGAAAAGGCCTCTGCATACATGATGAAAAGATACGAAGAGAGGGGGCAGCCTTGCCTTAGTCCCTTTTCCAGAAGGATTAAGCCTTTGGGGGTCCCGTTAATAATGACTGAAAATTGAGCAGTGGTTATGCAACTCATAATCAGACTCCTCCATTTATTCGAGAAACCAAATTTTTCCATGATTTGATCTAGGAAGCTCCACTCGACTCTATCATACGCCTTACTTATATCCAATTTTAGAGCCACTAACCCATTTCTTCTTCCTTTGCTATGTCTAATCTTGTGGAGGCATTCATAACCAATAATCACATTATCTGTAATGAGTCTATTGTGAATGAATGCGCTCTGAGTTGGGGATATGATTTGGGGAAGAATTAGTTTCAGCTTGTTCGCTATTGCCTTAGCTATGATTCTATACACCACATTGCATAGACTAATAGGCCTAAAATCAGTAACTTTCTTTGGTTTCTCAGTGTTAGGTATTAAAGCAATATAAGTATGGTTGAGCGAAGCTAAATCACTTTGCTCGTTGAGAATGTGTAAGCATGTTGTGACTACCCCTCTGCCCACAGCCTGCCAATGTTTTTGGAAAAAAGCTGCAGGTAAATCATCCGGTCCGGGAGCTTTTGTAGGACACATTTGAGATAATGCATTTACAATTTCTTCTAGTGTGAAGGGTTCCTCCAGGTGAGTATGCATTTCCATAGTTACCTTTGGGGGCATTCCTTTAAGGGCTTCTTGAGTCTGACTGTGACTTGGCCTGGAGGAAGTAAAGAGCTGCTGGAAATAATCGCAAAATTCCCTTTCAACTTTTTCTTTATCATCTGTCCAATTCCCATGAGTGTCCTCTATACCCCATATTTTGTTTTTTCTTCTCCTAGCCGAGGCTTTGGAGTGAAAAAACTGTGTTTTTGTCTCCTTCCCTGAGCCAATCTGCTCTCGATCTTTGATGCCAGTACACTTCTTCATCAATCAGCATGTTGTTGATTTGCTTTTCAAGCTTCCTGATTTCTCCACCATCTACTTATTGATCCCTATTATGCTTTGCATTCTGCAGATTCTCAATCAAGTCCTCTTGCTTCTTTTTTTTGCCATCAAACTCTACATTGCTCCATATCTTGAGCTGGGATAGAGAATTTTTTGCCGCCCTCTAAAAATTGTTCACTGGATTCTCCCAACTTCTGTCCCCATAAGTTTCCCATTCTTCCCGCACTATATTTTGACAATTCTCATATGAGCTCCATATGTCTTCATAATGGTCCCTCGGAAAAGATCTTCTCTTGTAATTTATCTCCTTGCTTCTCTCTTTAATATCTAGCATGATTGGGCAGTGATTTGAGACCCAATTCGCCAAATGTGATGCCGGTAGGTTCTGGAAACTTTTGCTCCAATCATTGCTACAGAGAAATCTATCCAACCTTTCTTCTACATAGCCTGTCACGAACCTCCTATTCGACCATGTGAATTGGTAACCCTTATAACCCATGTCTACCAAGTTACATGCCTGAATGGTGTCTCTAAAATCAGTTACTGCATTTAGATTTCTATCATTGCCCCGCAATTTCTCATGTAAATAAAGGATTTCATTGAAGTCACCAAAGCAACACCAAGGATAAAGAAAATGGTCTGCTAACCTTTTCAGTAAACACCATGTGTGCTGTTTCTGACCAGCTTCTGGATGACCGTAAATTCCGGTACATTTCCACATTTTACCACCTGGGTAGATAGAATGGGCATAGGAGGTGGTTTAGCTTTGTTTTGGAGTTCGGAAGTGAATGTCAGTATGGGGCTTGTAATTTGAAAAGGTTGGAAACACATACGTACATTTTAGTTTGCACTGGTTCACGTGTCAAGGAAATTGAAGTGGCTGGACAAAATTTAACTTTTCTGCCCACTGTTTCCTTTGTCATGTATTATAGAGAGCAAAGCTTGTGTTTCATTGGCTATATGTGACAGCCACAAAGTTTTAAATCCTTAGAAAATATAATAATTGTTAAAAAGTTCAACAAGTTCTAATGCTTTACTTTCAACCCCAAGCTGCAGCTAGGCATCTGTACTGCAATTACTTCAATTTTTTTTTAAGTTTTTCATTTTATAGTTATAACAAATTTAGTACTAAATTACTCAAAAATTATTTTTATTTTACTTAATTGAATCTCTAAGTTATATAATCTTATATCTATTGAGTTTTTGTTCATTATATTAATGATCTCTTACTTTAATATATCATGATTTTCAATGTTGAAATCTTTCATTAATTGTTTAACTTTATTAAATTATTTACTCAATTGATCTCTTAATTTTTTAATTGTTTAATTTTTTAATTTTTTAATTTTTTAATTTTTTAATTTTTTAATTTTTTAATATTTTCTTCATCGAAATTATTAATTTCTAATTTTTTTTACACTTTCTATATCATTTATAAATAAATTTGGGTTTTCTAATTTATTTAATAAATATAGTGACATTCAATTTAATTGATTATTTCTCCATATCTAAATCATTGATCATATCACAGGATTTAAATCTTCCATAGAAAAATCCTTTTTTTCTTATAGCTAGAAGGTGGTAACTTATTGATTTTTATGTTTTGTGAAATTATTAGAGGTTCCGGTAATTAATTCATTGTATCATCTTTCTAATAATTTATTAGATTCATAACATATTTATCACATATAATATCTATTATAATTTAGGATACTAAATTTAGATTACAAAATCTATATGACAAAATTGATGGTACGTGTTTAGGATGAAAAAATAGATTGAATATGTGTGTGTGTGTGTGCATTAGAAGAAAAATCTTGTCTATGTCTCAAGAGAGACAAAAAATTATAAATACAGGTGCAAAAAGACATTCAAAATTTGTGAATCTTTATGAATATGATAATCAATTAGATCTTTGTAAAAATATGGTAAAAACTCTATAAAGTTTAAAAATAGATGTAGAAGAGATGGACAACAAAACTATTTAATTATATAAAATCAATGAGAACTTATTTTAAAAAAAGTAAATATGTGATTAAAAATAAAATTTTTCATAAATTACTATCACACCTATACTTGGTTTTACGTTAAAATAGTTCTCATCCATTGGATTTAAGAAATGTCAAAATCAATGACCTATATTTATTGGTTGTTTGTTATATTGTTTCTAACAAAAGCTTTGCCATTATAGAGATTCCCCATACATGTACATACATACAAGAAACTCAATTGGCTTTGGTTGTTGCCACCATTTGATTCTATGTGATAAGTGTGGGCAATAATGGATTTGCTCAATTATAGAATATAATAAAGAGTTAACCTACCATGCAGCGCTGGATCTCATACAAGGCATGCATGGTACCAGTACAACTGGTTTTTAACTGATTATGAATGCATACATAAATCAATATGTGGGTGGCAAACTTATGTTATTTGAGTTTGTGATGCAAGTGAAATTTTTGATTTCACAACTACGTTATAAGGAGGCTGAGGATGAGCAGACAATGCTTATTTTGATCACCATTTGCAGAAGCATTATGAGCAGCAAGCTGCAATAATATATACTCGCAGAGTATTCAATTGTGTTCTTAAAGAACTCCGCGACGATGGATTGTTATACATCTCTAATCGTATGTCAGATGTTGGTCTCCGAGTATATGTGATTAAAAAAATTCAAGTTGGAGGATCGTTCTTGGAGGGTTGTTTTTCATGAAGCAGATTCCAAGCTTGTGTGCACATGCAATCTTATACAGTCCCTTGGTATACCGTGTAATCACTCTTTTGCTGTTATGAATAGGGATGACAAACAATGGGCTTAGGCCGGGCTTTTTCAAGCCCAGGAAGCCCAGGACCAAGCCCACTTTAAGTTTAGCGAGAGGGCCTAGGCCGAGCCAGGCTCGGGCTTTATTTATTTTTAATTTTTTTAAATTATTGTAAATTTGAAATAAATTAATGATTAATAAGTTATTATAATCATAAATAAATTAAAGAAAATAAATATTTCAAAGTAAAATAATAAATAAAGTAAATAAAAGTTCATAACTTTAATTTTCTTTAAGGGAAAAGGACAAACACATCCCCAACGTTTAGGCAAAGAGACAAAAACCCCCCTAACGTTTCAAAAAAGACATTTACACCCCAATTTATTATAATTTTACCATTATACCCTTCTAGCATATAAAAAAATTATTAAATTATCTAATTTGTCTATATATTGTTAATAAAATTATAAATAGACAAGTTGGATATTATAAAAAAAATTATAAATATACCTTCATTGCCCAATTCCTCTATTTAAATTTTTATCAATAACTAATTTTAAAAAAAATCTATACACCTAAAAAAATTGTTAATAAATTATAATTTTAAAAATAAAATTGGTTATTAATAAACAATTTTATTTAAACTTTAAACTTGTATATTTAACAATTCTCCACATGTCAATCATTTAAACTTGTATATTTATAACTAATTTTCTATGTTATTTATTATGGTATTAATAACCAATTTTATTTTTAAAATTATAATTTATTTACAATTTTTTTTAAGTGTGTAGATGTCTTTTTTGAAAATTGGTTATTAATAAAAATTTAAATAGAAGAATGAGATAATGAAGGTATATTTATAATTTTATTAACAATATATAGATAAATTGGATAATCTAATAA
Source organism: Citrus x clementina (assembly GCF_000493195.1). Taxonomy (NCBI): domain Eukaryota; kingdom Viridiplantae; phylum Streptophyta; class Magnoliopsida; order Sapindales; family Rutaceae; genus Citrus; species Citrus x clementina. Next base: position 25,421,804 of record NW_006261964.1, on the reverse strand, counting down.
TTTTTTTTTATATGTTAGAAGGGTATAATGGTAAAATTATAATAAATTAAGGTGTAAATGTCTTTTTTTAAACGTTAGGGGATTTTTGTCCCTTTGCCTAAACGTTGGGAGTGTGTTTGTCCTTTTCCCTTTCTTTAATATTGGATTCTCTAATTCAAATATTCTTTTAATTAATTAACACAAAAGAGAGAATTTAGTATCATAATTTTAGTTTTTTTGAATCATCATTGATTTATAAGTTAAGAATTTAAGTTTTCTTTTTTTATTTTTAAATTACTTTTCAATTTTAATTTTATTATTCTAATTTATGAATTTATTTTTAAAAAAAATAGTGGGCCTAGGCCTGGCCCGTGCTTTTTTTCCTTGGGCCCTTGTCCAGGCCCTGATGTGTGAGGGTCTGGCTTGGGTCGGCCCGAATTTGTTTGCCATCTTAGTTATGAAGGCAGAAAACTTATTTGAGATACCCAAGTGTATGATTTTGCCTCGTTGGATAAAAGATGCCAAAATTGCATAGTCTTATTTGCAATATCTTTCAAGTAAGCCAAGCATGCATAAGGCTGCCTGCATTGGATCTTTAACCATTGCTTGTCGAAACTTGATCCACTTTGCAGCCAAGACAGTTGATAGTTACAATGAAGCCATTCAGGTTATATGTGGGCTGATGTTGCGAGCTCACGATGTATTAGACATTGATGCTATTCCTAGAGCTTCTGCTAAAGGTAGACTTGTCGATATTATTAAGGATCCATTGATTATTAAGACTAAAGGTTCATCCAAAACAATCAAGGCATCTGTTAAAAAACGTCTTTGTAGTACTTGTCAACAACCTGGCCATACAAAGTGAATTTATAGTCAAATAGTGGAATAAAGGGTAATCTGGACACTAATAATGCAAGTTTCTGTACTCACTTTGTTTCTGAAAATGCCTTTAATACCACGGTTGTGACAACGATTGCAACCTTAGACATTTCAACATGGGGTGATGACATATCCATGGGCACTGCCAGCACAGAAGTAGACCATAATGAAAGCTTTGTATTGCCTTTTTTGAATAGGTATAATTAACAAAGCTCTAGCGGTTTTACCTTTCCCTCACAGGATTTATCACTGAACAATAGAGGTGGCAGCTTACCACCCCAGTGGCATGTGTGTTGGCATTATAATGTCAGGTAACTTTTATTAATCTTATTCCACTTTCATTTTTTAATTTTACCATATGCTTATATGTTTTATAGAACAACATATCTTGTTATATTAACATTTCTTTTCTTTTTATCATATTTGCAGTTAAAATTAATACCACTTGGGACACAATGCGACATAAGACACATTGTAAGGATACAAACTACCATATTGCCAAGCTTTTATTATCTGTCATATATTTTTCAACTCATGGTTTTAGAATGTTATACTAATACAAACTTGCTATGTTAAAATTTGGAAAATAACCACACTCACAACTTTCATACTTGGTTCACTCAATTTTATTTTCATAATCTGCATCAAGCTCTCTAGCAAACAAAAGAAGCATTTTGGCTTAAGCTTAGTCATCGACATATGATTTTTAGAGACGATTTCAAATATCATTTTAACGCATTTTTGTTTATTGAACTAGATAGTTGTGTAATGTTGGAATTGTAATTGTATTGTTGTGGGATTGTATTGGTAGTTGTGTGAAGTTGTAAAGTTTGTTTTTAGTCATTAAGGATATTGGAGTTTATAAGGTGAATTTAGAAAAAAACCAATGTTAAAAAAATAGTGCAAACATATAATGCACAGTAGATGTTTGATAAAATGCTGCATAAAATTATTTTACTTTAGGTTGCTTTTTTGAGTTAAAATTGTGCTAACAACTATATTACAAGCACTTTACAGTAGAAATCGCAAAAAATCTAAGTTTCTTTTATTTCACCTAAAACCAAAGATTTGGGTGTCGGGCGATAGGCCTATTTATCGCCCAATGTTGCCCAGTATGCCCCTCAGATTGTAGGCTTATCTATCACCCGCAACCAAATGAATTAGCATTTTTAACCTTATGTATTCAATGCAACCTTTCGAGTTATTTTGAATTTGCAATACTACTTCTATGCGTGATTAAATGCATAAGAAAATGTTTTTTCCCATAATTTCAATAATTTCTTTTTTTTTTGTTACTGATTAATGCAAATAACTTATTTAATAAGTTTGTATCTTTGTGCAGATTAACTTTCAAAAAATGTATTTATAACCATGTAATATGTACATTTACATGTACTAGGGTAACATTTTACCCTAACGCACCTAAAAAAATATTTCACAGATTATGTTGTTGCCACCCAATTGGCATCTACCCAAAATATGCACATAATTGTATAATACTACAAAAGCCAACATTTACAATAAAAAAATACAATCCACGTTCGAGTAAGGCGTTGCTTGTAACCTGTTCAAAAAAATGACAATATGATTAATATATAAAATTACATAATAAAATCTAATGTTCTCAACATGAGTAATATTATACAAACTTACATCGAAACTAAAAGCATAAATATTCATTTCCCATTATTTTGAACCGTACGATTAATGCTGAATAATAATTCACACATGACTAGATCACGTGTATGCTTTTGTACAAATATATAATTGTACCATACCACTTTTTTTTTCCAAAGAAATAATAACACAAATTTTCTTCTATGAAATAATAACATTAATTTAGATTGATGGTTCATTTTCAAAAATAAATAAATAAATAAATATTTAAAAAATAAATAACACTTTCCCTGTATAAAATAAAAGATTAATATCACTTACCCTGTCTCTGTTGGATTTAATATTCCCTGCTGTAAGAGGCTTGTTTGAGATTTCGGCCATCTTTCGAAAATAGTAGTCACTGGCTAGCTTTACAATCATATTGCAAATATGATTCATCTATGATAAAGCTAAATATAGAGCTATTGTGAAATGCTCTTTATTTGAGTCATGTTGTTCGTAAAATGTATAACAAGATTAACTATCAATACAACAACATGGACTTCAGGGCATGAATAATCTTTTTATTTTGCCATATTATGAGATAAAATATTTTTCAAAACATGTCATTAATGAATTACCTTGTAGGTATGGTCCACAATAGCGGGTGATTTGTCCATATACCTCATGACATAGAGACCGCAGTCATTGTCGTTGGGTTGTTGTGGCAAATTAAAATTTCAACCAAGTTGGAACTGAATAAACATGAAATTTGAACCATATATCCGTTGTCCTTCGTCCCCAAGTACATGGTCCAATGCCTTGAGCCATAAAAAAACATAGCAATTTAGTTTGAGTCAAAATAAATGCTTATCATTTATCAGAGCTTGGACATGTACAACTGAACAAAATGTTTCCAAATTCACATCACTTACCACTGCCAGGCAACTTTGTGTAATCTTATGCTTATGCTGACTTTAAAGTTGTGAATCCCATATCTGAGCAGAATTAAAATGGATGTTAATCACGAGCACAAACCAATGTGATGAACCATCGTGTATTGGTATGAAAATCTATAATTTTTTATGAATTATTTAAAAAAAATTATACAACATTTTTAAGCTCACACAAAATTTAACCATCAATACCATATTGCAATCCTTCTCACATGTCTCCATGTTTGACATGAATCGATCAGCCCAGCCACTTCCCTTATGTAATGGAGTTAGGTTGACTTATGTTGAGTGTAATACGGAGTTCTACAAAAGACATCACTAGTGCTAAACCAAACATTCCTTTTTTTTTAATAATTTATCGTCTTATGAAATTCACTACTACTAAAATCTTTTAAGATATATAACTATATTTAATTTTGTTTCAAACACTAAATCAATACTAACAATAAACAACTTACTAAGAAGTAAACAGATAAGAACCAAACCCGTGGTCCAATTAGGTTATTTCGTAGCTCTTCGATTGTCTTGTACTTAGCATACATGCTGATAACCTAGTGTCAAGTATATAGTTAGCAACCAAAACATCATATTGAAAACTACTGTTTACTAATATGTTTTCGAATTAGAAATAAGTTTTATACATAACAAGACTAACATCGTTGTGAATCTAGTTGGTCGACTTTAATAAGCACATGACAGTACGACTCGCATGTTGTGCTTTATACTCACAAGGAGTTCACTGTTAACATGTATTACAAACAATTGAGCCCCCATTAGTCCATTATATAATATTTAATCTAATACACTATTTAGTCTATACAACCAACATTATGCACATATTGTCACTTACATCATACAATATAAAACACAATGTTAATGAAACATTAAAAACAATATCTAAAAAATCATGAAAAGATAAATGCATTCAAAATGGCTCAATTCAATTAATAACAATGAAAAAACATTTACAATGACTTACTAATAATTCAATACTTACTTTTCATCAAGACTGTGATCAAATAAATAGTTAACCACTTACAATTGAGATTCAGTAATAGACGATGTTACCACATATGGACCTGGCCAATAAGAAGGCTTAACATACATGTTGCTCACCCTATCAAACGGTGAGGACTATGACTTGTCTAAGAAAACACTGGTTGTTTTATATATTCCGTAATGTTACCCTCCTACAGAAGGAATACATTACAAGATTAGTTGTGACAAAAACGCCAAGTTATAAAAAAATGAAATAAAAGTGGTCAAACACCCATACTATATCACTTAACTAAATTATCTGCAATACGTGCATGCATAGATTTATCATTATTCAATGCTTCCATATTTGTTTTAGCATCAGCCTCATTTGGTGCACTATTAGCCGACAAGCCAACATCATCATTAAAAAAAGCCTCCACTATAATGGGGTTTCTATCTTCAGATATTATGTTCCCAAGATTATTTGCGAACATCATGTGGTGGATCCACAATATCTTTGAAAAAATCATCAATTGTTGGATTCTCATCATTAATTTTAAAGGTTACTATTGGTGGTAGTACAATATTTTCTTTTGTTGGAGCATGATGGACTGGTTTTGATTTAGAGCTTGCTTTATTACTCTAGGTAAGAAATTGCTTCACCGCTGTTACTAAATTTAAAATGAGACTAATTAATCTGTTAAAACTCGTTGTCAAGAACCGTATAGATTCAAATTGCTTTGTAATGTGCTTAACCAGCTCGACCATGTCAATAGGTACTTGAACAGACAGTCTAACACCCTCAAAAGCGCACATGTGCACCTATAATCATCGGCATGTAAACTTAATGATTTCAATTTTCACATGAATATCTCTTTTTTCTATAAGAAACTCAAAAACATATTAAAGATGAAGAATTTTGACTGTGAAGTAGACTAGGTATCCACTAAGAAAGCAAAAAATTAAAATTTTTCTGTGCTATACAAAATTATACCCAATCAAAATTGATTTGTTACATGAATACATAACTATAAAATAACATTTATCAAGCAGATAAAATTAAGGAATATAAACAGGAAGTAGAATGTAATATGCCAAGTAATTGTCATAATTATCATCATCTTGTTTTTTTAGCCATTGCATTGTTTTTTGTCTCTTTGTCATTCCAAGTTAATGCTGAGAAAAACCTCCCTAGTTATTGTAATAGTTTTCAATGTTTTGAAAGTAAAATATCTAAACATTTTGGCAAATCACAACATTAGTGCATCAAATGCACACACATTTGATATGACAATTAATAATGGCGCCATCCTATGCATGG
>NW_006261964.1:25385467-25415923 GCF_000493195.1 Citrus x clementina | reverse complement strand
CGGGAGCTGAGATTAATTGCGGCTCGTTAGTACAAATGACAAAAAATTCACAAAAAAAATCATTTTATGTGCTAAACCTTTTCACAGGTTTCCAATCGGGGCATGTATCGCTCTTGGAACCTAGAAGCTTGACGATAAAAGTTTAGATCACTGGAGTCACCCAATACAACTTGCTTTAAATTTAAGGCGGAAAAATTAGAAGAATACAAAACATTTTGTTAGTTGACAATCTACATGATCTCATTTGAAGAATAATGATTGAATTAGAAATATATAATTTTTGGTTATCTTACAAAATAATATGATGGCAAGAACCAATACTGAGGAAAGGTGATATCTTTTTGGGCCTCTTTAATAGTCTTGTATTATGCGTACATAGTAATAATCTGATTTTTTTTTTTAACTATTGCGATCAAAGTGTGGACATTAGTTTAGAGATATTCTTATATATACTAATTGAAAATAATGACATCATTAGTATTGAATCAGTTCTAAATATTATACACAGTAGACATAAAGTATTTCATCACCATTAATCTATGCTCTAGGCAGGAGGGAGCACATATTACTACATGTTATGCTGCTGTATTCTGTACGACATCATCCCTTCACCATGAAAGAACAACATTATCACAATGAATAAAAGCAAGATTAACATATTTTTCTCTATCTTAGAAACAATTTAGTTAATAACATTTCATTATTACTAAACCATAGATTTCAACGCACTTATTGTAAAAAATGTGAAGAATAAGCTTTTTTTCATCCTCAATAAATAGAGTGGGAACTAAAAATGGACCAACCAAGAATCAGGATTGGACAGACTTGAGATTGACATTCTTTTCTTTAGAAGTTTGAATATGCCTTCCCTTTGCTGTTGATTGTATCATCACAAGACCCTCTTATAAATTAAAAAAATTAAAATTCATATATTAGGAGGTAATGTCACAGCATATAATTATGCTAAATATAAAATCAATAGTAACAAAGACACTTTAATACCTTAGATTCCTTAAGAATCACTTCTGGTTTTCCCTTGGACATTTCTATTTTCTTTGAGGGAAATGCATCTATCTCTTCACAATTCATAATCATTTCCAATATACTTAATATTTAATATAATTGTCTTTCCTTCGTGTTTAAACTGGGGCCATCATAAGGAGTGTTTATCTTATCATAACCTCGGGCTGAACTTTTATTTGATGAGATTTCAATAAACTCAACCCTAACATTATCTTCTTAAGTAGACACAAACTCGTGGGAAGGAGTTTTAATGTAATTTGTGGTAAGATGATAGACATGAGGGGCAACACGGTCTATAATTTGCCTTTGATCTAGCAATTCTTTTAGCATTTTAGTCTAGTCATATATCACATTGGATAGGTAATTAATGTTCAATGTCAATACTATGATTGAAAGTATTTGTTTCTGAATTGTTTCTTCAAAATTAGGATGTTTAATAGCTTTCGATCAAGAAGCTCCACCAGTGCCAGTAGTGCACATCTGAATCTATTTAATTTAGCAAATAAGCGATATAAAAAAATAAGGACAATGCCAATTTCTCACACATTATTATGCTAATTATGATAATAAGCACTCTACAATAAAATTTACCTTATTGCCTACAATCCCTCCCTGATATCTCAATCACTTCATGAACCTTTTCACCATTGATTCTTTCCAGAATGTGACAAAAGTTTTAGTTCCATCAAGTGAATGCAATTGTATGTAGCATTATGGAGGTAAAAAGGCTGTATAAATAACTTATAGTTAGGAAAATAGTATAATTAATGCAATTCTTAGTCAAAAAAGTGCTCAAATTCAATTATGAAAATTATATTACTTGTAGGAAAAGAAGACATCCTCCAACATATGTAGTTTCACAATTCTTATATTTGCTAATGGACTTTACCAGCCATTTATAACAAAACGAAGCTCAATTAAGTGATTTAGCATTGAGAACATCCTTGCATGAATGTAGGCACAAATGCGATATATAACCACTTGTTGGGCATAACAACGTGGCTAGTGCAAACAAAGTAAGAGCAACTTACTCATATCAAAATTACTATTTGTATAATGAACAATAGTAAACATGACTGAGTTTGATAAATGACTGATGTGTGCTCATATTGCACAATAGCTTCAAATGTTTTATAGAAATTACGCATGCAAATATTAAAGAAAAATACAGATGGTGTAAGAATAAAATATAATGCGAAAGAAATATAACAGATATTCATGATTTAATATAATCATGTGCGTATGCGTAAATTTGCCAAAATCAACTTTATTAAAAACCTTTAAAATCCAGTTGGTTTCATCTTTTTACTTTATAATATCCTCAAGCATCTTGATGTTGATCTCTTTGACTGTTGATTGAAAAATATCTCGTAATTCAACAGTATTTTCACTTGGCCCACCCAATTGTATTGGTATACTTCCATCTTTTACACCCATTGAAAATGTTATGTGGCACAGTTTCAAATTCTGAACATGAAGTTTAATAATGTTGCATTCGGGTTTAAATTGATCAACCAACCAATGACATAATTGCCTCCTTAGTCAACCGCATTAGATTTCAAGTAGGCGTCCAAATCTTATTTCTCTTATTACATTTTTCTTATCTTTCGATAAGATGCCAACTAGGGAACAAAATCGGTTAGGTGCACACCTAGTTTTCAAGGTGAACTTATCTGCTTTAAGAGTCTTTGATTCATTGTTTTATGAGTACGCATCTACATAGCCAATCCTTTCACATTTCTTTTTGTGACTTGCCTTATGTTTTGCTGAAAGTTCCCTGTTGGCTTTCCTAATGTGTTTCCTCAACTGTCACAAAAGTAATAAAGATTAAAAAAGCTACATACTAGATTTAATGAACAGACTAATTAAAAAAAAATCTACACATATACTGACCCCAATAATGGTAGACAAATTAGAATTATGACTTCTGAAAAGCTCTTCTTCATCATTGCAACTGCATGACATCGAATTAATAGTTATCTAGTATGCGACGTTGGATAATAAATTAATATAATTACTTATAAGTGAGGGACAAATCATATGTTGAGGATGTAGGAACTGCATTTTGATTGTTTACTTTCAAAAGACAGGTATTACTTGTTTGTAAGTTTATTGGTTGTCGTTTACGCTTGCGTAGCTGATTGTCCATTCGTATTCTTATGTAAAAGATTGTAAATCCATCCATTAAAACATATAACATTTCAAAAAAAATAACACATTTCATTCTTTTTCTTTTACTAAATTTTACAAACCTATTTAAATAATATAATATATTGCTGCCTTTTTAGTGTCTTTTTTCTTTTTCATTCTTTTCATATGAATATCATATAAACACATGTTCATTTTTTTCCCCTCTGGTCAGCATATCCTCTCACAGCAAGTTAGATTATATCCTTCAATTAATTAATTCTTCTATATTAAAAAATTATACTTGCGGTTTAACTCGCAATTCTAAAGGATATATGGTAATTTGGAAACTCGTACCTACTACTGGAAGGTTTCTTTGAATAGAAATAGAACAATAGAGAAAACTTTCAAACTAATTAAGAAATTACCTTATAAAAAGACAATTTAATTTTGATTCTAAAGGCATGCATAGATTTGAAACATAGTAAATAACACGAGTAATTTGAAAATTCGTACCACTAGTTTTCTTTAAATTGCAGTTGAAAATTTCTTTAACTACATTTTTGTTTTGGTTGTTGATTGAGGTTGAATCTTCGTTGATTGAGCCGATTCTTCGTTGAAATTAAATTGTTTAGTTCTGCTGCTTGGGCTACCAATCCGTAATATTTGATTTGAGAAAGGGATTCAGAGAAAGAATTTACCAACTTCCACTCTCATCACACCATCAAATTTTTCATTGACACGGGAGATCAATTGAATGCCTAATTTCCTGAGCTTTAGAGACATATAAAAAGAGAACATTGGGTATGCTAGGGGAAAAAAATCTTATTTAAACTACATCTCAATCAATCGCAACTGATACTTCCGGTAGCCAACATTGAATAGAGAAAAAATAATCCATTGGATTACTTTTGAGTGCAATCCAAAGGCCAACCAATTTTAAATAAAAAAATCATTAATGATATAGGTAGTGCAACATTGTATTACAAGTGGAGCCTATAATAAAACCTCATTGGTTTATTTGGAAAGTGACATAGAATTTGGTGTAAACACAATCAATTTCAAGTTGTTCCCCCACAAAAACCAAATTTCCTTAAGAATGCAATCCAAATCTTGAAAATTATAGCAATAATTTTTGGTTTTTGGATCCACGTGCAATAGAGAACTCCTAATTTCACTTTTTACTTGTCACAAGATTTTGAAATGGCAGTGGGTACAGTGGAGTTGTTCCACCATGGAGCACTGATAATAACTATCAAATAATAACCATAAGTATAGATTTAATATTTATTTATATGATCATTCGGTTATTATTAGTGCTCCACCGTGGAGCAATTTCAACATAACTAGGCTCTTTTTCAATTTTTCTAACGAGGTATGGTGTAATAATATCTATCTATGTGTGTATGTGTATATATATAGTCAGTAAAATATAAAAAATATAGATTTCAATTACACTAATAAAATCAGCGCTGACACACTATTAAACTGCACAATTTAACATGTCCTTATTTTACAAAAATGAGGGCGCCACACTTGAAAATGATTTTAAATGTGCGTGTGTTTGTAAATTTTATAGTGAGAATCCTTACTTTATTAAAATAAGTGATAAATTAAACCCCAATGAAATATATTGTGTTATATAATACGTTTTGTTCTGAAATGCTTTTGAATCAAGGACAAAATTGTGTTACAATTATTGCACGATACCACAATTTTGTTTTTTTTTTTACCCCTACTTTCTTTTTTATTTATAACTTATTTATAAGTATTATGATAATTTTATATCCCCATTCTCTTTTCCTCTCTTTCATATTAAGATATTCTACCCATTTTTTCTTCATTTAAATAATTAATCGACCATTAGCTAGCAACCCCTTTCAAATAAAATATCATCAATCAACCAATTACCTCAATTATTTTTCACATCACAAGCCCAAAAAATAAATGCAATAAGTATAATTGAATATTTGGATGGCAATTGTGAGATTGTGGTAATTTCATAAATTAAAATAGTCAAACAAAATCTATTGATGTCATAATGGTTTAGATTTATGCATAAAAATTAAGTTTTTGTTGTCTTTCAATAACTAATAACTTTGAAACTAAATTATATTATAGTTATTTTTTATTAAAAGTTCAAACCTGAACATATTTTAAAGCGGCAACCAAGGTATAAGAAAAGAAGATAAAATATGTAGTTTCTATAATTATTTATTTAATATTTTATTTTAGTGATATTATGCTAGTTTTATTTTTTAAAATTAATTTATTAATTGAATATTAATATCAAATCATCACTTTTTTCACTGCTTAGACTAAAGAAAATAGAAGATTAGCTACTGATGTTTAGTTTTAAGTCAAAATTTTCAGGTGAGACAATCCGTTCATTTTTTTATTGTTTAAATTATTTACAAATTTCAAACAATCTGAATTTTTGTGTCAAAACTTTAAAACATTTGAATTTTAGAATTTCAATATACAACAGGGAGTATAATGTTAATTACTAAACCACAACATCCTACCATTGAAAACGTTCTCTAGATCTAATGGTGATAGCACAAGAAGATAATATAGAACGTATCGTGCAACAGTTGCATGGTAGTTGGACTCTCTTGAAACAATATTCTTTTATATTTTAACTAAAGGGAGAGAATCTTATTAGATAATAACTATATATCTTATTTGTTTTCTTTTATTAATTTAATGTTTTTAATCCAAGTCTTAAACCAATCTCTTTATGAATAAATATGTTCAGATAAAATATATTTTTTAATATATCTATTTTTAAAAAATAATGATATTTTTGTGATTATTTCACTAAAGGATTGAAATGTCATTGTGTTTTCCCTAATGCACGACATAGATAATAGGGAAATTATCATTTATATACCTTTAGTTTACACCGTTATAAAAAATGTTATAACATTTTGAGAGTGTATCAATCGTCCACTCTAAGTTAACAAAATGTATCTTTTGTCCACTAAACTGTTACTTGCTGTTTAAATATGATAATGTTAGAGAGGTAATTTGATATTTTTATATGATAAAAGTAATAATTTAAGAGGATACAAATGATAATAAGAGAATTTAACGGTATACAAATGATAATTTTTCTTTAAGTTTTAAGAGTAAAAACGTCAAATCGCTATAATTTCGTTAATTTCAAACGGTAACTGATAATTTAGTGGTCGATAGATAATTTTTGTCAATTTAAAGTAGATAATTGATACACTTTTAAAATATTATATTATTTTTTATAATAAAGTAAATATAAGAAATACGAATGGTAATATTAGTCGCATGGCAGTTCGAGCAATAGTGATGGAGTAAACTAGAATGATTACAGGGTCCGTCTATATTGCAACAGTTGCAACATACCACTTCTTTTGTCATTTTGTAATTTAACCATTGGATCCAAGACAAAAATGGTAAAAGCAAATCCAACGGCAGAGTGTATTTATTTAGGTTATTTTCATTGCAATCCCTCTTGTTTTTTGAAATGTCAGAAAAAAATATAATTATTATTATTTTATTTATTAGTTTAGTTGTTAAATGATATGAATAAGAAGTAGGAAATTTAAGAGGACTTTTATTATTGATATTATGTAATTACAATGCATGATTCAATACTAGTTTATAAGAGCCACAACTCGTTAAATATAAAATAAAGTTTATGTTTGCGTCCTAACTTCAAAAAAGATAAATACATTTATTTATTCCACAAATTTATAAATATTTCATTTTTTTAATTATTATTTTTATATTAATTATTAATATATAAATATAATATAATATGATATAATAAAATAAAATAATATTATAATATAATTTATTTTTAATATTATAATTATTATAGTAAAAATATAAATATAAATTAAATATATTTAACGTTTCAATTAAGACAAAATTTAGCACATTGTAGTGAATTATATAATTGATCACAATCTAACTTTTAAAACTTCCAAACATAGGTAAGTAATAAATTAATGTGAACAATATTATAACAATATACAATACTATGTTTTAAGCACATTCTAATGGTGCGTTTATTAAATAAGAATCGAAATGAACTAGAATCGTAATAAGGAATCGGAATGAACAACATTCTTATTGATGTGTTTACCTTACTTTATAATTGGAATAAACTATTATAAGTTATTAAAATGTCCTTTGTTAATTGTGTCCCTAATATTATTTGTATATATTATAATTAAAACAATAATAAAAATAAAACTAAAAATAATAATTATGACAATAATGTTAATTAAAACAAAAAATTAATAAAATTTAACAACAACAATAATAACAACAACAACAACAAAATTAACTGAAATAATAATATTAATAATGATAATAATAAAAATTATTAATAAGTTTTAATAATAATATTATTAATAAAAATAATAACAACAATAATTAATAATACTTAAAATAAAAAATTTAATATATTTTAATAATAACATTAATTTTAATCATAACTAGATAAATATTAATAATAATGAATTAATTATGGTATGATAACAATTAAAATAATAAAAGTAATAAATTTTAATAATAATAATGACAGTAATAATCATAAATAATAATAATTAAAATAATAAATTTAATAGCAATAATTTTATATAATAATAATAATAATAAATTAAAATTATTTTCAAATGTCATTTTATTCTAAAAATGAACTTATATGTAAAAGTTTGTAACTTTTAATTCCTAATAAATTTTGCAGAAAATATAAGATGACGTAGGGTCCGGTTACGTTACAGCAGCTGTAAGTAACAGTAATGACATGACTAATTGACCCATGTAACAGCAGCACGTGGCGGTTAAATAGGGATATAAAATTATTGAACTAACCGATTGTAATCCGGTTGCAAAAGCTGTCAACGGTAAGTCATTGTACCGTACCCAACAGCAATTTCAAAATTAAATTTTTTATCCTTTCGTCCCTCAATGCACGATCCAAATTAAACGGGTTTCAATATTCTCCGATTACTCCATTCATAATTTAAGTTGTAGCCATCATTTCAACTTCCCAGCAGAAAAGAAAACAAAAGCCTACAGCAAATTTGAAAAATATCCATCCACCAACATATGATTTCATGGTTTTATTTGTACAACTTCTGGTCTTAACACTTTAGTGCATGTTTAGTATTATTTACTCAATGAAAAAAATATTTTTTTTCAAAAAAAAAAATACTTAACTAATCCAAAAAATTTATTAAAAATTTTTGTGTTACATAGTTGTATTTTAAGTAGAGTTTTTGAGAATTAAATAAACTATTTTATATCCACTATTAAAAACTCAAATTTTAAACCTCTTAGCAAGTTTTTTATTTAAGTTCAATTATCTAAGATACTCTTAATTTATTATATAATCTTATTTCATTTCTTTCATAATATATATAACTTTAAAAGCTTATTTATTAAAGTACTTGTTAAAATTTTTAAATAAAATTTATCATTCACAATTCTAATTAATTTTTTTTCGTAAAAACTCTACTTTTCTCTAAGCTTTATGAAAAGCCATATTAGATAAAGCTTTAAATAGAAATTAAAATTTTGCAACGTATCATTAACCACGAACCTTGGATAATTTATTTAGTATAGGAACATAAGTATAGCATTAATATTAGATTTGAGAATCAACATCTCTATCTTCTCTCATTATCATCCCTATTATTTTTCCTCTTTTCAAATCCTACATATACAAGCTATTGGAAATAGATATTTAATAAATGAAAAGAAAATTTTCTTAGATATTTAGGGAAGCATTAGCTCTAATATAGATCCAAATTATAAATTAGTATACACATTGAGTCACCATGAAAGACATAGATTTAAGATGGAAAATAAGATCTATAACCTATAATTTGATTTTTTTTTTCCCTTTTAAATTTGATTAGCGGCTATTTCATCAGCTGGTTTGTTTGAAATAATCTTGGACTAATGCAACCTGTAATCTATTTTTCGTTAAATTCAATATTATCCATTGGATTTCATATTCCCAAATCCAACGATCCATGTAGGCGGTTTGTTACTTACACAAGATGTAACATAGTGGCTGCTGATGATGTAATGTAATCAAACACAAAATGAAAAGTTGTTGTATGTTGCAACTGTTGCAACATAGGCGGACACATGATTACAACAGCTGCTCTTACAGGTTAATAAAATCTCGACAATACTTCGTACTATTTAATTTAAACGACGGCGTTGGTATTTAGCGGACGGCAAAACTATCCGTTAAACCCTGTAGTAGCTCTTCTGTAGTGTATCCAGTGGGTGACTTTGTTCTCTGTCACCCACAACAAATATTAAAATAATATCTCACGCCGTCGCGCGTAGGGGTGGGCAAAGTCGATTTGGATCGGTTTGAGACATATTCTCAAACCGATCCAAACTTATCGGTTTGAAAATATTTCAAACCGATATCAACTTAAAAATTTTTCAAACCGAACCGATCCAAACCGACTGGATCGGTTTGGATTCTCGGTTTGAGTTTATTAGCTAAAAACCCACTTCTTTTTTATTATTTTACCTAAATTTTTTTTTTTTTTTTTGTGTCCGTAATCCAAATTGATACCTCTTTTATATTATTCATATCTACTTTGACATCTACATAATAATTCAAAGATACATCCAGACAAGTTTACAACATAATACATCCTAATAAAGAAGTTCTTAACCTATTCATTCAAAATAAACTCACAAAATTAAAATAAAGTTGAACAATATTTGACAATTAAAATATTGTGCATCTTGTCCGTCAAAACTTATGGCCTAATTAGTTTTGAATTTGTGAAAATTTGCATAAAATGATAAATATAATTAGTTAGATTGTTTAACTTAGAATATAATGTAATTATATAATATTTTTGGATTGGATCGGTTTGAATCGGTTTAGAATCCTTTCAAACCGAATGATGTCGGTTTGCAATCCAATAAACCAAAACTAATTTTTTTACTAATGAAACTGATTCAAACCGATCCAAATAATCCGTTTGGATCGGTTTAGATCGGTTCGGTTAAAATATGCCCATCCCTAGTCGCGCGGTCACTCTCTAAAGCCCACTTGTTCTCTCTCTCTCTCTCTCTCTCTCTGGGTTGCACACTTTTTCACTTTTTCTTTCGCTCAACTACTACGCAGCATGAATATCTCCTCGGTGAAGTTCAACCACGCCGGCCCTATAACGGGACCCAAGTGGGCCGGCTTTAGGCCCACTCTCCACCTCCGCCGCAACAGCGACGTCGTTTCTTTCGAGTCAAGGACAAAGGCGGGGGCTGCTCCATCTTCGTTAACCGTGACGGCCAACGAGTTACCGAGTCAAATCGAGTCGCTGAGTCAGGTCTCGGGCGTGTTGGGTTCCCAGTGGGGCGATGAAGGCAAAGGCAAGCTCGTCGATATCCTTGCCGAGCACTTCGACATCGTTGCTCGCTGTCAAGTAACACCACACCTCTCTTTTATTAAAATTTAATTAATTATTATGATCATTTTAGATTTTTATTTGCTCAGAAAGGAGAAAAAAAAAAAACACTTGTAAGTGCTTTAGTTGACGAGAAATGTGCCTTGATTTTACTTGTGTTTCTAGTGTTTTGGTGAGAAGTGCTTTACTTGAAAGGGCTTTTACGCGAAGTTGCTTTTACATGCTCTTGTGAGATTTGATTTTTGCTCCAAAGGGCTGTCTACAAAAGTACTATCAAACACACTGTTCAGTTGTAGAATTTTTGTACTGTGACAACCCGTACACTAATGTCTGTGCGTATAGGTGCTTTTGTTTTGCCGTACACAATTCAATGGTTTGTTTGCGTTACAACATTTAAGGCTGATTTCTATCTTTTAGCAGTTATTTTGGAACAGTTTGCTGAACCTTTTTTTTTTTGGGTTAATGTTAATTTAGGTTGTAATCAGATGGTTATTTTGATTTCTGGTAATTGTAAGCCTTAAGCATTGCTGATAACAGGGCGGAGCTAATGCTGGTCACACTATCTACAATGCAGAGGGAAAGAAATTTGCCCTGCATCTTGTTCCATCGGGCATTCTGAATGAGGATACTGTATGTGTTATTGGAAATGGAGTTGTGGTGCATCTGCCAGGCTTGTTCAATGAAATTGATGGCCTGGAAGCTAATGGAGTCTCCTGCAAGGGAAGGATTTTGGTGTCTGATCGGGCTCACCTGCTCTTTGATTTTCATCAAGAGATAGATGGACTTAGGGAAGCTGAGCTTGCTAAATCATTTATTGGCACAACCAGGAGAGGAATAGGACCTGCTTACTCAAGCAAGGTGATCCGAAATGGTATTAGAGTATGTGACTTGAGGCACATGGATACTTTCCCTCAGAAGCTTGATCTTTTATTATCAGATGCAGCTGCAAGATTCCCAGGTTTTAAGTATACCCCAGATGTTCTCAGGGAAGAAGTTGAAAAATACAAGAGATTTGCCGAGAGGCTGGAGCCTTTCATCACTGATACAGTGCATTTCATGAATGAGTCCATTGCTCAGAAGCGGAAGATTCTGGTTGAAGGTGGTCAGGCAACCATGCTGGATATTGACTTCGGAACTTATCCATTTGTGACTTCCTCTAGTCCATCAGCTGGCGGGATTTGCAGTGGTCTCGGCATTGCTCCAAGAGTTGTTGGTGATCTAATTGGTGTGGTTAGTGGTTACTTTGTTCATCTATTCCTCTTGGTTTCTCTCTCTCTATCTCTCTCTCTTTTGTCAGGGAATTGTTTCTTTTGTGAAAATAGGCTTGCTTCTTCAAAGGAAAAGCATGTTGATCAAAGGTTTTTTAAGCTCTTAACTTTGTTCTTCTTCTATGCAGGTAAAAGCATACACTACTAGGGTAGGTTCTGGTCCTTTCCCGACTGAAATTTTTGGGCAAGGAGGTGACCGCCTTAGGTTGGCCGGGCAGGAGTTTGGCACTACTACTGGTCGCCCTCGCCGTTGTGGTTGGCTTGATGTTGTTGCATTGAAGTACTGCTGTCAAATTAATGGTTTCTCTTCTTTGAATCTCACCAAATTGGATGTTTTATCAGAGCTTCCTGAAATTCAGCTTGGTGTTGCTTATAAACAATTTGATGGTACACCAGTCAAATCATTCCCTGCAGATCTTCTACTGCTTGAGCAATTGAAGGCAAGTTCGTTTTTTCCCAACTCATTAGATACTTAATATGGTTAAAACGGTAATATTATATATTGCATTGACTATCATTGTTTGTTGCTGATTTGAATATCACACTATCATAGTTTGTTGCTGATTTGAATATCACACATAATAGGAAGCACAGAAGGGAAAAAAATGTCATCTGTTGATGGCCTTTTCTTCATTTGAGCTACCCAAACAGTGAAAGACAATTGAAAGCTTTAGTAGTTAAGAATAAAGATATCTCCCATCCCACCATTGGTTCTGTAATACTGCCTGACAACCATATTGAAACTTCAATTTGATGCCAGTAAAATTGTAGGAATTACCTTTTGATTTCAGGTACAAGTACTTGCTTCCTCTTTGTAACTCTTGTTTCCTTCCTCTGCGTTTAGGTCGAGTATGAAGTTTTACCCGGGTGGCAGTCTGATATCTCTTCTGTTAGAAACTACTCAGACCTGCCAAAGGGAGCACGTGAGTTCGTGGAGAGGATAGAAGAACTTGTTGGTGTACCAATCAATTATATTGGCGTTGGACCTGGGCGTGATGCTCTCATATACAAGTAGGATAACAATTGAAGTTGCAGTGCTCCATAAAGCTTTCAAGGAATTTTAATTGAATTTATTCCCCAGTTATATACTTGACAGAGATTTTGGGGGCAAAGCAGAATTTGATTTAGTTTACATGAATTTAGTGTACCAATTATGTTGTCTCCACATCTTGAGGCCACTCTGCATTGCATTGCAGTGTGTTGCATTGCGTTATTATTTTGATTGTTGTATCAATCAATTTTGTTGAGCTGCTACAAGAGATTAGAAAGCTGACGGAAGGGAGAGTTTCGAAAAGCCAACCTCAACACTCCTTTCAGGCAGCATTTGGGTTACAAAAATAATTTATTATTTTCTCAAATCTGTATTAAGAGTCGAATCTCAGGTCTATTACTTACCATCAATAACAAAACTGGCCTCTTATAATTTTGGATAATTCTGTAAGTACGTTTTTGCAAACCCCTTTTTGTAAGTTAAAGATTTGATTGCACATCATTTTTCATATATGCTAAGAAAATTTTGCTAAAATTTAGTTTGGACATTTTATATCAATATTAATTTAGATTTAGCCAATGTCAATATAGTGAATGCTCACAAAAAACTAGTATTACGACTACGCATAGCAAAATATCAGAAAGGAGAAAATCTATTATCCATTCATTGCTAAAAAAATTAAAAGGGAATATTGAGAAAACGGTTTATTTGGTAACGCTTTCATTTTCTGTGTTTTTGTGTTTGAAATGAAAAACAGTAAAAATGTTTTGCACATGTTTTTTTTTTTAAATATGATGCTTTTAAAAACGCAGACCCGCTTCACGCTTCGCCATTTCACTCTCTTTGTTTGTCTCTAAAGCCAAAGCAGACAGAAAGCGGAGAATCACTCAGCAAGAACACAATGGAGGGAAGGAAGACGAAGGAGAAACAATCAGCTGTGTCTCTTCAAGAATTCGTCTCCGTTATGGCCCCTTTAATTGACTTAGAGAAGGTTTCTTTTATCAACCCAATTCTCTTTTTTTTTTTTTCATTTTTACTTTCTCATTGTCATTTACCTCACAAACCAATTAAATACGGTCTCTTTGGTCATAGGAAGCCGAAATATCAGCCTCTATCACTTCTGGGGCGTCGAGAAATCTTGATACAGCTCAAAAGAAGGGCTCCACTATTCTTAATTTGAAGTGTGTTGATGCTCAGGTTCTACTAACTTTATACGGGTTTATTTTTATTATATATAATTTTCTTAACGGCCAAAAAAATTAGAGATTTATTTACTTTTTGAATTTGATTATGATAATAGACAGGACTGATGGGGAAAACTCTTCTTGAGTTTCAATCCACTAAAGGAGATGTTCTTCCTGCTCACAAGGTGTTTCATTTCTGTCCCATTTTGTTTTCATTACTGCAATGAAAATTGAAGCATGGTATCTTTAGTGTTAGCAATTGAATTGAAGGTTGGTGAGGCATAATATGATTGTTTTATCAGATATGAGTAAAGTATTTTATTTTTATTGCTTCCATTATGGGTCTGACTACAGTGTGCACACTTCATGTTTGATTCGTAAACATGTTAACAGTTTAAGGATTAATGTTATTGTTATCCATATAAGGTTTCTTGTTCTCATTTGTTATATTACCAATGTGACATTCCATGCTAATTTCATTATTAGTTTGGTGACCAATTTTAGCAGTAGGAAAATCTCTCCAGCATCATTAACAGAATTTTCATCACGAAATCATACAAAATCCATCAATCATATGATCGATAAACGGAAAAGAATTTGTTAGCACTGGACAATTCATTAAGGGGCTTATAAATCTGCCATTAGATACTGTAGTTTTCAGTCTGTTGTTGTTCCCCTTCAAGTAGTTCTCGTTTTCCTTGTTCTTCTCACTGGAGATAGGGATTCATTATTTCTTAACTATTAGGAAATGATCCTGACTGTGTTTATGTTGACTCATAGTGAAATTTATAACATTCTTTTGCTTCAATTCCCCATTTACTCCTCTTTTGGGAATTCCTGATGTATCGTTGACCTGGTGCAGTTTGGAACCCATGATGTAGTTGTGTTAAAACCAAATAAAGCTGATTTAGGATCTCCTGCTCTTGGACAAGGTGTAGTCTACCGGTTAAAGGTAATTTTGATTTTGGAACAGGATTTTGGGTGAATTTGTTCTTACTCATCTTTCCAGTTGTGCATGATCTTCCTCTTGGTGCCTCGTGATCACTGATTTGGTGTTTTAATGAACAGGACTCCTCAATCACTGTTGCTTTTGATGACATCCCAGAAGAAGGTTTAAATAGTCCTCTACGCCTGGAGAAGCTGGCAAATGAGGTATGCTTTTTGAAATTTATAATCTGTTGTGAGTTGTATGAGATGAAAAATCATTTTTGTTTAAATTTTTGGATTTCTTCTATTTCCTGGTGTAATGTTCGTGTGGAATTAGCATCATACCTTTTGTAATGTTCGTGTGGAATTCGTATCTTTGTATCATGTGAATAGCAGTGGTTGAACTTTAATAGAAGTATCATATTCTACATTCATAATTTTCTACTGTACATATGGCTTGTACAAGCCACAGAATTCAGAAAAGGTATGATGCTAATTCATAACACCTAGTGGGTTATAAGGTGTTAGTTCAGTCATCAAATAGAATGAGCTTGCTTACTGAAACGGGCATAATATACAGGTGACTTACCGTAGGATGAAGGATGCCTTGATTCAGTTGAGCAAAGGTGTGCAGAATGGACCTGCTGCTGGCTTAATACCTGTCTTATTCGGAGAGCAAAAGCCAACAGTGTTGAAAAAGGACATTGCCTTCAAACCTTTTAACTCTAACCTTGATCACTCTCAGGTGAATAAGAAAACACTTCTATATTTCTCCTTTCTGGAAGGTTCATGAGTCTTTCTTATTCTTCTTGTTTAGTTTGTTACTGTTTTTCAAGATATTTATTTCTTTTCAATATGATCAATGGTGAAAATATTTTTGATATCAGAACATGTTAACTCTCCAATCATACAAGTATTTTGCACTTGAGCATATAACATTCTCTTTTTATATGAAAATCTAATTCTGCTTGTTATTTAGAAATTCTGTATTTTGGTATATCTTAGTGATTACTGAGCAGACTCTATTGTCTAGTAGAGAAGTAATCCTGCTCAGATATTTTGGCTCAAATTAGGCAATCAGACGGTTGGGCCTTATATAGATAATTAGCATGGTCCAAATGATCAGATACATAGAATCCTGTGATTTAAGTTTGTGTTTGTTCTTCATGCATGTTGGCTTTATATATTTGGATATTTAGTTGCAAGGTTTATCCCATGCTTCTTTTCTCACTAACTAAAGCACGTTCTCTGCTTTGCTTTTGTTTCACTTGTCTATTTTTATGTTTGTTCAAGAAAGATGCCATTTCAAAGGCCCTGTCATCAAAGAATGTCTTCATGCTGCATGGACCCCCTGGAACTGGAAAAACCACTACAGTGGTAGAAATTATCTTACAAGAAGTGAAACGTGGATCAAAGATTCTTGCATGTGCTGCTTCAAATATTGCTGTTGATAACATTGTTGAACGGCTTGTTCCTCACAGGTATAGATGCCTTTATACGTTAGGAAATGATATCATATGTTAAATCTTGACTTGGACTATGGTAAAAGTATTTGGCAAAGCCATAGATGTTCTAATTTTATCATAATCCCAATATTGTCCTTTTTCCGTATGAACATGGTTTACCGTTATGGATAACATAGTGATGGCATGCAATGCAGCTTGATTAAATAATTAAGAATGAAAAATGTTATACTCTTGAACTATGCTGCAAATTTGTGGTTTTGGTACACTTCTGTGATTTTCACAATTTGAATTTTTCCTTAATAGTGAAAATATGTGCTTTGACTTGAATAAATTACTACCATCCTGATCAAATGACTCTGGATTGCAAAATAACTTGTAAGGGTCTGTATTTCGATTTCATATAGTATGTGTTAACTTGGTTTTATGTGGTAAGTTATTATACCTAAAATGTATTTTCATTTCCACTTCTTTGATTAGAGTAAGGCTGGTGAGACTAGGGCATCCTGCGCGTTTACTACCTCAAGTGTTGGAAAGTGCACTGGATGCACAGGTATGTATAAACCTGCAAATTTGAAAATGAGAAAAAAAGAAAACCGGAATTCAATTTTTCATTAATTTTTTTGGGTACATTTTAAATACCGCCCATTCACTGCACTCATACGTTCATGAAAAATGAATGCATACTCTGTTATCAGTTGCTAGAACTCTCTCTTCTAGTTACTGAATATGGCAGTGTAATGGAATATTTCCTTCTGGATTATTCAGTTATTTGACATTCTTATACTTGGTTATTTTCTGGTAGGTTCTGCGAGGGGATAATAGTTCTCTTGCAAGTGACATCCGAAAAGAAATGAAGGTATAGAACTAGAGCTACACTATTATTCATATTTGATGTTCAACTATAAGTTTTCTTTGCCCTTTTTTTAAAATTTTTAATGATTTACTTTTGCCTGGATATGAGATTGAGAACTTTCCAGAAAGATGATACACCACTGTTATAAGCTAATCAGTCCCAATGGTTCATGGAAGTCATTAGTTGGCATTCCTCTTTTGATTTTTTATATGAGCAAGAATGAATTTCATGCTTGCCTGACAATATTGATTTTATAAATATCTCAATATGTCTTTACGTTCTTTTTAGGCATTAAATGGGAAATTGCTGAAAACCAAGGACAAAAACACTAGGAGAGAAATCCAGAAGGAGCTTAGGACTCTTTCCAAAGAAGAGCGTAAAAGACAGCAGTTAGCTGTGACAGATGTGATTAAAAATGCAGATGTAGTGTTGACAACTTTGACTGGTGCAGTTTCTCGCAAGCTGGATAATACATCATTTGATTTGGTAATTATTGATGAAGCTGCTCAGGCACTTGAGATAGCATGCTGGATAGCTCTACTGAAGGTACTGGTGCTTATTGCAGGAATGTATGCATAGGCTTTTGAATGCGAAAACATGTTTATACACTTAAAACAAACAGTCACAGGCTTACATTACAGGATCTTAATGCACTAATTTTTACTCATATCGGATTGTTAATGATTATTCTTTTTGGGTGGCTATTGCAATATGAATGTGATCTTCAAAGAGAGTTGACATAATTGTTTTTGCTTCCGATATGTGTGTTTTCTCGTTAACATATTTGTGGTGAATTAATGAATTTCAGGGGAAAAAGGTTTTGGGTACTAATCCTCAAACAATATGTACTTGTTTCAGGGTTCAAGATGTATACTCGCAGGAGACCATCTTCAGCTTCCTCCAACCGTCCAAAGTGTGGAAGCTGAGAAGAAAGGATTAGGAAGAACTCTCTTTGAGCGTCTTGCAGACCTTTATGGAGATGAAGTAACGTCTATGCTGACTGTACAGTATCGCATGCATGAGCATATTATGAATTGGTCATCTAAGGAGCTTTACAACAGCAAGGTACTCCAATCTTTTCTGGATGCAGGCTATACAGTTAAAATAAGTAAATAAACAGAAGTCAAATTTTGGCTTTTCATGATAGTTCACAGTCATTAATGATTACAGATCAAAGCCCATCCAAGTGTTGCAGCACATATGCTTTTTGATCTTGAGGGTGTAAAGAGGACATCTTCTACAGAACCAACCCTTCTTCTCATAGACATAGCCGGGTACACTGTTTACTGCTGGAATTTTTTAAATTAATCTGGAATCCCCATAAGCTGTAAACTCCATTATGATGCATATGAATATTGTTAATTGTTCATGTTGATCTGCTTCAGATGTGACATGGAAGAAAAGAAGGACGAAGAAGATAGCACAATGAATGAAGGTGAAGCTGAGGTTGCCATGGCCCATGCAAAGAGATTGATTCAAAGTGGAGTCCATGCTTCTGATATTGGAATTATTACCCCTTATGCTGCGCAGGTATGAAAGTTCCTTTGGTACTTTTTCAACAATCACAATTAATTTCACAACTCGACGCATTTAGGGACTGTTTGAATTGGTTACCAAATAAATGGAAACATAGTAACTTTTTCATGCATAAACTCTGTATATAATTTATTTTGCAACTTATACTGCAGGTTGTCTTACTGAAGATATTGAGAAGTAAGGATGATAAGCTAAAAAATATGGAGATCTCAACAGTTGATGGTTTCCAAGGGCGGGAGAAGGAGGCGATTATTATTTCAATGGTTCGATCAAACTCAAAGAAAGAGGTAGTCTAACCATCCATGCTCTACTGTTGTTGCTTTTTAGCATTTAGATATTAATAGTCTCACTGTGCCCAAGAAATAAGTTGTAAAAATGGTTGCAACTCAAGACTTCTTTTGAAATATTTCAGGTGGGGTTTCTGAGTGACCGCAGACGAATGAACGTGGCAGTGACACGGGCAAGAAGACAGTGTTGTCTTGTCTGCGACACTGAGACAGTAAGTAGTGATGGGTTCTTAAAGCGATTGATTGAGTATTTTGAAGAGCATGCTGAGTATCTAAGTGGCTCAGAGTATCTCAATGAATAAGGATCTGCCAAGAAGACTCGATGTAAACTCTGTTGGGCCATTTCAATCTATTGATGGTAGAATATGATTCATAGCGTATCAAATTACTGAAAATTGGAGCAGTAGAAAGTTGATTTTATCCAGAAGTTGAATTTCTTGCGGTTGTTGCCTAGTCATATGAAGTATAGGCTGGTTAGACACACCCCATTCATCTGTGTTATGCATCATGCTAAACCCAGGTATAGTGTACATGTGCTGATAATAATGATAGTTGATGAGTTTTACAAGAATATCGATATGCAATGAACGACTCCGCTCCAGACTTTATTTTGTGTCCAAAGTAAATTGTCTTCCGGTTAGATTGACTGCATACGGGGAGCCTTATAACATCACGAGAATTATGAAGTCTGGAGTTGTACTAGAAATGCCAAGCCAGTTAATAGTGACTCTGAAAAGAAGAAAAAGGATGCCGATGGGCTGATTGGCATGCGAAAATACTATTTACCATGAGTCAAATTCCGGGTCAAACCCCGAAACTAATAAACAACGCTATTTCAATTTTTTTTGTTTTTTTTTCGCTTTCATTCTCCCTAAAACGACATCATTTTAGCTTGGTTAAGGCAGCAACGACAGTCCCAAATTGCTCGTTGCCCTAAATTGCTTTCTCTCCTCTTCGTCTTACTCTCACCACAGCCATTCTCCTTCTATTTCTATGTTAGACCACTGCTTTCTTCCCCTTCGTTTCACAACTGGTATCATTGTCATTGGTAAATGATACTTGCATGAAGACTTAGTTAGCAATTTAATGAGATGTCAGCATTACATGTATATTTTATTTGGGTTTTTCTCACTCTATGCAAAAAGAGCTTGGGCTAAGAGAACCATCTGAAATCCCCAAGCAGATCATAGGCGAAACTTATGGACAAATAAATTCTGGAAGTATAGTACAACAACTATAATCAAAATGTAGTATCACTATTCTTAGAAGCAAGAACAATCACAGTGGTCAAAGCGAAACTTGTAAATTTTGTGAAGTTCTTCAACAGATTTTTTATTTAACTTTGTCTGATTTTCCTTTATGGTTTTTGAATTTGTCGGAGAGGTTTCAGAAACCCAGAAGGATGCAGAAATTTTTAAATCATTTGAGCTTCTTTCTTGTTGAAGAATTCTTTTCCAGTTTTCCTGCATTATGAAGTATGAACTGATCCAATTGAGTAATTTGGGGTTGTCGTTGCTGCCTTAACCAAGCTAAAACGACGTCGTTTTATGGAGAATGAAAGGAAAAAAAAAAGGATTGAAACGGTGCCGTTTATTGGCTTTGAGGTTTAACCCGAGGTTTGACCCGAGATAAATAGCAGAACTCGATTGGCATAACCCGTGCACTCTAGTTTGAATACATGAGTTTGATTGGGACTAAATTCTTCTCTTAATTAAATTGGTGGAATTGGGCAGAGATAAAAATGTCTTTTTATTAATAGGGTGGAATAAATATCCTTTTAGTATAGCCTAGTTAGTATTGATAGTCTTAATAGAATTTTGACTATAAGTATATCTAAGTACTAAAAAAATATGAAAAAAAAAGATATCCAATCAAAAGAGTAACAATTAATGTGGGAATTTTGTAAAGGGTCATGGGAAGCTTGCCAACAGAGCTTTGCTTTCTTAATTATTACTGCAACGTGGCATATATATTTAGTGGGTATGTTTGTCGATGCATTAATTTCTCTCCAGTGATATGCCTTAATGAAACTTGTAGTTGTCATTGTACTTCATAGACTTGAGAACTCAAGTCATAATTAGTTTGGATTATAACATCTTTACGTAAAGATCCAATCCTAACTATTTGTTCATCTAACTATTTTTTGGCCGGCAATACATTTTTTCATTTTTCATGCTCATTTTTCTTCATGCAACTGAATTAAATATAGACTGGAAAGTGGAAACAAGATCATTACTATAGCTGCAAGCCTGGAAAGTTGAACTTTCAGCTTCTACAGCATGTCTCCTCTTTCTTTCTTAATGGTCAACAATGTAACGAAATTTCTCCTATGATTCTTTAGTACTATCAGATAGGGATTAAAGCAGAGCCTGCAGTAGATCTAGAACCAAGTACTCTATAGACTAGTCTGACTGATAACATACTATATTTCTATGACAATATAGTGATTGGTGAAGCAAACGTCAAGTTCAAAATCAGCTGATTC
Source organism: Citrus x clementina (assembly GCF_000493195.1). NCBI lineage: Eukaryota > Viridiplantae > Streptophyta > Magnoliopsida > Sapindales > Rutaceae > Citrus > Citrus x clementina. Next base: position 25,394,346 of record NW_006261964.1, on the reverse strand, counting down.
TTTCAGAAGTTCCAAATGGAGGTAGGCAAAGTCACCTCTTCTTGAACATCATAAAGCTGGAAGCCTCCTAGTTGATGATGACCTGCAATTCCATTTCCATGCATCTCGATCAGTGCATCCCAATTGAAACTCGTGTCTGCGAAGGCTGCAAGTTCACCATAATCTTTCATTGAAGATTCTGATTCTGCTGCTCCTGAAGAACCTTCCGTCCCTTCAGTTACCTCAGCTTGACTCTCTTCTTTCAGTATCCCCAGTTGCTGCAGAAACTCATTTAGATCAATCTGCTTCTTCTCTTCACGCCATCCCAGCATATTCCCAGATGAAATTTCGACCTCTTTCTCCCTCACTGAAACAGCCTCTAAAAGGGTTTTGTCACCAATGCATGTAGTTGGAGCTTCGACTTTTGATTCCCCGGAAGATGAACTAGAAGAAGAGGTTTGATTAAAAACCCCATTTTTCTTAAGCTCCTCAAGCCTTTGGTGAATAACATGAACACTAGGCTGAGCATTTACATTAAGCAACCCACAAGAAGGGAACATTGAAATGAAGTTCTTCGAAGGCACCCATTTGAACTTATTGTGTGACTTATTGTTTGATGAAGGATTATTATTGTCAGTATGAAGATGTGGAAGATTGAGATAAGCGTCAGGGCCATATAATCTTCTAGCAGCTTCATCATAAGCCATGGCAGCTTCTTCAGCCGTTGCGAAAGAACCCAACCAAAGTCTAGTTCTCTTCTTGGGCTCTCTGATCTCAGCCACCCATTTTCCCCATGTTCGTTGCCTAACCCCTCGGTATTGGCAAGAAGCATTGAGAGGGCCACCTTTGCCTCTTGTTGGACCTTTCTTCCATGGCTTTAATGGGGATTTTTTGTAACTCTCCATTGGGATTTTGAGTGAAAGCTCAGTGAAGTAAAGAGAGTGACTGAGTGAATGTGTGAAGAAACGGGAAAGAAAGGCGCGGAATATGTAGAGTGTGAGAGAGATGTTTGATTTAAATGTTTTCACGTTTGGGGAAAGCTTTTTAAGCCCCCATTCGACCGTTACTGAGATCCCCCCCCCAAAAAAAAAAAATCTATGAATTTTTTCTTCTTAAAAAAATTAGTTGTTTTAATAATTATTTATTGTCATTATTATTGACAAATAATGTGATCGAGATGCTCTATAGAATCAAAAATTTACTTGATTAAACATAAAATTGTGCAACTGGATTCCATTTCTCCTTGAATATCAAGTGTCATTATCGTTGTGTTGATTAACATTAATTCTAATTTTTTAAGTAAGGTAGATTATAATGATTTTCAAAATTAATTTCTACAATTAATCGTCATTGTGTTAATCAAGATTAGTCCCAAATGCTAAACCATCCATTGTTGCCGTGCTAATAATAAAGTCAAGGCTGTTTAAGCGGAGTGAGAGAATTTTTAAAGACTAAACACAGCAATAATTTCATTTCATTATCGTATTTTCATGATTAACTTTGGAGTTGAAGTTACTACTTACAAATTAGAGTTTTAACTAGAAGAAGAAATCTTATCACCAAAACAAGTACATCTAGTTTTGGGCCCGTCAAATTAATTAGTTTTATGTAACTGTAATTCCAATCAGAAGTGGATTGATTAGAATGTTCTTAGAATGATTATTGGATCTGCTTGTTGTGTACATTATTAAAATTTCTTACTCCTACACAGCCAATAGGGTTCATGCTTTTAGTTTTAGAGGCACGGTGGGACAATCAGGAAACTCTTTAACATAAAAAGCTTCCGGATTATTATTATGCCATCAGTTCGACAGATAAAATTGCATAAAGTAGCTCACGGGCAGGATGGAATTTCAATTTTCAATATTTGCTCAGAAGAAAACAAAACAGAGGTCAATGATAGCTTGGTGGGTCTTTGACACCTCATCAAATTTAAGCATTAAAACGGAAAGCCAACAAAGTTCTGTTACCTTTGCCAATCCTGTGTGCATTCACGACCTACTAAACTAAGGGAACGAATAAATTTAGATGTTTTATTTTAAAGGGAAATTATCATTCGTATACTTTTTATTTATTTCGTTATTAAAAATATTATAATACTTTAAGAGTGTATCAGTCGTCCACCCTAAGTTGACGAAATGTATCAGCAGACCACCAAACTGTTAATTGTCGTTTGAAAGTTAATGGAATTACAGTGAATTGACGATTTTACCCTTAAAAATTATCATTTGTATATCCTTAAATTCTCTTTTTATCACTTGTATACCCTTAAATTATCACTTGTATCATATAAAAAGACCAAATTACCCTTTTGATGTTATCATATTTAAATGGCAACTAACGGTTTGGTGGTCGGCTGATACATTTTGTCAACTTAGGGTGGACGATTGATACACCATCAAAGTATTGTAGTATTTTTAATAATGGAGTAAACTAAGGGTATACAAATGATAATTTTCCTATTTGAAAAACCATCAAATAAATAAATGAGGTTTATTATGATTCTTTCGGGTGACAAATGAATGAATTCTTTTGGGTATAAATAGATTTTGCTTTTAAGTGAAGCCTGACAGTGAGAGTGCGTCTCTCCCTCGGATCCTCTATTTTGTATAAAAGTGGAGTGAGTAGTGTGAGTGGTGAGCGTGTTTCTTCTGCAATCTTACATAATAAATACGCATGAGAATGGATGAATTGAATTTTGCCATGCCACCACCACCTCAGATCACAAAAACATTTTTGATTTTCACGAGCTTGAATTTCACTTTCACATGTTGTACTGCACCTTCACAACCTGATTCCCGGGACTTGCTTCACCTTTATCCCATGCAAGTGAAATGCAATCCCATTTCTCTCTTTCTTTCTTTCTTTCTTTCATTCTCAAGGCCTGCAACACCAGATTCTTGAATTATCCTCATGTCATGTCACATGTTCAATTGAATGAAATGGTAATATTTACTTTCTGACATGAGTAGATATGTATGCATTATCTGTCAGTGCCTAGACTGAATCCAGAAGACATTTTTTTTTTTTTTAACCAAAATGAGGAGCACAAACCCCAATTTCTTGATATAAATGAAGAGATGAGAAGATCGATTGTAATTGTCTCATTCAACATGAAGAGAGCTAAACTCTTGGTCACTTTTTGGCATCACAATAACACAATCCAAATGTGAGAAATGATCTCATCAGACAAGGACAATTACCTAGAGTCAAAGATTGATCTGGGTATCTTTGCTTTTCCAACTTGGTTCACACATAGCTGCAACAAATTATGTAGGAAATGGTTCTTCAGAATCACATGATTAACGACACAATTTCATAGAGCACGTAAAATCTAGATCATTGCTGTTTCAGAAGTTCAATCCGAACTGCAAAATACACCCCTCTCATCTGAAGCAGCACAGACTCACCGAGTTAGATGTTTCAAAAGACGATCCTGTGTAAATTCTGATAAAATCCTCGCCATGTTTTGGTTATCTATGCTGCCCACCTTGATTCAATAGACCAATCCTCCCATGGATGATCATTATCTAAGTCCACCAAGAGTGATTTCATGCTAAGAAAACTTGTAGAAGAAATACATAAATCTCCTCGAGATGGATGCTAATTGTTACTCTTCCCCAACAAAGACAACTTTTCAATTGCATTAGAAGGAGAAGCAATATCAAGCTGATTGCTTATCATTGCCTAACATCGTTTGCCCATGAGTATACACGAAATAGAAAAGAAAGGGGGAAAAAAAAAGGCAGTGTACTTCTGATTAAACATTCAGTACTAATCAGAAGAAAGAAAGATTATTAAGACATTACAAGCTATCATCCTCTAACCTTCCATCATTGACAACACAATGTAATTTACAGAAATGAAGATCAAGGGGTAAACTAAAATACAACAATAATATCACTTTCTTTCATATTCACATGATCTTTGACTGTCAGGAGCAACAAAAACACCTGTCCCCCAGAAAATTGAAGAGGTGGAGGAAACAGGGAAATCTTTTTACATGAGCAACCTGACCAGAAACTGAACAGGATGATAAAACGTCATTTAGACCTTGGGCTTCCTTTGCACATGTTTCTCCACTTATCCTTCAGGTCTATTGCTGTGCGACCACCGAAAAACACAGAACTACCAAATTCTAATATCTTCTTCCATGGGATAATTCTGTCGTCAACACTAGCAAATTTCTGCACTCCCTTCTGCAAAAGCAGTAACAGGGGTTAGTATCTGATACTACCCATCTAAATGGAAAAGGGAGGAAGTAATAATTACAAAAGATTGTAGGTAAGAATTTATAATGTGAAAATTCGTATTAATGATGCTAATACTGAGAGACTCCTAATATTTCATTGTGCCCATAATGTAGCAGACATGAAGGAAAACAAAATCTGGAATTTCACACTTTCAAACAATGATGTATCTAAAATTTAGCATTTTTATGAAGAATATGACCTTCAGAAGAAAGGAAGTCCAATACTATTGTCTTTTGACTTACATGTCCAGGGAAAAAAGGGGAAATTACCTTAAGTATCTCTTCCTCTTTAGCTGTCCATGGAACTTTCTTTCGTCTCAACTGAGGAATAGGCGGGTATGTGCTGAAATATGAACAACATTTATCATCAGTAATTCACTTCAATGGAATGTGCAACTAATACTTTCAAGGCATTAGACATGCCTGTCATAAGTTGTAACAACAAGAAAAATTGTTAACTCTGGATGATGAAATACTTACTAATGCGTTTTCGGCCTTCGGAATCGTATCGAGTAATTAGAGATAATAAACTTATCATCTTCACTTTCAGAAATTTCCTCTTCATCAATATTAAGAGCAATAACAGGACTTTCTGGTGGATCACTAGATTCACTACTTGCAGGCTGTACATCTTCCTTCTGAAGTTCGGCTTCAGCTTCTGTATCATCCATAGGCTCAACATATGTGTTTGTACAGGCTAGTTTACCACACTCAGGAGGTGTGCGTTCTGGTTGACCTTCAAGTCCTCTTTCAGAAGGGCAGTAATTATCCATATTTTCTTCCACTACCTTATCTCCATTAGAGATACAATCTCTCCCACTAAATGCATTGGCCTCTTCTTCTCTACAAGGTGAATTGGCATTAACACATGATGCAGAAGTCTCGGCCTTTTTCTTATTAGCACTATGTCTCTGACATAAGGGGTCACTAACATCATGTAAAGGCTCTGCCTTTTTCTTCTTAGCTCTATGTTTCTGACATAGTTGGTCACTAACATCACGTAAATGTTGACCATTTTGATTTTCTTGGTTGTTTTCTTGCTCTCCCACATTCCCATTTTCATGAATGTCTTTATCTCCATTGCTTCCTGAATGACCTGGGTCTTTGCTGTGTAATTTATTGGCAAGGTCCATTTGATGACACACAGAGCCCATTTGCATAAATGCAGCTAGTTCTTTCCTTGCCACAGAAGCTCTTTTCTTGGCTTCAAGGTACTCTGAAATGGAGAGAGTATATGCACAAAAAGGGCAATGAAAGTTTCCCTTTTCATCAAATTTTACGGGAAAACCCAAGCAGTTTTCATGCACCGCTAGTGGGCAAGTACTGGAGCTGCAAGATAGCAACTGACCATCCTTGTTACACTTCACACAAAGGTTTTGTTCTGTCCACCCACTCGTAGCCAAGGAATCATGACCTAATGCAGCTTGGGAGCTCAAAAAATGACTTTTCTTCACAGCAACATCAATTCTATCATTATGGTATGCATCATTATCACTCAATGTTTCTTCTTCACAAGAATGTTCCACTTCACCTCTAGACTCATCCTCAGTATCTTCGTGTTGAGTACCCACAGAGGGTACGCGTTCAGTAATATTGGCTTCATCCACTGTTGCATTTTGAACAGGTTCGGCTCGAGGCAGTCTGGCAGCATTATGGCCATCCTCTGCTTGATTATGCTGGATTTGGTCATCATTAACATCACCATTCTGCCCAAGCCTCCTCAAGTCATCGCAATTGTCACAACCATCATCCGGAAACTGGCTTTCCTCCAGGCCTGCATCTTGAGATTGGTTTGAAAAATGGGAACCTTCTCTGCCAGCCACTGCAACATCTCTTCCAGAAAGAGGTTCCACCATTTCTTTGCCACAGGTAGGAACTGATATCTGATCTGCAGACTGATGGTTACTAATTGCATCCTGCTTATGCTTCTTGGCATTATAATTGAGATCACACTTCTCCTGGACTCCATTGGTGTGTGCTGCCATATCTCTGGTAGCCATGTCACCCCTACTCCTCTTAAAAGGCAACATATTTCTGATATGCAAATTATCTCTAGGTTGTCCATCCCTATTTTCACATGTTGAAGGAAGCAAATTCTCTTTTTCTGACATTGCCAGGGCATTATGATCGAGATCACCAACACGAGCTGTGCCACACTCACTTACACACGTCAAACCACTGCTTTCCTTCAAGGAGGCAGCCAATGGATGTGTTCCTTCAAGAATTGTATCTTTCAGCTGTTTGTAAACCAAATAAACCACACAAACAGCAAATTAAGATTCCTAAGTTATAATTCATTGTACTACAACAAGAAAAACAATTAAAAAAAAAAAAAACTTACGTGTTGTAAGGCACATTTAGGCATCAAAGCTCTTTTATGCATAATAAAGGGATGGACATCCCATTTCAAAAGCTCAGGTCCAGCAATATTCAGATCAGAAGCTGATGTCTGACAAACAAGATTGTCACGGCTCAACATCACAGAACCAAGGCCAATATGGTTTCACAGATGAAATGGTATCTTAAATTTTATTTCTTTAAAATACGCAATCAAATAAATAAATGAAATTGAAATACATTACCTCCTGGAGTATTTGCTGGAGAACATCTTCGCAGCTTTCTGATAAAGCAAACCCAACTTTGTTCTCCGTACAAGAAAGACCGTCATTATTAACTTTATCACTAGAACCAAACAAATCCTCCAAGCATCTCAAGGCAACCATTTCCCTTGTGACTTTTGCCAAATCATCCGGAATTTCTGGAGCCGTTTCAATCAAATCTGGGTGCAAAAAAAAAAACCCCGTCAAACTCTAATCAGTCCTCACTTCTAAACACAATTCAAAATATCATATCCATACTCCAGTAGCAATGCACACGTACCATGCAAAATAGACGTATCTACTTCCTTGAAGCTTGCCAAATACTCAATTATCCAAAGCCACAGAAGGCTGGAACCCGCAGACGAAAAATCAGCCAGACCATCCATCTTTCATCAAAAACAATTTTTTTCCGACCTTATCCGCACAATTATTCCAGTAACCTAAATTCAGGTGATTCGCATCCGCTCAACCTGTCAACTACAACCATCATAATACAAGTTTTCAGGGTTTTACAATCGGCAACGCACGAATTGCATAATAAAAGTTAAAAACACATTGTTTCTGATACCACGCAGAGACAATTCGCAGCCATTGCTTCAAAGTTGTAATAGTAATGCCTCTGATAACATAAAAATAAATTAAAAATATTCTTTTGAACGGATATTAAGCAAAGCTCGCTCTTTTAGCCTGGGTTAAATGGAAATTCAAAATTTAATTTACTTTCCGCAATCGAGAGGAAATAAAAAATGAAAAATTGATAGCAATAGAGGGTTTAATGTTGAGAGAATCGCAGAGTTGATTACCTGGGAAGATTCGAACGTATGAGTGAATGAGAAGGAAAGGCCGTTAACGTCGAGCGTGTTCGTTTGAATCGAGCTCTCTACAAACAGGAAGCGTACGAGGGACGAATTGTTTGTTAATTTTTATAATTATTAATATTATTTTTTAAATTTTAGGTTATGGTGATTATTTTGAGAGAGGGGTGTTTCCGTCCGCGGACTTGTTATTGGGGGTTAATTTGATAAATTTTGGGAGTGTAGGGAGTTTATAGAATAATGTTAAACCCCGGATGCTTGTAAAACTTGGATAAATTTTTATTTGGGTGAGATATTTTCACCACAATTTGCGAAAACCCATCCGTTTTGGAAAATAATTAAAAAAAATTCACAATACTTTAAAATAATTCAAATAGATAAAAAGTTTAAACAATTAATCCAATAATTATTTTTTTCCATAAACATCTCTTGACCATCTTTAACCACTAACATAATTTTGACAAAATTTTAATATGAGTATTTATCTTTGTAACTAGTTGAATCATAAATCATTTAAAACATGAGTTATGCGGGACATATAATTTTACCGAAGAGTAAAAACTTCTATGCTATGTCATACATAATCAATAAGACATGTCATATATTAGGACAAAATTATGGTACAACTGTGCTTTCAGTCATTGCTCTCACCATAATTGGATCCAATGACTAAAAGCAACTGTGGTATGGTATCATAGTTGCACCATAGCTGGATCCCATATATTGATGAATTTATAAAAATATTTCAAAAAAATTTTTACTCTAAAATAAAATATCAACAGCATGTTATAGTTATTTACTTGTTGTAAGGCTTTGTGTGGTAACATGCCAAATAAATTTTATTTAATTAGAGTTTTTATTCTTAGACTTTAGAAGTAGAGCTTTTACTAAAAAAATATTAGTTGTTTAGTTGTCAATGAAAGTTTTTATTAAAAAATTAAAAAATTAATTTAATAGTCAAGTTTTTAAAAGTTATATTATTAAAATAATGAAATAAGATTGTCAAATAAATAGAGAATCTATTAAGATATTTTAACTTTTTTAAAAAAAAACTTTTCAACTTTCATTTCGAAAAACTCAAAATTTAAACTTTTGTTAGTAGAGAAAAAATAACTTATTTAGTATTCGAAAGCTTTATTAAAAAAATAAAGAAAAAATAGTAAAATTTTTTATAAGAGACTATAGAATTAAATAAGTATTTATACTTACTAGTGAACGGGTCTCTACCCGTTC
>NW_006261964.1:25236205-25385367 GCF_000493195.1 Citrus x clementina | reverse complement strand
TTTAGTCAAAGCAAGAAGGCAATAAGTATAAAATAACTTGACTATAACCCTATGAAGTACTACATTGCGTTCTTATGAAAATTTTAATTTATGACATTTCATCTATTTTTTGAAAACAAACAAGACAAGTCATGCTTATGTAGATAATAGGATATGTAATCGAGTTTGTGAAGTTATAAATAACATCTCATACATAAATGACTATAGGTACAATTTTCCCTATAATTGTAGTTATCTCTTAAACACAGACATAATCAAATTAAATACGGTGATACTTTTTATTAAAATGGAACGACCCCAAATTTTAGGGGGAAACTGAAAATAACCCATTTGATTATTTACATATATAACATGAAACGATAAAAATTGTTAAAAAAAAAAATTGTATTTTGCTATTTATGTATTGCTTAGAGCCTTAGGCCCATCATGCTCAGGAGTCAGGGCATCGAATGTAAGGCTTTCGTCGTTGGGTTGCACGATTGCATGTCTTTTTATTTGTTTAATTGTTTCTATTGAAAAAATTTCTCAATTAAAAGAAAAATTAACACTTTAAAATGATCTTATGTAAGGCAAAACTACGTTACCACTGCCGCGTGTAAACCGCTTTTGCCTCTTTGTGATATTAAATTTTATTCGGCCCCTTTCTTTATTTTTTATTTACAATTTTAAGTATGGTCATTAAATTTTACCTAAATTATCCATATTATTTCTTTTACAAAAGAAAACTCGCAAAATAAAAAATGATTGTAAATCCTTGCCTTATGAAGTGGATGCTTATTTTTTTTTTATTATGGTTTACCTTAATCGTGGATTTTTATTTAATTGAGTGTTTATTTTGTATTAAAGTTTACTTTGACTATTTATGAGTTGGGTGTTTTATTGAATTAGAAGTTTGAATTTTAATTGTGATTTCATGTAGGTGAATGAGTTGACAAGAAAACCCATAAAATAAAATAAAACAACCATAACGTTAACAAGCAAATAAACACGTCCCTACTCCCCTACTACTGAAATTACCTTTTCATAAATTCGACGATAACAAGCTGAAAATATGTAAAGACAATAGTCGCATGCATAAGCCAATTTAATGTACTCCAATTTTTCAAAAAAAAAAAAGAATACAAATTGTAAAACTTATTAAAGTGACATGAATTCAGAGGGGTAACAAAATTATGAATAAAAAATCTTGTCAAAAACTGACCTTTATTAAATCTTTCATACATGTTAAGAGTTGCTTTGATACATTATAAGATGGTAAATCACAAAAAATTGTGTGCTTTTTTCATTTGCCCCTACCTATTTGCAATCGATAATTTTTCCACATTTCACTAAAATGGTCAGAATGTTTATTGGGGAACAAAAAATTATTAAGCAAAATGATAAAATACGATAATAAATTATTGTTAACATTGCAATAATATATAATCCAATTAATGAATATTACATTATGTGGAATTGAAAATTCAAAAAAAAAAAAAGGGAATAATGGGCTCCCTTCTCCCTAGATCCAGAATAATTCAAAAAGATTATGGACTTCACTGAAAGTTTACATCTTTCCATACCGAGTTTGCATTTTGACCCATTTGGTTTACATTTTTATGTTATTGTTCCACTCGGTTTGCTAATTTACCATTATGTCCCTCAGTTTTACAGAATAACAAAAATTCCAACGATCAGTGGTGTCACAAATTTTAAGCGAGATAAATGAACAATAATCAAACCCCTAATCTTGTTTTATGTTGCATTGCTCGTTTGTTCGCTGGTAGTAAAATTCTATACGGTCGACATTGGTGCGAAAAGTTGCACCTAATGTGTCTACCTATACGTTGGCCATCAAAAAAATCTTGCTCCCGTTTGCTAATTAATTATACTTACAATCCTCTTACTGCCCTCTCTTTCCCTTTCCGTCGATGAATTGGTATTAAGCTGATTTGGTAACACGAAATTGAAAAAATAATGGGCAGATTAATTACTATTACCTTTTTTTTTAATAGTAACAGTAAATTGAAAAAAACACGTAAGAACATTTATACAAATAAGTAAACAATCCCTTGGATTACGCTGTGGATCATCTGAAATCAGAAAGAAAAAAAATGGATTTTTTTTTTTGAAGCATCCGAAAGAGTGATTATTTTCTCTATTTATACAAGCAAAATAAAATATTATGTTTATTAAGGAACCAAGAGGCACTAGCCCCACACCTTGAATCGGACAAAGACGGAATGATAGGGTACCTTGAGTTCTTACAGTTTTATGTCTATAACGCAGTTCATTTGATTACTAAAAGGACGAGCAAAGTAAAATAAAACAAACCCAAAAATCTGCTTTGATTCTAATGCAAAAACCGATGAGCAAATGACCATAATATCCTTCACTACATTAGTTGCTCAATCAGGTTGCTAATTTTTGCATAAAACTCAACCATATAGAACTCAAAATAAACTTGTGATACACAAAACAGAAAACATATCCCTTGCTTCAGACTCAAAAAACTTGCAAAATTTACCTATGTACAATGCTGATACATGGGCATTAGTGCAAAATTGACTAGGATCTTCTCTTAAACGGCATCCTGGGGCAGGGTATTTTGAATGTTTGATGGCATTAGTATGTTAAAGCCGTCTGCTGCGGTAGACACAATCATTCCTGGAATCTGAGCATGCCAATGAAATTCTTTCAAGTCTTTCTGTCCCTGTTTGAAGAAATGGTACATGTATTAATGGTCTAGAATAGTTAACGAAAATTATGATGGATCAGAGATAAGAATTGAATTTACCTGATGAATAAATAGAAGTTGAGGTGGTAAATCTTCTGGGGCATTTACTTGCTCTCTTGTCTTAGCTTTGAACTCTGCCTCCTCTTCCTCATCTTTTTCCAAAGAAAGGTCCCATATCCTGGTTGAGGAAACCAAATGAGGAAGAAATTATAATCTGGTTAAAAGGGGCTTAAACCAAACTTAAGCTGGCATTTCCTTCCATCATTTTTTTTGTGCTGGCTCCCATATGATTCCCTTTACTTACGTTAGCTGATTATCAGCTGATGAAACTGCCAAAGTTGAGCCTTCATGTGGACTCCACTCGATGGATGTAACAGGATGCTTATGGTACTCAAAATGCGCTACTACCGAATCTCCCCCCTGTTCACAGAAAAAAAATATAACAAACACATGGATCAGCCTCATCAAGAATCTAAAAAACAAACACAATTTACCATCCATAAAAGAAATTTTCTCTCATTTAAAGGTAGAAAAAAATATTCAGATAGAATTCCTTTCAAGATCACTGCAAAAAGGATGTATCAGTATAATTATAATGAATCACACAGAACATGAACAAAAGAGAGGACACGTTGAAGACATCAAGGATAGGGCACCCTAACAAAGCAATATAAATAAGAACATCATAACCGAACAGTAAAATTCCTTCCATTGAGAATCAACCAATGCAAATGACTTTTTCTTTTTTAAAAATTGTCCCGTGGGTCAAACAAGACGTACCTTGAGCAATCTAAGATCATGAATAGAAAATGTTCCATCATCACTTCCAGATGCCAACAGACAGCTAGCCAGCCTAATCAAAATTAATGAATGACCAATCAACATCTTTACAAATAATCAGAAACAGTGTTAAAATGGAATAAAAATTTGGTAAAAACATTCAAACACCTGTTCCAGGAGATAACATTCACATCTGCATTATGAGCCTTAAATGACGTTAAGGCTGACTTCCCCACACGTGCATCCCAAATTGCAATATGTCCATCCACAGAACATGAGGCAAATACATCAGGTTCAGTAGGGCTCCACTGCATTGAGATAAGTTGGAGAAACGGTTAAAACATTGAGCAATTGATGATAAGCCATCCATGTTACATCACAATGTTGAAAATTAAAAAAATAAATAAATAAAGTTTCGCTACACATGTTAGAATACATACTTGTAGATCTTCTACGCTTGCAGAATGTCCAATGAAAGGATTAGGGTCAACATTCCATGTGGCATCAGATGCAGGCTCCCATAAATGAATGCAACTATTGCAGTCCCCTTCAGAAATGAAAAAGAAAATGAAAGCATGAGAACCAATTATGTACTTGTAAAGTAACCGACTGGTAATAGTCAGAATGCATAATATTTAACAATACCAGTTACAAGCCTTCCAGTTGTGATGGGATTCCAATCTATAGCATAGCCCTCGTCTTTGTGGCCACCAAACTTAACTAATGGACTCTGATTAGAAACTTGAGAAGCTCCCTGGCCAACTATTGTTTCTGATTCAGCTAAAGCATTTAGATGAGATCGGAGATCCCATACCTATGTGAATATAGCCAAACAAAATGGAAATTTAGTCATTTTTTTGTCTGCCGTTGTAATCAAACAAAAATGATGCAGAACATTAACATCTCCAGATTCTAAGGATGTAATTTTGACCTGCACATGACCGGTATCTGCCCAAGATGCACATATATGAGGATTTTGTGTCATAGCACGTATACGATTGACACATCCTTGATGAGCTACCTTGCGCAACTGTGGATATGAACAAGAAAACTGAGGACTAAAGACAGACTAGAAAATAAATAAAATAATTGATAGGATCTGTCATGAAATTTATAGGATATAAAAAAAAAAGGTATATTACCTGCAAAATCGGTGTCCCAGACCCACCTTCCTCGTCATCATCACTATCTTCATCACTGTCGCTACTTTCGCTATCCACATCTTCATCATCATTAGAGGGTTTGTTAGGTACTAATTCACGCCTCTTTCCAGAAATGTTAGAGACTTTAAATACTCCAATAGAGTTCCAAGAAGGTTTCTCTGCCTGCAGGAGAAGAGATGAAAATCAACATAAAATAGGCCAAATAAGACAAAAGCATGCATTTATCTTTTACTTGTGCCACCAGAGAATCCTGCAGTGGGTTTTCTCTAAACCCATAAATTCTACACCATATGCTCAGAAAACAGACATGTCTTTCTAAATTAAAGTATAAAAATTCCCAAGAAGCACCTTGAAATGATGAATACAAAACAGCCTACATTGAAAAATTAGTTCACAGAACATATACATATGACTAAGAGTATATGAGATCACCTGAGTCCCTGCAACAAAATACGCTGTATGTGGAAACTCATTCCGTACTAAACCCAAGGTATCACGCACAATGTCAAAGCTGGCAAAAAGAATTAAATTCCAGTAGAAAATTAAATAAAGTTCTCATAATCAACATTGTTCTCAAAGAAATGAGTAAAAGCAAAGAAATCGCTAATATCAGCCTTTGCTTTGCTAGAAACAGGACAAACATATTCGAGACAAAGTTATCAACTTTTTCAGTTTATTCAATGATCCTAATCCAATTTTGTTTTTATTTTTATTCCATTTAATGACATTACAGAATCCAAACTTTCAATACCTTCACTTAAGCAACAGAATCTAACTTTCTAAGAAAAAGAAGAGCGCATATAATGAAGATAAAAAAAAACCTTAAACAAGGCCAACCAATGTGAAAGGCGTGAAGGGAATTATAGGCAGTAGGGTCACATTGAAGCTCCTCTCCTTCCTCTAACTTGTCAACTCCTGGTTGCCACACCTTTGTTGGTAAACTCGGAATTGAAGAAGAAGATGACCCATCTCCTTTTTTTGCGACCTGTTTAGAAGTGAACAATGATTAAGGTAAAAGAAAAAAAACGTTTATTATAATTATAATTAACTGAAGGAATTGGAAATGAGATGGTTTACAAATTTAACCTTGTTCTTTCTTTTGGCCTTCTTGGGGTTCTTGATGCTTCGAACCATTTTATCACTTGTATTTTTCAGTTGGTTTTGAAACTGATGATGCTATCGTGGGTTTTGTTGTCAGGTTATTGACACTGCAGCCCCGGTTGTTTGCTGCAAAATAACCAAATGTCTCAATATTTTGGCACAAGTTTTTAAATTGTTTACATTTTAAGACCTTGTCAGTGTTTGACCGCACAATAACTGCATAATGTTGATTTCACCCTTCAACTCTGAAAAGATGAAAAAATGACAGCAAATTAAAGTCTTTTCTTTTGCACATGATTGTTAGTCTAATATTAACAGTCCACCAAAATACATAAGTAAACAATATAAAATCATTAAACTATAATTAGAGCAATATTCACATTTTCTCATATTAAAATCAAAGCTGAAATGGGAAAAAAAAATCGAAACATGAGATATTTTCTTCATAGCCAACTCATGAAGTAGAATATCAGCAAAGAAGCATTTAAATTTAAAAATGAAAAAGAAAAAAGGCAAACGCAAGAAACCCACTACTTAACAACAAAACATTTCAACACAAACAAACAGATTCTCGAAAACATAAATTCCTGAAAATTTTTAATTCAACTTCCCAATAACGGATTTCTTTGATTTCATCGTATTCTCCCATCACCATCAACCTCACAAATTACAAAGAGAGAATAGAGAGCATTCCAAAAATTTTTACGGATAAAGAATTTAGAGTGCTAAAGTTTAAAAGTATAAGCAACTCATCATAAATTCAATTTTATTAGTCAATAGTCCATCAAACAAATGAAACAAATTTTATTGGAATCAAATTTTCGCCTCTGTTAAAATGCAACATGGCGAATTTACACACTGCAACAAAACAATTATATCGACAGTATGTGTTAAAATGCTGCAGAAAAAAAGAAAAAAATTACCTAGATTGATCGAATGGCAGCGAAGGCGGCGAGGGGTGGTTGAGTCCGAGGCCGGTGAGAAATGAGAGCGCCGTCGAGAAAGGGTTAGCGGACTGCGGCAAAGCTTGGTCTTCAGGCAAGAGAGGAGAGCGGCGTTGACGGCGAAGCTTGTTCTTCCGGTGTTCGACGCGGCGGCCTGGAAGGGGAAGCTCCGTTGGAGGTGTGGCGTCTGGGGTTCTGCGAGAGGTGAGTGTGGGTCTAGGGTTTTACTTTTATTATAGGGATTTTTTATTATTATTTGATTTAACTTATTCGGGTCGGGTTCGAGTTTAACCGGGTGGTCGAAATCCAAGCGAAATCATCGTCCATCGAGTCGGGTACGCGCGCACCCGATACATCGTACACACATTTTTCCTTTTTCTAAAAGCCGTAGGTTTCAAATTAGAATCAGGTCGTTGCCTTGTAAATAGGGACTTGACTAGCTTGCAGAATCCGTAAGCTACACACTGCAGCATCAGCCGTTGGACGTGGAGTGAGAAACTAAACAACAGACAATCGAAAGGTGGGATGACGGGAGATGTTTGTTACAAAATTTGTACCATAGACAGGTCCTATAAATAATTCTTAATTTAATAAATATAATTTTTTAATTGCCACTGATTACCACATGTGCATATGATGTAAATCTCATAATGAAATTTTAAAACCCACACTTAATTTGTAGTTTCAACTTCTCAAGAAAGTTCTAAACAGATTTATAACAAACAAAACATTGACCTAATGTTTAAGAAAACATGAACCAAAGGTATAGAGAATGATATTGACGCCACACTCAAGAAATAGATGAGAAGGTGAGTGATAAGTCTAAATTTAGAATGCCACAAGAATGTAAATTCTTGATAAGTTCACTAGTTCTCAAAGAACCAAAGAAAGAATAATCTTTCAAATTCAAATAACATTAATCTCTAATATTCTTACATACAAGGTTGCTGAATTTAAATAAGCTAAAAGAAACCGAAGATCCTAAAAATACAAATGGAAACATTGGAACAACCCTCCAAGTAGGTTTGTCAAAAGATGTTTCAAAAGTCTTCACCAACCCACCATAATTAATGCTATCTTTGACAAACTTAATGCTAGCCTACTATAATTAATGTTATCATTGACAAACTTAATGTTAGTCCACCATTATTGATGGTAGACTTACCTTACACATTGACAAACTTGAAACAAAACAAACAAATGAAGTTGAAAAATAAAGAAGTCGTTGAAAATCCCAAGTCTGAACAAGCTGTAATAAATTGGTCATAACTCATTCTAGAGAACTCCAAATCCAGCTCTGTAAAATTTATTGGAAAGCTAACTTAATTATCTTTCCAACGGTATATAGATTGCACATTACTTCTAGCTCAATCAATACAGTTTTTATTCCGAATTTGACATTTCTGCATTTAATACAAATTGTGTATTTGGCTGCCCAATAACTTGAATAATGCCTACAATGCATTGTCTTCTCTTCAAGCCCAATTCATGATGTCTTGCATCTTAAATTGCATTTTCAATCCATATTTTCTCAATTAATCCATTTAAAGCAGCTTGCATCTTTTTGACTTTTGCTCTTGTAATTGGGCCTCAATGAATGTGCAAAAGATCACTTGAAGTTTTAATGGTATTCTCTTGATGGTTCTCATCATTGCCTCTCTCCTCAAAAGGATTCGTCCTCGAATCTTCACCTATATTGAAAGGATAAAGATCAGAAACATTAAAAGTAGCACTCACATTATACTCACCAGGAAGATCCAATTTGTAGGCATTGTCATTTATTCGTGCAACCACTTGAAATGGACCATCTCCCTTTGGAAGCAATTTGGAACGCATTTGTGCTGGGAACCTCTCCTTTCTCATATGCACCCAAACCCAATCTCCAAGCTGAAAAACCACTTGCTTACATCCTTTGTTGGCTTGAGTAGCATATTGTTTAGTTCTCTTTTTTATGTGTTGGCGTGTTCTCTCATGCAATTGCTTGACAAATTCAGCTTTCTTTTTACCATTCATACTAGCACGCTTATCAATAGGTAAAGGTAATAAATCCAAAGGAGTTAATGGATTAAAACCATATACAATCTCAAATGGTGAAAATTTAGTAGTTGAATAGACAGTTCTATTGTAAGCAAATTCAACATGTGGCAAACATTTTTCCCAAGTTTTCAAGTTCTTTTAAATAATGGCACGCAACAAAGTAGACATAGTTCTATTTACAACCTCAGTTTGTCCATCAGTTTGTGGATGACAAGTAGTAAAAAATAAAAGTTTAGTACCCAACTTGCCCCACAAAGTTTTCCAAAAGTGGCTCAGGAACTTAGCATCTCGATCTGAAACTATGCTCCTTGGTACTCCATGCTACCTGATTATTTCCTTGAAAAACAAATTAGCTATGTTTGTTGCATCATCAGTTTTGTGACATGGAATGAAATGTGCAATCTTTGAAAACCTATCAACAACAACAAAAACAGAATCATTTCCCTTTTTTGACCTAGGTAAACCCAAAACAAAGTCCATAGAAATGTCAACCCAATGTTCACTAGGTATGGGCAAAGGGTTATACAATTCATAGGGTAAAACTCTAAACTTAGCATGTTTACAAGTGATATACTTCTCACATATTCTTTCAACATCACGTTTCATATGTGGCCAAAAGAAGTGTTCTTTTAAAACATTTAAAGTCTTTGCAATGCCAAAATGTCCCATTAAACCACCCCCATGAGCTTCACGCACAAGCAATTCACGCAAAGAACTATGAGGCACACACAATTTATTTTCTCTAAATAAAAGTCCATCATGTCTATAGAACTTACCAAATGTAACTTTCTCACAAGCATTAAACACATTAGCAAAATCAGGATCGTTAACCTATAATTCTTTAATGTACTCAAATCCTAACAACTTTGCATTTAATGTAGAGATAAATGCATACCTTCTAGATAATGCATCAGCCACCACATTCTCCTTACCTTGTTTATATTTGATCACATAAGGAAATGACTTAATAAATTCAACCCATTTTGCATGTCTCTTATGCGACTTACCTTGCCCTTTCAAATGCTTCAAGGACTCATGATCAGTGTGTATAACAAACTCTTTAGGTAGAAGATAATGTTGCCAAGTTTCCAATGCTCTCACCAATGCATACATCTTTTTGTCATAGGTAAGATAGTTTAGGGCTGCTCCACTCAATTTCTCACTAAAGTAAGCAATTGGACGCCATTCTTGCATCAAAACAGCTCCAATACCTATACTTGAAGCATCACACTCAATTTCAAAAGTTTTAGTAAAATTAGGTAAAGCAAGTAATGGTGCAGAAACTAATTTCTCCTTAATTAGATTAAATGCCCTTTCTTGTTCACTACCCCACTTAAATCCTACATGTTTCTTCACAATTTCAGTTAATGGTGCAGCAAGGGTGCTAAAATCTTTCACAAATCTTTTATAAAAACTAGCCAAACCATGAAAACTTCCTACCTCACTTACACTTTTAAGTGTAGGCCACTCTTTAATAGCCTTTACCTTCTCTTCATCAACCTCAATTCCTTTAGCACTTACAACATAACCAAGAAAAATAATCTGATTTGTACAAAATGAACACTTCTTCAAATTAGCATACAACTTTTCATTCCTTAAAATAGTCAATACACTTTGCAAATGTTCAATGTGTTCATCTAAACCTTTGTTACAGATCAAAATATCATCAAAATAGACAACTACGAATTTACCAATAAAAGCACGCAAAACATGGTTCATTAACCTCATAAAAGTGCTAGGTGCATTAGATAACCCAAATGGCATCATTAACCACTCATATAAACCATATTTTGTTTTAAAGACAGTTTTCCACTAATCTCCCTCTCTAATCCTAATTTGATGATATCTAGTTTTAAGATCAATTTTACTAAACACACAAGAACCATGCAATTCATCAAGCATGTCATCAAGTTTAGGAATATGATGTCAATACTTTACAATGATTTTATTAATTGCACGACAGTTAACGCACATCCTCCATGTTCCATCCTTTTTGGGCATTAGTAAAACTGGTACCGCAGATGGACTCATGCTCTCCCTCACATATCCTTTTGCCAAGAGTTCTTCAACTTGCCTTTGAAGCTCATTTGTCTCCTCGGGGTTACTTCTATATGCAGGTCTATTAAGAATGGTAGCTCCAGGGACGAAACCTATTTGATGCTCAATTCCCCTAATAGGTGGCAAACCATTAGGGACTTCATTTGGAAACACATCATCAAAGTCCTGCAAAAGAGTCACAATAGCACTAGGGAAAGAAAAGTTAAGCTCATTAGTGTGTAAACAAGCATCTTTGCACCAAAGTACAACGATAGGCTGTTTTGAAAAGAAAGCCCTCTTAACCTCGCTCTCTTTTGCAAACAAGTTCACTTGCTGCCTCTCTTTTCTCTCAACAATATTTTGTTCTATCTTTTCACTTGCTTTTCTTTCAATCTCTCATTCTTTTGTACTCTCATTTTCATTTTTTGTATCACTCTCTTTTTGTATTGACATTTGATCCTCATACACTTACCTAGGTGTTAATGGTACGAGAGTGATTTGCATTTTGTTCATTACAAAAGAATATCTATTTAAGTAACCATCATGTGTCACATGCCTATCATATTGCCAAGGTCGACCCAAAAGAATGTGTCCAACATGCATGGGTACTACATCACATAGAACCTCATCCTTGTATCTCTCAATAAAGAATGAAACCAACACTTGTTTATTTACTCTAACTTCCCCACAATCATTTAGCCATTGTAGCTTATATGGCCTCGGATGTTTCAAAGTTTTCAAATTTAATTTTTCAACTAAACTAGTGCTAGCTACATTAGTACAACTTCCACCATCAATTATCATACTACATACTTTATCTTTGATGTGACATCTAGTATGAAAGATGTTATCACATTGTACCTCCGCATCCTCTTTTACTTGCATGTTAAGAGCACGCCTAGCAACCATCAATTTACCATCAACAAGATATTCTACACCATCATTAGCATCCTCCAAAGGTGGCATAGGATCATCATATGATTCACTCTCGGTTTCAACATCACCATCATCCCTCAAGATCATTACTCTCTTATTTGGGCATTGAGATACAATATGACATGTCCCCAAACATTTAAAACACTTAATATCTCTATTTCTAGAGTGTTGGGAATCAGATTTACCTTTGCTTTGATTGCCTCCCTCTTTATGATCCTTGATTGGCTCAATCTTAGGCTTTGAAACAATCTTTTCATTTTTGCTCCATTTTGACTTCTATGAGGAAGATGAACCCAAATTGGTTCTAGTGGAACCTTTTTTTTTTAGTTGTCGTTCCACTTTCATGCCATGTGAACCATGTCTTCCAACTCAATATAGTGCTGCAAGTCAACCATATTAGCAATATCTTGATTTAAACCATGTAAAAATCTTGCCATAGTGGCCTCTCATTCTTCTTCAATGTTGGCTCGAATCATGATTATTTCCATCTCCTTGTGGTAATCTTCCACACTTCTAGAACCTTGTGTAAGACTTTGAAGCCTTTGGTGCAGCTCTCTATAATAATGACTAGGAACAAATCTTCTCCTCATGATGGCCTTCATCTCCTCCCAAGTGTTTATAGGCCTTTCACGATTTCGTCTCCTACTTAAAACAAGTTGATCCCACCAAATAATAGCATAATCAGTAAATTCAACAGCAGCTAATTTTACCTTTTTCTCCTCAGAGTAGTTGTGGCAATCAAATACTAGCTCCACCTTTTTTTTTCCACTCCAAATAAGCTTCCGGATCATTTTTACCTTGAAAAGAAGGAGTTTTCAGTTTGATACTCCCCAAATCGCGATCTATATGTCTTGCCCTTTTATTATCTCTTCCACGCATATTAACGGTGGCCTGGTCATCAAAATCATCTATGTCATCGCCATCTTCTTATCCCATGACAGCACACCCTTGATTACCTCTTACATTATGAGCTATTAGTTGTTGCCCCCTTTGTAGATTGACTATGGCAGTGTCTTGCCTCTCCAATTTGTCACAGATCTCTCCAAGCATCAGATTCATGTGCTCAAATTGTTGTTGCATGGCTTTGAGCATGATTGATTGGTCTATAGCTTCTTGATCTTTTGACATATTTGTGATCTGAAAAGAATGTTAGCAAAAAGACCTCACAACACTCCCTCACATGTTTCACTCAATTTGATGTCACTTAACTCTCGTGTTTAACACACAAATTGACTTTTACCCTCTAATGATCTCACAAACTTTTGCCTTTTACCACACTTAATCCTCTCTTTCAGTTCTTTATTGAACTAAATAAACAAAATCAAGAAAAAAAAAACCCAAGTATCACACCAAATATGACAATCCAGCACACTAACAAAGAAAAGAAGTTAAGAGAACACAAAGAATGAAAAGGAAATTGAAGAAAGGAAAGCAACACAATTGATATGTGTGTAAACTATGTCAAGGAAAATGAATAACTAAAATTCAATTTGATGAAAGTAGAAATACTTGAATCCTTTTGTAATCTTTTTTTTTGTACGTTTTTTCTCTTTTTTTTCTTTTTCTTTTTGATAATCAAAATAAATAAGACATTCAAACCTGATTAGAAACTAGCTCTGATACCAAATAATGTGAATCCCACAATGAAACTTTGAAACTCACACTTAATTTGTAGTTTCAACTTCCCAAGAAAGTTCTAAATAGATTTATGACAAACAAAACCTTGACCCAATGCTTAAGAAAACATGAACCAAAGGTATAGAGAATGATATTGACGCCACACTCAAAAAATAGATGAGAAAGTGAGTGATAAGTCTAAATTTAGAACGCCACAAGAATACAAATTCTTGATAAGTTCACTAGTTCTTAAAGAACCAAAGAAAGAATAATCTTTCAAATTCAAATAACATTAATCTCTAATATTCTTACATACAAGGTTGCTGAATTTAAATAGGCTAAAAGAAACCCAAGATCCTAAAAATACAAATGGAAACATTGGAACAACCCTCCAAGTAGGTTTGTCAAAGGATGCTTCAAAAGTCTTTACAAAACCACCATAATTAATGTTATCTTTGACAAACTTAATGTTAGCCCACCATCATTGATGATAGACTTACCTTACACATTGACAAACTTGAAACAAAACAAACAAATGAAGTTGAAAAACAAATGAGTCATTGAAAATCCCAAGTCTGAACAAGCTGTAATGAATTAGTCATAACTCTTTCTAGAGAACTCCAAATCCAGCTCTGTAAAATTTATTGGAAAGCTAACTTAATTATCTTTCCAACGGTATATAGCTTGCACATTAATTCTGGCTCAATCAATACAGTTTTTATTCCGAATTTGACCTTTCTACATTTGATACAAATTGTGTATTCGGTTGCCCAATAACTTGAATAATGCCCACAATGCCTTGTCTTCTCTTCAAGCCCAATTCATGATGTCTTATATCTTAAATTGCATTTTCAATCCATATGTTCTCAATTAATCCATTTAAAGCAGCTTGCATCGTTTTGGCTTTTGCTCTTATAATTGGGCCTCCATAAGTGTGCAAATGATCACTTGAAGTTTTAATGGTATTCTTTTGATGGTTCTCATCAGCATCCACCACAATGTAGTTTTATTAGAAGAGAAAATAGAAAAAGCTTTTATAAGAGATGGCAGCCCAATTAGTAGATCCCTTGCCATTATTGTTGGGCGCTCAAGCCATGCACATTCTGTGAAGAGTTTAAATGGATATGTGAATGAGATGTCCAAATACGTACACCTTACTTTTTCTTCCAACATTTCAATATATGTAATTTGTATATATAAACCTCCAAGAATATGAATTTAAGATGGCACATAAATTATATTTTATGGTATCATTTTGTGTGTGCATACATACATATATTTTAAACTCTTACCACTCTATGCCATTTATATATATATAGGATTTTGAACAGATAGCGTCGATGACTATCACGTAAAATTTGTGCTCATTTTTTCTACCTATTTTTCATCAATAAGTTTATTGCATTTTAGATTTTACTAAAGCTAGAGCTGGTAAAAGTAGACATAAGCCGATTACCAACACAAACACGACATGAACAAATGAGTATGGGTCGTCAAATTTGACACAATTGTTAAATGGGCTGGGTTTGGGTCAACACAATTTTTTTTCATATCAGGTTAGGATTCAAGTTCTTAACAATCTATTTACCCGATCAATAACACAATTATATTTTCTATTGTAAATTAATTTATACGTTCTTGTCATCGAAATATAAATTTCAGACATGATTCTCTCTTTTTGTTTTTATTTTCTAGAAGGATAAACATATATATAGTGTTTCATTTATAAAATTTTATATAGATTTAGAAATTCAATAGTGTAAATGTATAAAATATTGGTAAACATGTATATTTTATAATATCGATATATAATATTTTTTTATATATATAATTAAAACTTCAATAGTGTAAATGTGTAACATTTCAGTGGATATAATATCAATAAAAATAAATGTGTCTGTGTGTGTGATGTAAAATTTTGTTAAATATATAAATATATAGACAACCCATTTATTTTTTATGTTGGGTTAGGGTCTCAGTATTTTGATACGATTATTAAATAGGTCGTGTTTATGTCAACCTAAATTAAATTTGACACGACACGAACACAACCTGATGACCCGTTTTGCCCGCTCTAACTAAAGCATCAACCACTCAACTTATTTCCACAAACGGATTCCATTAGATCAATAGATGAGAATTCGTATGAAAATTTTAAGTTAAAATAACCTTACCCGTTATTAAAATAATTAGAAACTTGAATAATCGTGACCTTCATCAATTTGACGATAAGATAGTGAAATAATTAATTTAAAAATAAAAATTGATCTAATTCACGAATGTAACATCAAATGCGAAGAAAAAAAATTGAAAAATTACCTAGAATGTGCATTATTACCTATATACTATTCCTTCTATTTAGTATTATACAATGTCACTGTAATAATTATTTATTATCTTTCAGAAAAATCTTGACAAACAATTATTGAACCAAAGAAGGATGGACAACATAACAAGGTGTAAATAGAACCATCCGTTTCGATTGATTCAGTTTGTCGGTTGGGTCTAATCTCGAAAGCTCAATGCATGATTTCGTATGGTAAGGATTTGGTCAATTTAACCATGTCAATTGTTATTAATTTATTGAAATTAATATGGGTATATGTATTTGTATATGGGTGTTACATTACACATGCAACTGGTGTTTATTATAAATTCAACTCTTAATTTTCTTACGACCATTTTTTTTTGCCCCATAATTTCCACTATTTTCCAAGAACTTATGTTCATTGTTCTATCTATTTCTTATTGTTTTACAATAGATAAAATATTGCAAGAAAGAGTAACAATATGTTTTCCCAGTAATACCGCTATTTTTACAATATAAGAGTAATATCATTTATCCATTAAATGATTGGATAGATTGACAACTAATATCGATTATGTTAAATGGGTGGGCCGCCTATGATGGACCAACCTGACCGATCCGCACATGAAAAACAGTTACCATGTGCGGTTATTGGGAGTTGAAGGAAATTGATTTAAAATCATTTTCCCATGTTAGTTTCCTATATATACATATATATATAAAACTACCTTTAAAAATCATAACACGAAGAGCAGAGAAAAAAGAATAAGAACGTTGAACAACTCATCAGAAAGAAGGGCATTTATACTGTGGATTAGAGGAGGATTTCCGCCTGGGATTTTTTTCCGACCATTGACGCAATCTAACACTCGATTACTCTGCTGCTTAATTCAAGAAGAAAGATATTTTTAGAATCCTTAATTATTTTTCCTTCAGATTATAACAAGTCTCTCAAACCAATCCATGCACAATTTTTCGAACGGCGCAGCTATTTGCACACCAAATATATTCTAAACACCCATATTTTAATAGAAAATTTTTATTACAAAAATAGCCATAATTCAGTTCACTCTTACAGACAATATAACATAAATAGACAGAACACAGTAATTACTCTTGACACCCACTTAACACACGCATACAACTTACAATTATTACAACTCGAATCTTTAAATTCCCACCTCCTTCCCTGAACTATATGATGGAATAGAGGATTCGAGTGTTATGACAGTAAAATTGTTTTTTTTTTTAAAAAAAAAGAATAAGAGTTTAGTGAAGAGCTAGTTTGGCATTTGAAAATGGTATATATATATATATATATATATATATATAGATGTATATTAAAATTTTATAGATGAGGGTTTACGGGGGCAAAAATCAGTCAATAGTTTTTATTGAGCAAACTCTTTTGGCACCAAACACGACTGAAAGTTGATGTTATGCCCCCCAACTACGAGTCCACGACAAAAGCATTTCACAACAACACCACCACCAGAATCTAAGAAATCATCTTTTACTATTCATGACTTCCATGTGAGGATACGTCCACTTTTCATCAATAAAGCCGGCTAATAATTAAACCCCCAAAAAAAGAAATTTGATAAAAAGCGATTGCGATCTCTAAACTTTCCGTTACAACCTACAGAGAAAAATTAATCGTTGAGGTTAACGTCTAGCTACAGCGGTGGTGAGAAGCAGTCTTTTTATTAGACTCTAATCTTAAGTTGGAGTCGAGTCGAATCTCACTATAATATGCTTTAAATAAATTAATTAATTTTAAAAAAAACTCTTAAAAAAGTGTTTTTATTTTTTTCCAGACTCTAGACTCTAGTCCTAGGTTTCAACCTCACATATGTTAGATAAATAAATAAATAAATAAATAAAAACAAACTCAGCAAAAGCCACGTCAATGCTGGGCACAGAAATCTCGTCGTTAATGTTACTGTATACACATCGTTTGTCTATCAAACGTGTCGTCCTAAACATCACTCAGTTGTAAAATCAATGCACTGACTAAAATTAATATTCATACAAGAACAAATAAAAATAAAAATAATTAAAAAAACCCAATGAAAACCCCAATTGAGATCATTATATTAAAAAGGGAAAAAATTAATCATCAACTAACTACAAAAAGAAAAATACAAAACTTATTATTTTCCAAGGAAAACAAAAAAAACCCAAAATGGATTTTTATTTTATTTATTTATTTACAGCAGCAGCGGCAGCAACAACAACAACAACAACAACAATAATAACCTTCATTCGCGTATAACGAAATGATTACAAATCTTACTCTCACAATCATAAAAAATTAATTAATTAATTAAATGGGGTTTTACCTTAAACGGCGGAAAGCGGAGTTAAAGAGACGGGAGAAGGCGTGGCGGACGCGGGGATAAGCAGTGAGAGTGTAAACGGCGCAGCAACGGAGTAACTGCTCGACGGTCTCGACGAAGATGTTCAGGCTCCTGATCGGCGGCACGTATAGAGTCAACGGCACCGCTGAGAAGGCCACCGCGAAGAATAATTCAATCATCTTTTTTTTTTTTAATTTCTTTTTTTGTTAACAAAGTCAACGACAATATATCAAGTGAAAGAAAATAGAAACTGGATTTTGATTCGTTTACTTCTTTTTTTTTTTTTTTTGATTTTGGAGTTGTGATGAGCTGACAAAAAAAAAAAAAAACAAATGAAGTGAATGAATGAATATATACAAATATAGGCAAAAATAAAACGATGAAAAGCCCCTTTAGATTTGGTTGCGCTGTGTTTGTCTGATTGCACTCGAATTATGTTCGTATCCGGCGTTTCTTAATTACATTTGGATCCACAATTTTTATTTTATTACATATAAGTGCCTGGACTATCCACTTGTATGTTTTTCCATTTTTCCTCTTCATTATGAGGTCACCGAAGTTTGGCATGTGAAGCGGGGCCCTCTGAAGTAACCCATTCCAATCTCCAAGCACGCATTTCAGCTATTCACGTGTCTAATTTTTATTGGAAGGAATTGTATATGAAGTTTACTACAATCTCCACATAAAAGCTTGAGATGCATGCGGTCTTATTATAAGATACGTGGCTCCACACACTTAATCAACTTCCATAATATGCTAATCACAGATCACTAATTTGAGGTTCACAAAATGCTCCCTAATCATAAGAACTACTGGTGGTGGTCGATGTTGCCATATCTAATTGTCTTAATGTGTCTACAGTATTTGCTAATGCCGACATCATTAAATCATTATCACTTTGAATTGGCCAAATATTTGATTTTTGAGAATTCAACGAACGACGTCACCTTGCTTACTGTGTAGCATCATCTCAAATATTTTATTTCTTATCCAAGACAAATCACTAATTATCGAGACTTAATCATTGGATGATCTCAACTAGTGGTGGGGCGTGAGTTAGCTCAAGAGTGGAGACAAACAGGGGCTCAATTTTTCTCGTCCAAAAATTTGGATATAGAATAAATACTTCTCAATATTTATGAAAGCTAATTTTTTTTTTTAGAATGCACCACAAACATATAAATGTATTTTTTACTCACAATAAAATTTTTTTACGGTAGATGGATAGTTATAACTTAAAAACTATAATAATAAAATATTCATAAATATTTATTGTTGTGAATTAAAAATTAAATTAATTTTATTACATATTTGTATAATAAAAACACTATAATACTTGTAATACTTTCATAAAAATTATAACTATAAAAAAATAATGACGGAATATCAATTTTTATTTTATAGTTATAATTTTTTTTCCTTTTTTTTTCAACACCACCTCAGTATAAAGTAAAGCCTTAATAATGCACCAGAGAGTGCTTTCAATGTGCTAGAAGCGGGTTTAAAATAGTCAAATTTTTGTTTTCCAGAAGCAGCAGTATTTTTAAAAAATAACACACTTTCTAAAACAATTACTTGATAGGCAATTAGATATTATTTTAATCAGAAATGGAAAAGTTAAAAAAAAAAGAAGAAAGACAGGGATCTCACAGACACAGAGAGAGAGAGAGGGAGAGAGAAGCCCTATGCGTTCATAATAGCATTTGAATTTTGAGGTGCATTTTAAGAGATGTATTTGACAAGTCCTCCAAAAGGCAACTTCATTGCATCTCTACAAATAATTGCACTCACAAAATGTGAAAGCACGCCCAAAAACCAACAACCGCAACCGCATTAACTTATATGGACGACAAGCTAGACGAACAAATTTGAGCTGAATGAACTTTACTCGCAACTGCTTTTATTCAAATCTGTCAGAAACTCCAAATAGAACTGTATGCAGAATATTACTGTACATCTATGAAGTACAACCCTTCTTAAGTGTGCAGGTCATGAAGCTAAACAACAGTCCTATATGCTTACGAAAAGAACAGTTTAGGACTAAGTTAGGCATGACATCAACTTATTGCACAATTGCCGCAAATCAAGCGAAGGATCAGTCAAAGATATACTTGAAAACAGAGATCTTGCCTCTAGAAGTCCTTCTGATAAAATACTCTCCGGTATCACATCTTCAGTGGCCATAAGAGCTGTCATTAGCTTTACACCAGCTATCTTTTCCTGATGAATAATGAAATGAAACCAATAACATGAGCTTTTTTATTTTTCTCTTCTTTACTTATTACATGGAAATAAAACAGAAATATAGAAAAAATGAAACAAAGAAAACATAATTTCTTTATTAGAAAGCAATAAAAAAACTGTCCAAATTATTTCAAATTCTAGTAAGGACATTTATTCGAGTTAAAACATGGGGAGAGATGCATCTCCACCGATAGATGTCAGCACAATACATCATATTGAAGTAATTGCCTTCGGTTTGGGGAAAAACAGGGTTTACTTATAGACGGCAAAATCACCTAGTCATTGGGAAATTATATCATTACGAACATTTGACTTAGGCTCCAAAATTAGGGGCCTTATAAGCAAGTCACTGATTCCTATCAAGTGTCATATAAGACTAAACAGAAGTCCTGCAACAAAAAGGGCCGTTCATGTAATCTATAAAATATTTAAAACTAGGTTTCAATACCTTTTCTGACTCTTTTCCAAGAAATTTTAGAGCGAGTTTGAGAAGATCCGATGAATATGGAAGAACTGCTGACTTCAAATGGTACACAGCTGAAAATAGAAACTGGATACAGGCTGCTCCAATATCTGGGTCAATCACCCTCTGTATTTGACATCAATTATCCAAGCAAAACAGGAGAAAATATGACTAAAAGAATGAGAATCTTTATTATTTGCAACTCAAAAGTGAAAAGAACGTAATTTGTGAACTGAACAACCATAGTAGATGAATTAGTGAAAAAAGTCAAATACCTCAGAGGAATGAATGAGAACTGGAAGAGAATTCTGGGCGAAGGGTTTCTTGCCGAAATCTGAGATCTTCTGACAAGCACTAATGAGAACATTAACCATGCACAGACGGAAAGAGAGCAGCATTGGCCCATGTAGTGCAGAGATTCCACAACCCAAATTAGACTCAGAAATGCCTTTGTTCTCATCATGAACGATATGAAGAACGACATGTTCGAGGACACAATTTCTAGAGACAGCGTTCCCTGCAATTTGAACTAAATATGTCAGCTTAGATCTAACCAGCAACAAAAATGCTTGTACTGTATTAAAGATGCGATACAGACCAGGATCAACACTCTTCCCAGCAATTTTATTCACTGATGTGAAGTCTTTGCGTAACTCAGGAGATTGCAGTTCAGCACATATCATCAATGCCAAACATTCGACACACCCAAGTTGTGCTTTATGAACTGAGAGAAGAAAAATAACCTTCAGCCCCAAACTTGAAAAATCATAATAAGAGGTTCGGTAAAAATGGAAAAGCCAAGTAGTTCATACCTTCATCATCAACTAAAGAAGGCCATAACAGAACTGCTTCTAATGTATTCCTAATTCTAATCATTGCAGGATTTGAAATTGAATCCTTTCCTCTAATCTAGGAACCAGAAAAAACTTTAAATTAGCAGCAGCATAAATGAACAGATGACAGCTTACACCTATACAAGATGAGAAAGCTAAATAATCTGCAATGCAGATCACATAAATATATATAATGATGACAAAAGACAATTACCTTAATGCTAGCACAGACTGAAAATAAACAAACTTTCATCTTTAGAATATCCTTTAAACCTGCAGCATGCTCTAACTGAGAGCAAGCAATTGGAAGGAGCACCTGTAGAATCCAATGGCAGGGAGAGTTAAGAAAAGCAGATATGAAAATAAAGAAACACAACAATCAAGTTTAAGCACAATGGGAAAGCATAAGAAAGCAAAACATACATCTAGGTTATATATCAACATGCAAGTTGTATGCTGAGGATTTTATTCATTTAGTCATTTTATAATAACCAGAGATCCCACAACCTTTATATGTCGTGGATTTCATTATCATCAATGCGGAATGAAGATTGAAGGCAGAAAATGAAATGATTATAGTAAAAATATGGAATTCCAGCATAGTTCCCTAAAGGGATTTAGTAAATTCAAATGGTGATATGACCAGGGCCCAGAAAATGCCCACAAGAATATCATTTTAAGACAAAACAGAGATAAAGAGAGAGACAGAGAGAAATCAATTTCCTGCAGGATCTAACGCAACTCAAATGCTAATTTAAAACAACAGAAAAGAGAGAATGGCAAGAATCTCCTCCCATTTTTCTGTGAAACTTGCTATTCCTATCAATTTCACTTAACACCAACCTGGATATCTCATCAAGATCATATCGTGCCAGGCATTTTCTTTGAGAGCTGGATGATACAATAGGGTACAAGACTCAAACTCAATTCCAAGATCTGTTCTGACACTTACAACCAAGGTTACGACCAGCCTTTGCAGCAAAGTCATACCTTCTCTCATTTGAAGTTTCACAGATCAAACCCTACAGGGGAGAAAATTATGAGGAAAGGAGCTCCACCCACCATTGTCACTCACTGTTGTTTTCAATCACTTAAAAAGCGAAAGGGGAGGAAGAGGCCTAAGATCTCATTTGTGACGCATATCCCTAATCTGAAGACAGTAATTATAATATTTTAAGAAATTTTAAGATGAACAAATAACAAAAAAGTATGCCACCGGGGGCACAGCCAAGTGGCTTTCAGCCTCTTTGTTTGGCTAGCCACCTAAGATCAACTCCAGAGGTGGGTGGGGGGTTAAAAATTATCTATGGGTCTGCCCATCCCCTACCCTTTTTTAAAGAAAATAAACAAAAAAATGTCCAGGCAAAGTTACTGTTATATACTTGAGGATGAATGCGTCCGCACAACTCAGCAGCAAGTTTCCTTACATCTTGAAATTCAAAAGTAGAAAATGCCCTGTAATTAGAATACAGAAGAACATCAATAATCACTTGGGTTACTGAAGCTTTAAAACAATTTATGCTAGAGCATCAACCTGTTCAGAAGAAACACAACAACACACTCGTGCCCATTTGTATTGATGTCTCCATATTCTGCCAAAAGTAAGTAAAAATCATCAAGGCTAAAAATGCTATTTCAGTTGTGGGTTCTACCAACATCCTAGCAAGTCACTGATTCTAGAAGGAGAGACATAGGCAAAGAAATACACAAAAATATGAGCTAGTATACTGGTTTACATAGTAGGAATCACAGCATTTACCCACATTGTGGCAGACATGGCACAATAGATCCAGAGCAGAATTCAATAGTTAGGAAATTGCAATTATGTTTTCAAGAAACAGAGAAGAAAACCCTGAGATTTTGGACTTTCAATCTAACTTTTGGACGCTTAACAACATTGTCAGTTGGAGTAACGGATCATATGAAGATGGATAAATAGAAGAAATAGAAATGTATGAAATTTACATACCATTTGTAGTTAATTCATTGAGAAGTTGACCATACATGATAGACAAGTTGAGGTCATCAAAAATTCTCAGTGGAAGCAGCCTAATCACAAGTAACGGACAAAGACGCTCAAATAAAGATTGGTAATTCCTCTCAGACTCGTCACTTTTGTAGGTTCCACTTCCCAATTTAATGAAGCTTTGATCAATCCTGATAAGAGAAAAATGGCTGGAAATCATTACAATTTGCAAACATAGAAAGAAGCCATATAGCTATCAGTTATGCTTACACCTGCTAAAACCTTTTTTATGGTTAAGCTATTAGAAATAAATAGGATCATGCGCATAGTGTAGAGTACATCACAGCCACAAACAATAATCTTGAAGTACACAACTAAAGAATTTACATATCTATACTCCTAGTTTGTTTACCTAATGATGTAGATATTCCTAAAATGAAGTACGTTCATAAACGTAGCCAAATCTGAAATGAAGAACATGAGACAAGTGATAAATTATTGATGAGGGAACACTCACTCTTTCTGTCCTCTCATCTGGGACAGCACACGATGGAGGACTACATCTATAGCTTCCGTCAAGTACTCACTTATACAATTCAAGAACCTGACGATAATCACATTTGATGGCTCAGCAAACATCTTATCAATCAATGATCCAACCAAGGAGTTCCAGTCTTGAACCTATAATATTAAACAACAACAAAAAAGCTTAAAAGATGACCTTCACTGAATCATTTTACCGATTAAGTTTTTTTGACAAGAAACTCAAAAATGTATTAATGAAGAAGATATAAAACAGATAGTGGACTGGCTGTCCACTAAGAAAATAAAAACTAGGACTATTTGTACTATACAAAAGTATACCCAATCACCCCTATGTAAGGCTAGAATCAGTTATCACTCCCTATCGTAAAACTCCATCCCAGTTTAGATGTATGAAGAAAAAGGATGAATCATTTTACTGATTAACTTAAAATAAAAAACTGCAAAAGCTACGTATGTCATTGGGCACAAGAACTATTATTTTATATATAAATATATATATGTAGGGGTGGCTCCCTTAAATTTTTATTTAAAATCAAGACTTAATTTTTCATCAATTGGATCTAATTATCTAAACACCAAATAGATGAATGATGACTTAAATGCTATCTTTTCACTTTAGATTAGCACCAATAGATTGAGCAAATCCAATGAATGAAAAATTAAGTCGTGACTTTAAGTATAAAAATTAAGTTGAGGAACCTAGCATAATTTTAGGAAAAATGTGGGATCCTAATTGTGGCCGTTGGATTTGATCCCCCCCCCCAAAACAAAAAATAAAAAAATTTCTAACAGCCCACATCCCACATTATAACTAAAATGTTGGATCCCTTATTGCAAGCTAACTCTATATACACACACATATACATATATAGAATCATTCTCTGGTAAAAGGGCCCTCATTTTAATAAGGTGAAAACCAAGCTGAAAGATAAAACAACACGAACTACAATAAAGTGTTTTGTCGTCTTTTAACGCATTGAATTTCCCCTTTTTTTGGTTATTTTCTTGTCTTTCAGTTTGCTACTCGACACTCGCTGTATTAAAATGGGGGATTCCTCATTAGAGAAGTACTCTCTCTCTCTCTCTCTATATATATATATATATGAAAAGGCAGGCGATGTCACGCTCCTAATCCCACCTGGTAGCAAAAGGCCGCGGCAACCCTTTAAAATTAAATAAAAGACTCTCTCTCCTCTCTTCTCAACTAACCCCACTGTATATTCAACTACCAAATTCATTCATCATTGAAAGCACTAAATAGTTGAATAAACATCCTTGCTCACTTACTCCGACTTTTTACATTTGGAACCTAAGCAATCAATTGATTCACTAATATTTTTTTTTTTTACACCTAGGTACTAGTCTTTATATTTAATTATTTATTCATTTTATTATTAGAAATATTTTTAACATCTTTGATTTCTCATTTGTAGATCAACAATTGATGATGAAAATATGGCTTCGGATTGATAATAATGATAAGTATTGATGAACTCCTATCTCATGTTGGTGTTATTATTTTTTCTATACAAATGAAAAATTTATTTAGCTTATATTTAGCATTTTGTGTACCCAATATTTAATTATGTCGGATTGTAGGATCTAATATTATGCAATATCCAGGCATAGGATTCTTTTGAACAAGTTAAAAGCAGTAGTAACAGTTGAACAAGGATAGGTGATCATATATGAAGGCAATTATAAAAGTACTTTGCAATTTTATTTATTCTTAAGTTTCAATGTGAACTTATATTGTGGTATTGCCTTACCGGAATTTTGGTTTCCATTAAGTATGTATAACTCTTTTAATTGTTTCTTTCTCATGGTTGCATTTTATTTTTTTCAGTTTGAAATTTTATTTTAAATCCTTTGGCTAAGTTGAAAGTCTTTGTTGAAAAATGGTTCTGACTTATTGAGGAAAAATTGAAAAAGAAGTGGGGACAGATGAAGAGGAGGAGAGATCAAATTTTTAATCAAAAAATTATTAAAACAAAAGTTGCTGCAGCCTTTTAATGCCAGCTGGGTTTGCTGCATTGCCCATCTGAACGGCACACACACACACACACACACACACACTCTCTCTCTCTAAATATATATATATACATACATATCTCAGAAATGCTAGCTACAGTACATCAAACCTAACAAAACCCAGCTGGCTAGTCTATCTCTTCAAAAAGTCGAAAAAGTTAAGTCAAGACTCCTAGAAACCAACCATGGTTGAAACAAAGTGCTTGTAATACGTAGGTGTATGCAGCAGCTATCATAAATTTTTAACATCTGTAAGGGTATAGAGGAGATTTTCAGCAACCAAAACTAGCAAATTTCAATTCATAGCAAGCTTGCAAACATTCCAACTATTTATACGTGGGTTCTTCTGTTGCTATTTCCTAGAAGACTTTTAATCAATTTGATTCTCTCTAAAAATATTAAGGACCACAATCTTTTCGCATTATAGGTGTTAAGAGTTAAAGCTTTACCTAACATTAGTGTTAAAGACAAGTCCAATGATAGGTGTATCCATAGAACATAAATCTATATATCAAAGTATCTTCACCACATCATTTTCTAATATTTTGCCAATAGATGTATTGTGATAAGTGCATATGGATCAATATTATTCGACACCTGTATCTATACTTCATAACTGCATTCTGTTTTAACAATGTAAACTATAATGCAAATTAGACTTGATTAAAGAAGTGGTCTTACACTTTTAGCCCACTGAGGTATTAGTTTGAATATTCGATCAGTATCCAACTTCGCTCCTGCCAAGTATTATGAAAAAGATCCATAGCTTATGAAACAAGTTAGAAGCAAAATGAATGCAACGTGATTAGAAACATCTTTTTTATTCAAAATCCAACACAACTCTAAAAGGAAAGCATACATCAAGAAATGGATAACTTTTTCAGAAAAACAATGTGCCAGCTAACAAACAGAAGACCTGCAGGGGGGTGGGGGGAATCAATTTCCAATTTCTAGATAACAAATCTAGAGGATTGCATGGTTCTTTATACTCTGGAGCAACATTAAGACCTTACAAGCCAGATGGCACAATTGCAATATTATAAAGGTTATATTAAGCAAACAGTGAAAGAAAGCCGATTATGTGCCAATAATGGGGAAGATTTCATATGGAAAATGATGTAAAGTAGAAGATGAGAACCACAAGTCATATTGACCAACTTTAGCATCAAAACAGTAAGAGACGTGCCTTCCTCTAGACATCCATCAGTTTCCGGAAGTTCTTGTATCCGGTTGAGGTTGCTGCAAACAATAAATATAGAAAGAAAAAAAAATTAGCACATAAAGATATTAACAGAGCATAATTCAAAGAAAAGATCTACCACAAAAAAGTATATCTCATATAACTCCCAATAGATTGCACTCTCCGGAATGGGGAACAATTAAGGAAGGAGAAATATACCTGAGACAATCAAGCAGTACACATATAACCTCAAATTTGTTATGATATTTGAGTACCCCAATGCAGGCTTCACAAGCAGAAGATTGTACTTTTCCATCAGATGAGTAAACAAGACGAACTACACCAGGCAGAACTAAGGATGGGTCTGTAAGAAGAAAGAAATAACTCAGAAAGCAAAGTACTGCACCCCAATTGTCAATTTTTATTAACAAAGCAATAGAATTTTTTTTTCTGCAAGGTCATATGACCTTCAAAAGAAAATTACCAACAAGTTGAATATGAAAGGAATACCAAGTGCCAGAATACTCAACAACTGAAGAGTAAACTAAGCAAAGGCACTGACACAGTACAACAAATAAAAGACATAAATATGGCAGCAGTTCTTAGAAGCCCATTAGAATACTTCTATCAGTAAGCCCTCCAAATGCATTTGTATATTGTCCTTCATAAAAGAACCCAATTGAAAGCTTGTTGAAGTTTTTTATATAGAAGATGATTGTGGTATTGTAGCCCCTTTACATATAAAATGTGGGTTTTCAATAGAACAAGTTGATGTTCTTTCCAAGTCAACTACATCGGCGAATTTTCCATTAATTATTTGTAACTGAAATGATCCATTTCTTGTGGGACTTTCAGTCACCACATCACAGAATTAAAACTCAGAACCAGTACAATATAGAGTGACTGTTCACATTTAACATGTAAACACAGATTCAACTGCAAGCCACTCTTTTCTTAAGGGCCATAGAAAACAACCCAAATGCAACTAATGAGCCACTCACCCACAATTCCATTCTCTCTAGGAGCCTTTCTATCGATGATTTCTAGGAATCACATAAATGTAAAGCCCTCCCACTGTTACACAGGCTTCAAAAAAGGAGTACTGGAAGTTATCCACAAAGAGGTTTTTAACTTCAATTGTCCCATGCATGGAATAATAATTTGATATTTCAATGTTCACAGATGAAGAATTCTATTTTCCAAACAAGAACCAGCACATCCATCATACTCTATTCCTAGTGATGGCTATCACAATTGCCAAGTGCGAAGTCATGTACGAGAACAATACTGAGAGCCTGCTAGGGTAAAAAGTAACTTTCAAAACTAACCAATCAATGGAAGCAAATTCGATGTTTGTTCACGAATTACATCGTCTTCATCTGTGAGAAGGTCTAACAATTTGTTTGCTATATCTTGCCTGCAGTAGTTGTACAAGTTACAATCAAAAAATAAGAAATTATTCCCTAAGTTCCAAGGAACCAAAACTGTAAAAACATCAATGAATTATAAATGGTACAAGCTAATAAAATAGCCACATACCATGCCAAATGAGAATTTGCATTAATTGAACGGGAAAATATACACATGAGTTCTGATATAACATCAAGAGCGTTCTTCCTCTGTATGGTGTTTCCAGAGGTGAGTCGTATCAAAACTTTTTCAAGGCAGTGAACATCAACACTTCTGGTGAAAGTCAGGAAAATCAAACATAAACCACGATAATTCATTGATGATACAAACAACCAATAGAGAAAATTTAAAAAGTTACAAGAAAAAGTACATGGAGCAATATTCTGCTATGAGCTTAACAACAGCTCTAGC
The DNA here is from genome assembly GCF_000493195.1 of Citrus x clementina. Classification (NCBI taxonomy): domain Eukaryota; kingdom Viridiplantae; phylum Streptophyta; class Magnoliopsida; order Sapindales; family Rutaceae; genus Citrus; species Citrus x clementina. The sequence continues at coordinate 25,356,284 of NW_006261964.1, read as the reverse complement.
TGTGCCATCCTGCTCATCTAGAAGATTAAGTAGCAACGGTAGCACAGAATCCATCTGTCTGGTGTCAGTGAGACTGCTTCCAGGGGAATGATTTGCCTTGAAAAGGGCTCTCTTAAATATGCAAACAACCCCCTCTATCACATCTTCGTCATGACATTGGAGCTTCAAAGAAATAAAGAAAAAGGAGAACAAGATGTGAGCATGCTTACAGTTATACAACGATTTCAGACTGTAACTCTCAAAGTCAGAATCTAAATGCAAAAATAAGAACATTGCATGATAACTGAATTCCCAAAACTGTATAATAGATACTTGTACTCAGCACAGTAAGTCTATATCGTTCTCTATAAACGAAAAAACCTCCTGATTGTATTCAATCATAATTATAATCAAAATCAATACTGCACTACTGCAAGTGTACTCATAAAAAAATGCTAATATAATCAACATCCACCATTCAGTCAATCAACACTAAGCAATAGAAACGACACTCATCACAGTTCCAAAAAATGATGATAGCTACCTCATCCACTAGACCTTGTAAGCAAATGCATATGCCAATCAATATATCAAGAAGTCCATGATTTGAAGTCCTTTAACCTTCTCAATGAAAAACAAATTGCCAAAAAGAGAAATCTCTCTATCACACAACAGAAGCACCAAAGGGAAAGCCTTCTTCCTAAAATACAGAACATCCAACGAAAATTAAGGGGGGAAAAGGAACTAGAAATTAAAAATTATGAAAAGGTATGAAACATCAAATCCATACGGACTACGACCCAGAGGCCATAGCAATGTGCTTATCACACCACCATAAATTAAATTTACTTTTAAAACAGAAGGTATGGTTGGGATATGTCTCAAACACATACACACATTTGGCGCTGTAAGTTCATATCCATGGACACAACTTGCCACAGCATTATCCATAATGCCAGACAGCTGATATTTAACAAATATTTGACAGAAAATTTTTCATAAACCATATGGTTGTGTGTGTGTATTCTTCATGACCTTGAGCACAATTAGTTAACTACCTGAGGTAAAAGAACATAAGACATCTGTGTTCCGTATTCCGACACTATACTTTCAAATTTCTTGCCATCAAATCTCCCTAACAGAAGGCACATGCAATTCAGGAAAAACTTTCTGGTCTCCACACCGCCATCCTTGCTCGCCATTTGTTCCTTGGAGTGGTTGTCGGTAATATACTGCACATATTTTTCTTTCAATATCCACAAGATCAAATAAAAGAAACAAAAATACACAAGTTGTGACAATATAAAATAAAATTAACAAAAAGCCTCTAGATTTCAATAAACATTTACAGTATCAGCAAGTTCTACAATAATTCAAATCCAATATGAAGAAGCACCATAATCTCATCCCCCAGAGGATAGCCCCGTTGGTTCGGCCTTTGCAGTTGAAGCAAGAGGTCAAGGGAACGATCTCCCCCCACACCAACCTCAACGAGGAAATTCTCTCATTTGAGTTTGTGCATGGGATAGGTTAGGGTCTGTGAGATGCGCAGGTTGCCCCCCGCGGGGGGGGGGGGGGGAGAAGGGTGTGTGGGGTTGTTGTCGGAGGGGTTGGTGGTGGTGGTGGTGTTTGAAAGAAGCTAGTGAAAGATTTTATATATATATATATATAGAGAGAGAGAGAGAGAGAGAGAGAGATGCAGCAGACTACCTATTCTCATCATATTCCCCAAATCATGTAAGGAAAAATTCAAAATTAAAAATAAAGAAACAATAGTTTAGAGATCAATAACAAAACCACTGTATCTTGTGACACAAAAGATAAATATATCCCAAATAACATAAATTATCACAGGTAGTAGATTAAATTTACCTGGATGCCCGATAAATACTGGTCTAACAGTTCTCTGCAGTGCTTAAAAGACTTGTGATCTTCTAAATGCAATAGCATGCAGTAATGCTTCCAACATGAAGAAAGTAGCATCGCTCCAGTCCTGAGGATTTTTGAGCCTGTCTTCGATGTGCAGACAAGACAAATCATGATGCTAAAAAAAATTAGATATATTTAGAAAAATACTATGCCTAAAAGCATGTATTAGATGTAGGACCTGCCTCAGTTTGAATTCCTCCATAATGGCCCTTTATTTCCTTCAACCATTTAAGAACTTTCTCCAATCCTTTAGCATGTAAAGGCCTACTTTTTCTGCTCCACTGTAGCCAAGAATAGACGCATCAGTATCAAACTTAAGACTTATGATTACATCATTGTAGGTTAGAAAGTGCAATAAAATTGGTGTATTGATCAGCCTACGTGTAACTATAAATTATAAAATATCAACTAAACGTTCTTTCTCAAAACAGAACCAGCAATCAGAAGTTAATTCTATAAAAATGTTAAAAAGATTTTCTAACTTCTAAAATCTACAATTAAGATTATTTAAACAGCGAGCAAAAAATGTACTAGCATCCATCAAAAAGTAGAGATTGCAAATGCTAAAAGTTACTATGGTAAAAAGAAATATTACTCAAAATGTAAAAATAAAGTAAAAAATTAAAACAAAAAGTTGAAGTGGCCGGCCCCATGTAAGAGTAGGAAATGTTCAACTTAATCAATTCTTGAAAAGTTTCACTGCAGGCAACTGGGGAGAAACAGACATTGTTACAAGGAACCAAACAACAGAGAAAATACATGGTAAATCAAAATAGGTGCCAGCATGAGAAATTAGCAATCTGTCCATGAGGCAAGAGTCCAACAACTTGTCTGAATATGATGTTAGTTTAGCTTTCCAATTAATAATCTACATGAGTTTAAAATTCAGAGAATCAAAGACAAGAATGGAAATTCTGACCACATATTCTCCAGGTAAAATACTATGAAAGCCTCAATTTCCAAGCTCCAACACCTAAGAGCACAGATTTAGATGGATGCGATTTTTACCAGGACCAAGAGGGTAACTTCTCCCTCGCTACTACTTGAGACATATTTATACAGTTTCTCATTGGGAACCCAAAAAAAAAAAAAAAAAAAACTGTAGTGCTTGACATTTCAGAATAACTGCTACTCCCAAAACAGTAAGGAAAAAGATATCTTGATTTTTGAGATGTACTGTTACATTAGGTTTCTTCACTTTTCAGGTTATACTGTAAAGATAGTTTCTTATACAAAAATCTTAGTTCAAGTCCTAGAGATTAAAATGCACTCATCTTTCCAGAAAAACCAAACCAAGTACTTTTCATAAGACTGGGAGTCTATTTCAAACAAACAACTAATACATTATCAAACCTCAAGTTCTAGCTTCACTTTTTGTGTCCTTGAGCTTGCAGCCTGATCAGAAGAAACGTACATTTCCTCAGCTTATTCTCCCAAGTCTTGGCAACTTGACATGAATGTTTAAAAATGCTTTGAAGTAATAAGATATTTTCAGAGTTAAGTGTACTATTTTAGCACTATTTTTTTTTTTTTTATAAGAAACTCAAAAATGTATCAATGAAGAAGACCTAAAAGCACTATTTATTTATTTACTGTTACGGATTGACACTATTAGTGATATCTCACACACCGCTTGAGACGTTGCAATATTAATGCAAATACACGCAAGCATCAATTAATCAGATTTTGTCTAAAATAGCCCTACTCCAGTAATCTAACCAATTCCGGAAAAATATCACATTTCTAACTCACCACCAAGAAGCACAATGCCCATCAGGCAAGAAAAGAAGTAATAAGCAGACAAACAAGAAAAGGAGGACAGAATGCAGGTCACCCATCCTTTGAAAGACTTTCCCTGCCTAAATAAAATTCAATATTGGACTAAACTTTCTACTGCTTTCCAAAAGCACAGATAGAAGTCCATAACAGGCAGAATGTACGCAGGGTTATTTCTTTTTCCCCAAAATATTTTCTCTTCCCTCAGTTATTTTTATAATAGCAATAACAACCAGAATTGATACACTGAAATTAATAATAATAATAATAATAATCACAACCCAACCCAAACCCACGCAACAAAAACCAACAACCCCCCCGCCCCCCCCCCCCCAAAAAAAAAAAAACACACACATACACACACTCAATGTACAAAAATTCACCACCCAGCACAATTAAAAAATTAAACAGATATAGGACATCAGAAGACTTTGAAGGTCCAGAAAATAACAAGGATAGAACATACGGCAAGGAGTCTCTGCACTAGGCTAATAAGTTCCTGCAGATGATCCCATAGCAAAAACTCCATTTCCATGTTAGAGATTTCTGAAGTTTTATGAGCTAGCTTTTCTTTCTTCTCACAAGGGGCAGACGTTACTGATGCTTTGAAATTTGATGATTTTTGCCTGTCACTTGAAACCCTAGGCCTTTTTGTCAAAGCCTCAGTGAGTGATAGAAAACAATCAGCAGCAGACAATGAAAGACGGGATGGCAGCTCGAATCCATCCTGTGTGGTGCTGAGAAATAAAAAGAAATAAGCCATATTACCCGAACAAAAGATGAAGCTGTCACATAAATATCTCAATCAAGATTTATAAAACCCAGTAATGACTTCCTCTTCCAATGAATTTTTTAAAGTTGACATGTCTGGAGAATCATAAAACATATGACTCCGTTGAACATAGGCTTTTGTTTATAATAAAAAAAAATCAAGCTGAGTTGAAAGGTCCAGAATCATATTCTGTAAAGTTAAATCCGTTTTATATATTTATCTAAGTACTGCCAATAAAAGCACCACATTTATTATCAGAAACAAGAATTTTATTAGAAAGATGACAAAAAAAAAAGCACAAAATTAAGCATAAAAGATAGAAATTCAAAAGATAAAACTTTTTAACTTCCATAGCACCAATATATTTTTTCTCATTTGAGGGTGTCTTTGCACCGTTTGCCATAGACATCAGTCTCATGGCATCTCAGTCTCTAATTTGAGAAACAGCTCGCCAATAGCACAATACTATGGTTTAACAAAGGCACTTGATGCTTGCAACAATCCATATAGTCAAAAGTGGACATTTTGCTACTTGTACAAGGTTCAGACTATTTTCCATATATACGAGTAATAAGGTTAAAAACGTAAAGAAATCTACATATCACGAACAAAAATAACAAGAAAGACACAAAATCTCCATCCAATAAAAGAGTGTGAAGGAAATTAACCTCTACGAAGCCCCACAGAAGGCTCATATATAATTCTTCTTTAGTGTATTCTGTATCTTTTAATAAGCAGCAAAAAAAAATTTGTATTTCACATACACACACACACACGAACATAAATGAAAACCAACAAGATGCAGAAAACAACTCATATTATATGCACAAAAGCAAACACTAGACAGTTGTTCCTTGAATTTGCACCAAGACATGAAAAAAAAAAAAAGCTAAACATGATCACTTAACATGTAGAACTCATACCTTCCTTTATTAACAATATACGACAAATGTGGAATACAGGAGCAGAGTATCTTCAACAAAGCATCATACTTCTCACTTATTCCTGCCATAGTAAATAAACTTACAAATTCAAAAATCTTCAGACAAATGAATAAACCTTGAATCAAATAAGTTTCTTCATTTGATTATTGTTTGTAATAGACTTCATAACAGGCAAACAACCAAAGAAAAGTCACTGAACCCTACACTTCTCATTAAAATCAAAGAAAGGGAACAAATAAATAAAATTAAGATTTCTTATCTCACAAGATTTTAAGAGTTGACAGAAATTCCAAGAGTAAAAATTTGTTAGTCTGAGCTACGAAAAATAACACATTTCAACAACTGGAATAGCAAGGTTCAGAGAGATAGAATGAATAAACTGTTTATCTTACCAGTTACTAAGTGTTGATCCGTTATAGTGTCATACTCGAGAAGAGCACGTACAAGGGTACACCACCCAAGGGTTATATAACGATCATCTTTCCTCACAATAATATTAGCAAGATTCGTGGCCAGTATTTGAAAAAGAAGTTCATCTTTAAATAACCAGTTTAAGATTATCATAGCCTGGCCACCATGCTTCGACTCCTTGCTCTTCAACGACTGGGAAAACATTACACAACATCAATTACAATAAGATGTGATATGAATTTTCATTTCTTCAATTTTCGGCTAGCTCCTATTTTGCCTCTTCTTGTTTTGAAATTACTAGCAAAAATGACTAATATTCATTAAACTACTCAAATTTATTAAATAATAAAAACTTAAATAGAAAAGAAATTTGGAGGAAAAAAATGAGTAGTAGTTAATTACACGCTCAATCATCGGAACAAGAACCTCGTCCAATATATCCTCCCTCTCAGCGGCGTCTCTCAAGTACTTGTACAGAAACCACAGCGACTCGTCTAATGAACCTGCAAAAACAATTAATTAATTAATTAATTTGCTTAAAGCAAAAAAAAAAATTAATGATTAGTAATCATTGCAACAACTTTTATATAAATATAAGAAAGAATTTTAGTAGTACCGAGCGACGCCATTTTGTCATCAGGAGAGAGGCGAGAAATGGAGTCGTGAAGCTTTTTAGGGCGAGCGGTGAGGAGCGTGTTCATAACTCTACCGAGAGTAACAGTGACCATTGATTCTGGCTGTGAATCTGACCTCCACAGTAACTGTTGTGGTTCTTGTTCTGTTTGGTTTAGCTCCATTAATGAATAATTATTATTAGGTTAACGTGAAACTGAATTTAATGTCGAGATTATTATTACTGTTGTTATGCTGCTGAAGCTGGAATAGGAAGAGTATAATAAATGAAAGCAAGCTTTAGAATTCTTTTGGTTCGCTGAGCAGAACAAGCGAAGAAGAGAAGAAAGGAAACTATAAAAATGCGTGCCAATTGCGTCCGGTACACCTCCATACTTCAAAAATTATCTCAATACCCTAAAATCTGTTTTTGCCAAAATTTTTATCGATACCCTCTAAAAACTGATAGGAAATTACTAAGTTATCCTCATTTTAAAACATTTCAACTCAACGGACAGTACCTCTCCCTTCTCTACTGAAGCAAACAAACACTCATCTGCTGCAATTCCCTCCATTATCAAACTCAAACAAACAAACACTGCAATTCCCTCGCTGGCATCACCTATACCGAAACAAACATTCATTCTCCATACATGGTAAATCGAACTTCAACACGAGCAAACTAAGCCTGAGAAGGGGAAGCTGCCACAACTGAGAAAGTGAAGCATAGTTCGTCACTACATAATCACCGGAGAGAATTGATCATTTACTGCAAAATTATCAGAATGTAACTAGTTGAGACAAGTAATTCCATGTAATTAGTTTTCTTGTTGATATTCAAGGGAAAAAAACAAAAAGTTAGGGTTTTATATTGAAAAAATAGATTAATTAGTTGTGGGTCTCTCATAACATGTTTGAAAACAAATTTCTAGTTGTTTTGCTGCATGCAAATTGTGAAAAATTAATAGATTGTGCTGATTATAATTTTGTTATGTAACACAAGATTTGGTCGTGTAAGGTTATGTAACATTCAAGGTTGTGTATTACACGACCTTCATGTATTGCACGATTACACGACCTTCAGGTATTGCACGATTACACGACATTCATGTATTGCACGATTACACGACCTTCATCTATTACACGTTTACACGACCTTCATGTATTGCATGTTTATACGACCTTCATGTATTATACAATTACACGATCTTCTTGTATTATACAATTACACGACCTTCAATTCCACATTTTGTTTTTTGTCAATAGAATCTACACATTACATTTAGTTTAATTAGGCTCACAATAAATTGGAATGGTGCATATACCTTTACCTTGTGAAATGTCATTAGTTAGAGAGATTCTTCATTTTCAATTATAAGCCATGGTAAGTTATGATATGTCTAGTTATGAGTGGAAATATTTTATCACTGCGAATAGTGTTCTTATGTGTATAATATTACATTAATTTCCTATAGTTGATATTTTTTTTCTTAATTGATTTCATGGATTAATTATATGCATGCATTCCTCGTGTGCTTGTATGCTTGGCCAGAGGAAGAAAGCACTTTGAAGATAAAAAAAAAAAAAACTTTTTAAATGGCTGTAATATGTTTAATTGTGACTTTAAAATTACACGAATTTTTCCATTAATCATTAGATTAATTTAGTTCTTTAAAGACTTAATTTGTGCTAAGAATTTATATTTGCTGCTATGCACAAAATGTCAACGAAAATTATTAAAAAAAAGAAGTGAAATTAAATTGGAATCTAAAAAAATTCCACATCATCATTGGTTTGAATTGTAACTGGTGGCATAGGATCAAATGTCTTAAGTTTGAACTTCATTGTGATTTCGAATTCCGAAGTATCTATATCAATAACTTCAGCTATCTTCTCCACCAATTCGGCATATGTTGTCGATCGTGGTATCATTATCCCTTTAGTCTTTGAACCTTTGAATTTATAATCGTCATTTTGCTCAATCCATTCACCATTGAAGAGAATAAGCACACGTACCAAAATCATATCTGATGATACAATAAAAACAATAATATTAAATTCATATACAAGTAACTACACGACCTACATGACCTACACGACTATATTACTTACACGACTTACACGACTATATTTCTTACATGACCTACACGGCTATATTTCTTACATGACCTACACGACTTACACGACTATATTACTTACACGACCTACATGACTAACTATATGACGTACACGGTATCAAAAGAATGCACGACTCGAAACATTTTCGCCATTAATAAGTTATATTGCTGAAAAAAAAATAAAACAACCTGCATTGTATATATTTCTACGTATAAGAAAAAATGGTGAAAAAAAAACATTGTAATATGAGGAAAATTTCTAAATTTTCCTAAAAATTAAAAAATTTAAAACCCAACAACATTAACATACCTTATTGGGTTGTTTAATAAGCAATGCACCTTTAAAGAAAGAGTGGGTGTTAAAGAAATGAATACATAATTGTATTTGTGTAAGAAATTATGAGAGATTTTGAGAGATTCTAAGAGATTTTGAAAGAATCGGCAGCAAAAATAAATTTGGGTGAAAGAAATGAGGAAAGAAATATGAAGAGAATTCATTGAGTGAATTTGATGCATTCATTAAGGGTATTTCTGACTTTGCTCACATTTGTTAGGATATCCATGAAAACAAAAAAGGAGGAGGTATTTAACTAATTTTAAAACTATTAAAGGGTATTTAATTAAAAACCCCTAAAAATGCGGACGATGCGATTACTTGGGGAAAAGCTGGTTGGTTTATTAATTTCGGTTCTAATTTCGGGTCGGATCACAGACTCGGCCGAGGATAATTTATACGGGCATTTTATTTTTATTTATTTATTTATTTTATTTATAAGAGAGGGTTTTACAACGAGGTAAGGCAAAATATATCGGGGGTAAGTAATTTCATACAAATTATTTGCAATAAAACTAACAACTCTCGGAGGAGGAATAGAAAAAAGATGCAATCTCAAGGGCAGCTTCAAGGCATAATTTGCTAAGAAGTCCATTGCGAAATTTGCTTCACAATATACGTGGTTGATGGTTATAACCCAATTTCGCTTGATGAGATCTCTAATGGAACGGATGGGGGGTATACTCGTTGATGCACTACGTCTGACTGTTAACCATATGAACAACACAATGGCTATCCACTTCCACCTCTAAAAACCGAACACCATGTTGCCATGCTAAAATTAACCCTTGGTAAAGGCCCCAAAGTTTTGCCACAATAACTGAACAAACGCCTATATTGAAGCCAAGGCTAGTGAGCCACATGCCCTGGTGGTTGTGTATGAGGCCTCCAGCACTTGATGCCCCCAACTCTTTTTTTGCTCCATCTGTGTTCAGCTTGCACCACGGCCAGATAGGTAACTTCCAAGTGATCCATCTCTCAATTTTCTTGGTCTCAACAACCAAAGATGAGACGTTGATGTTCTGAATTTTATCAACTCTGACTTTAAGATCTTGTATTATACTAATATTGTCCATAGTCCGCTGATAGAACATGAACTGATTCCTCCAGAACCATAAACGCCAAATAGCAACTCCAAAGAAAATATTCCATTCAATACCCAAGTCCATCTGCTCTTTGCTTAGTAAATTCTGACACAATCATTCTTTCAAATCAGGTGTGAAAAACCAAGGACGAAAGTTCCTAGGAATTATGCTATTCCAGACCGTCTTCACGACCACACAATCTTGAATAACATGCATTGTATTCTCAAAAGCTAAGCCACATCGATCACACATGCAATCCACCAGCAAATGACGCCTTGACAATTCAACTCCTGTTTTTAGTTTATCATGCAACACCAACCAGATGAAAAATCGAATGCTCTGGGCCCCTTTCCAACTCCATGCAAGACTCCATTGCTTTTTCTCATCGTTTGAAATGGTCTTTGATAGAGCATGGTAAACTGACTTCACAGTAAAACACCCCTTTGCTGATTCAGCCCAAAAAACTTGGTTTGCACCATCATTTGCCGAAGGAGGCTTATATGAAGCAATCCTCAAAAGAATATGATATGGTAATTAGAAACTAAAACTCTCCCACAGCCAATTTCCAGCATTGTCAATAAAATCCACTGCTTTCTTATTTATTAAATGGTCCAGAACTAGAGCAATAGTATAATTAATCAGGGGTTGATTTTTAGTCACCCAACAATCCCACCAGAAACAAACCATTTTACCATTTCCAACATTCCACCGAATCCCCTACTTAACATCATGCCAAACTTTCCCAATAGACTTCCAAAGGTAAGAATCATATATGGTTGGCAGCTCATACGACAAATTCTCTAGGTTCACGCCATATTTCATAAGCAGCACCTGAGACCACAAACCTTTTGGATTGACAACAAGGTTCCAACCCACTTTCATCAACAAAGCTTGATTCATTACGTCTATGTTCTTTAAACCCAAGTCCAATGTGTGAATAGATGAAGCAAGAATGTGTTTAAAGCTCTATGAACCTTTACAACAAAAGATTATCCCCAATCTCTTAACCCAAGTGTATCCCAACACTTACAATCACTCAAAATAAAAGATTACAAATTGTTTTTCTCTCACACAATATTTAAGATTACAAATTAATGCCCAATGTGTGAATAGATGAGCAAGAATGTGTTTAAAGCTTTATGAAGATTGTATTATCGAATATAAGCTCAATCATCGTGTTGTGATCAACATTGTTTGAATTTGAATGAGTTTATTTATAGTTGGAGCTGAAAAACTAGCCGTTACAGACTGTCTACCCGAAAATAGTTCACCGTTAACCATTATCGGTTAACTGTTTAGGCTGGTCAAAGTTACCGTTGGGCCAAAATTCAAATAAACGGTTTGCCGTTTAGGCTTACCCTTTTGCCGTTAAATTCCAGAGACCTGCAAGATAAACTTCAGTTATCTGTTTACATTAAACGGTTAAAGATTTGTACGAAATGACCTTTCTGGAATTTATCGGTTAGTCGTTTGTAATTAACGGTTCGCCGTTTGTTTCCAGTAACCTGTAGAACAAATTAGCATTATCCGTTTCAGTTAAACTTTTGCCGTTTGTTTCCAGTAACAAGATGAGTACAATCTTCCATTCTAAATTTTATCGGTTAACCGTTTCAATAAACGGTTCACGATTTAATTCCAGTAGCCTTCCCAGCATTTTGTATTTTCTATTTTTCTTAACTGGTTAGAGCTTAAACAATTTGTTACTCTCTGGATTTAATCGGTTAACCGTTTAAAGGAAAACGGTTCACCATTTATTTCCAGAATCACAGTTTTAGCCAGATATTGCAGAGAATCATTTTCCAATTTCAAATTTAACAATTATCCAATTTTTATGAATATAATTGAAATGATTATAAGACTTTCGTTTATTAATGGATAGCTCCATCATTTTAATAAAAAACATTTAAAGTTTGTTATCATCAAAATCAATATTATGAATATATTCATGTTAACATTCTCCCCCTTTTTTATGATGACAAACTTCATTCAATATTTTACTCCCCCTTAATATATGCTCCCCTTAAATGTATGGCCAATTTAAAAATATGTCCAATAAACAGATTTTTGCTCAAGGAAATATTTTTAAAAAGAATTAATTTAAAAAAGCATTTTAAAAGCAAAATTCATTTCAAAAGTGAATTTTATTCTTATTTCGCTATCTCCCCCTTTATCAATATACACAAAATACAAGAGCATAACATAATCTCTCCCCCTTCATCATCAAAAAGAAAAGAGAGAAAAGAAAGACGTAAAGCATAGAGGTGAGAAATAAATTACCCAGTTTTGGCGAGTAAAACTTTCACTACTAGAAAAATGGTCTTTTGTGACACTTGTCTTCTGACACTTTATTATAAAGTATCAGTAATTACATGTATTTGGGGCATTTTCCGTGTTTAACAGATAAGTATCACAAATTACTAATACTACGGTGTCAGTAAATCAAATATCACAGATTCGTGACACTAAAGTATTAGTAGTTAAAAAAATAAAATTTTAATTTTGTATCTACTAATAATCGAACTGAAGACCTCTAAGCCATAACCTTTTTATTTTAACCGTTATACCACTCGGCCACAAATTGCATTTTTGAACTTATAAATTAATAAATAAATAAATATTATAACTTAAAACCTAAAACCTAAAAATCTTTCATGTTCTGTGTGAAACCTAAAACCTAAAATTTTTTGTTAAAGTAAAAAATCTATCTCACGGCCGCCGAAGCTTTCTTCCTTCTCTCTCCTTCCCTCTCTCTCGCTCTCTTTCTCTCTCTAACAATGATCTACCTTGAAAGCCGCCTTTGTCAAAACCTTGAAACCCGTCGTCCTTAAGCTAAAATATCCCTGAAAAGAACCCAGAAAGTGTTGTGAAGAATTTGGGCAAAGCTAAGGTTTGAAAGTCCGAATCAGTGTTGTGGTAACTCTTTGTCTCATACTCTATTCTCATTGTTTAAGTATTTATCTGTTAATTGATTGATGTTTATTGAGTGCAAATGAGAGCTTGCACTTGTTTGGAAATCTAGCCATCTAGGGTTTTTGTTGCTTATAATCTAATTTATTGGTTAATAAAATAAATAAAACGCAGCTTTATTATAGGTGGAATTCAGTTTATTAAGTGAAAGAATGATTACAATCGGTGATTATGGATTTAGGTTGAATGCAATTTGTTAATTAAAAGAATAATGGCAATCGACAATCATGGGTTTAGTATGTATTATATATTTCGTTTAATGGTGTGTATGAAAACCCAAACCTAAAATTTTCTTAAGTAAAAATCTCCATTCTCCCTCACGAAATTATGCTGAAAATTTGAGGATTGATAGACTGTTGTTGTGAACTTGGTTGTTTCCGGACTTGACTAAATGACTTTCAATTGATTTGAAAGTTTGATTAAACTAAGTTTAAATGAGAATATTTTAATTCTGGAAATTTTGGAATGAATTGGGTTTATATTTGATTTTGAATGGATTTCTCAATATGATTGGTTGTTGTCCAATTTTATTAGAAATTACATATGTACCATGTTTGATATTGCAAACGTATAGTCTAACAGAGTTAGAATAAGCTGAAATTCGGATAAACTACACTTCTATTTGCATACTTCGAATCTGGAAAATTTTATTTTGATTGAACTTGTAATTTATTTTTAATGATTTTTCAAACTTTGCTGTCTCTGCAGTAACTTCTTTTGACAGAACTGTTCATTAATTTTTGATCATATCAAACACCAGCCTAATGATATCGGAATAGCCTCAAATTTTAATATGTTGTTGACTTATATGTCCACTTAAAATCTGGAAAGTATCATTCTGATATATTTAGTATTTTAAATTTAATATATATTCAAACACCTGCTGCTACTTTTACAGTTTCATATGCAATTTTGACAGAACTGTTCATTAATCTTTGATCCTATCAAACACCAACCTAATAATATCGGAATAGCCTCAAATTTTAATATGTTTGTTGACTTATATGTCCAATTAAAATCTGGAAAGTATCATTCTGATATATTTAGTATTTTAAATTTAATATATATTCAAACACCTGCTGCTACTTTTACAGTTTCATATGCAATTTTGACAGAACTGTTCATTAATCTTTGATCCTATCAAACACCAGCCTAATGATATCGGAATAGCCTCAAATTTTAATATGTTGTTGACTTATATGTCCACTTAAAATCTGGAAAGCATTATTCTGATATATTTAGTATTTTAAATTTAATATATATTCAAACACCTGCTGCTACTTTTACAGTTTCATATGCAATTTTGACAGAATTGTTCATTAATGTTTGATCCTATCAAACACCAGCCTAATGATATCAGAATAGCCTCAAATTTTAATATGTTGTTGACTTATATGTCTACTTAAAATGTGGAAAGTATCATTATGATATGTTTAGTATTTTAAATTTAATATATATTCAAACACCTGCTGCTACTTTTACAGTTTCATATGCAATTTTAACTTATATAGTTTTATCATGTGAGAAGCAAATGTAGAGTTGTCCAAATGACTTGGAAATTTGATTTGTGGTGCATTGACATGTCTAATTATGTTTTGTTCATAGCATTCCAAATTAAATTAAAGAAAATCTTAAATTCAAGCTGTCAACATTTCCTATTAAATCTGATTAGTGATAAATCTACTAACTTGCAGTACTTTTCAGGGAAAAAAATGTGTCAGCACTGTGAATTGCAACGAGAGAAGAAAGTACCAAAGGCATAAATCTTTTTTCATTATATTTGGGACTATTCTTAAAGGTTAATTTTTTCCTTTTTCCTTTTTTTCTTTTTTATTTAAGGTAATCATCTTTTTTTTTAATTTTAATTACAATCAATTTGGCGTTGTTATACAACTCGCACCAACCAATCAATTTATTAATGTGACTAGATGGAAGATTGCCATATGTGGGGAATATATGAAGTCAAGACTAAAGGTACAACCAATTGTCTCATTTTTCAGAGTTATAATTGTGCGGCTTATACACTTGCTTTTTTCTTTGCCATTTTGCTTTTGATATGAAATGAGTTTGTTTCTTTTCTTCTTTTCTTTACACTCTTATTATCTTCGTTGGGCATATATTTTAACAGACATGCTCTTGTGGAATGGCTTGCAATTTTATCCACTGTTTCTGCAACACTGGCGGAGACTATGAATGGGCTGATTGGGATAAACCACCTCCGAGATATTGGGTGAAAAAGATGGCTGCTTTATTTGGTTATTCTGATGAATCTGGGACCTGGAATCAAGAACGCTAAGGACAAACGAGGAACAAGATAGATTCAACTAATGCCGATAGGTATGCTTTTATTACTAGTCATAGACACTAAAAACTGTACTTGGTATATATGAACTCTTGTTTATTTAATTCACTTTCTGTTATTTGAATTTTTTAGTTTAAACTTCCATGTTTGACCGATGATTTTGAGAGGTTTCTTCATAGTATCGTTCTCTTCATTTGTGTTTTCTTCAAGTCTCCTAACTCGGTTTTCTTAGAAGCAATGAATAATGAAAAGATGTTCTTTCAATGCAAGATTTAAAGAAAGTTCTTTTGTTGGTTTTTTGGTCTATTGTTCGAGTTTAAAACCCACTTTCAAAAATGTATGATTAGTATGTGGCGTAATGTCCATGTTGGAAGCATGGCAAGAAAATAATTAGATTTAACAAGAAGCCTTTGGTGATGTAGCATTGCAATCTTATGTACAAGGGATGATGATCCAAACTATGATCAAATTTCATTATTTAATGTATTTACTGCTGATGTTAGAAATCTTCTGGTTATTTATGGTTTTGTAATTTCTTATGCAGGCATCATTACAGAAGGTCTAGATCAAGGGAGGCTGATCGTGTGAAAAGTGGTTCTGACAGAAGCCATGATGATGAACGTCAATTGTTCATGAAACAACTTGGAGTTGGAGGCGCTCCAATTATCACCGTGAAAGCAGAAGTGATGAGGCTAATTCTGATGGAAGTTGGTCAGATAGGGATAAAGACTAATTTTTATGTATTGAATTTGGATTATTTAGTTATGAGAGTAGGATATCTCATATTTTGGCTATTGAAGTTCAATTTGTAATATATACTAATAATATTTAAATGTGAAATGAAAGATTTTGTGATATAAATTAATTCCTTTTTGTTATTTTGTGGTGCTTTTAATTTTACAAATAAATCAATAGGCAATGATCCAATTTAATTTTTTATTTTTTAAAAATAAATTAACTAGTGATACCATGGTAACAGTAATCATAGACACTAATAAAATATCAATAACTACTAATACTATGGTGTCATAATATCGGTGATACTGTAGTAATAGTAATCACTGACACCACTTACAAGTGTCACTATTTTTCTGACTCCCAGATTACTGACACAATTAACAAGTGTCAGTAAAAGTAATTTCTGACACTATTCTAAAGTCAGTAAAGACCATTTTTCTAGTAGTGTTTTGGCAGAGTTTCCCTTTAAAATGGAACAAATCTGCTAATACAAAATGAGATTAAAAACACTTCCAAATATATTAACAACAACTTCATCATCCAATATAAAATCAGCCAACATATAATCATCTAATAGCAAATCATCCAATATCAAATCATCCAACATCACAAAAACAATCCATCATAAAAATCATAGAGAAATAACAGTGTATACCCAAAATATAAATAGCAACACACAAAGAAATAGAATATGACATGTATGTGCGAATATGAGACTCAGAAACTAAGAAGGTGGAGAAGATATGCTCCCCGGATCATAACCGAAATAACGAAGAAAAGTGTGTTGTCCAACTATAAGCTCAAGCTGCTGATCGATGCTCTGTTGCTGGAAGGTCTGAAACTCAGAACGAAGTTGCTGATAGTCGCGGGAGAAAGTGTCCAACCTATCGATAATCAGCTACTGCCTCTCTGAAATCCGGCAAACATCATCCGCCAACTGCTGCAAAGTGTCCGAAGCAGGGGGCTGAACTGAAGCAAGAAGCTGCTCAGGAGCTGGAGGTGGCTCAAAAGCGAAGGGCTGCTCAGGAACAGCAGATGGCTCGGGAGTGAAAGGTTGTGCTGGAGCTGGAGGTGGCATTGAAGTGGATGGAATATCAACATCCATCTCACGCTCCTCTGTATTGGAATCAGTTGGAGGCTGGGGAACAGAGCGGCGATGCGGAGGAGGAAGATGAGGCCCTAATCTAAAATCTGGAAGTTGATCGGGAGGATAAACATCGTTGGGCATCCGATCATCCTCTAGAGCAATCAAAGTATCCCGGTTTTTGGAGGTGGAAGTCTTTATCCACTTGCCATTCTTTCTGGAAAAATCGATACTAGTCATGGCTTCTGGACTAATCCGTCTGGTCTCCGTATAACCTGCATCTAGAAGGGGCACCTCAAAGCGTCGCAGTATCTTAGTAATGATACTACCATACGAAAGCAAGCGATGGTTAACCGCAGGAGTACTCAGCATGTGCCACACAATAATGTAACCAAGGTTAATATGTCTCTCGGTAATGAGACTATCTAATAACCCAACATCCAACTGTGTAACCTCATCTGAATGGCCCTTCCCAGGTGTAATGATATGCTATAAAATAGTATGAAGGATGTGAACTTGAAGAGGTAATAGTTGAGACCAAAATGGTAGAGTATAAATGTCATCACTAAGGTCTCGACGCCGACAGATATTACGAACTCCATCATAATGAGTGAAACCGGCAAAGGAAAAAGCTTTCCTAGAGGTATAAACTTTATAACCATCACTAGAGATACCTAGAAAGCCATTAAGGTCCTCATCATCAAATTCAATATGTACACCTCCAACCTGAGTAATTATCCTATCTAGGCGGGTTGCTGAGATTTCCATATTTGAGTAGAAAACTCGCACTAAGTTCAGGTAAACTCGGTCATCAAAATCAATGGCGGACTCCCAAGGGTATAACATATTTCTAACACTTCTACCACGCACAATTAAGGTTCGAAAACTTTCTATGTCAACATAAAAAGAATCAAGTACCTTTTTACCATTGAAGCGGTCCTCGAAACGCTTGGCCAATGAGGGTATGGGAAAATGAATTCTTTTGAATTCAGAGACTACCCATGGTGGTATGGGATTCCTTTGAGGCGTATCTTTCCTCCTTCGAGTTCTCCGAGATGACTCAGCCATGGTGATGAATAAGAAAAATTGGAAAAGCTGCGGGAGATGTGAGTGGAAGAAGATGAACTGATTATTTATTTAAGAATAAGTAGATGATGTGATTTTGAGGCTCAAATTAGTTGAAGAAGAGCAAGAACCAGGTAAAAATTGACGAAACTCGATCAGCTGCACTTAGGGTTTTGATTTGGGATTTTTCAATTTCAGGCTCAATTTAAAGATTGGAATCGGTGAAAGTGATCTAATGAAGGTGGGAAATGATGTAATAGGTGTGATTTGGCAAGGAAATCAAGAAAAATGGAGGTTTAAGGATAGAGAAAGCTTTGGTTACGCAACAATAGCTGAAACGGTAAGAGGGCAAATGAAGATGGAAAAGAAACCCAAAGGCCAAGATCTATAGTTCCACTTAAATAGCGGAAAATTCGTTTTACAGCAAGTAAACGGGATTCCTAGGGACATGATTGAAATCTTGCACACAAACAAACATACACTAAACATGATATCGGGTCTACTTGCAGTTAAATAAAGTAAAGATCCGATCATACCTTGATACATTTTGATATCCACTTATTTGCCTTTTTCATCTTTATCAAGCTTGGTTGTTGTGCTCATCGGAGTATTTTTGGTCTTTGAGTCATCAATGTCGAATCTTTTGAGTAGATCTTTTACATACTTGGCTTGATTTATGAAAATCCATTCCTCATTTTGTTTTATTTGCAGCCCAAGGAAGTACTTCAACTCTCCTATCATACTCATTTCAAATTCATTACTCATGCAAGATGAAAATTATTTACACAACAATTCATTAGTAGAACAAAAAATAATATTATCAATATAAATTTGAACAACAAGTATGTCTTTGTTCTTATGTTTGACAAAAAGAGAAGTATCTGTTTTACTCATTGAAAAATCATTTTCTAACAAGAAATTCTTAAGCCTATCATACCATGCTCTAGGTGCTTGTTTTAATCTATACAAAGCTTTAAATAACTTATAAACATGATTTGAAAATTTTTCATTTTCAAAACTAGGGGGTTGTTTTACATACACTTCTTCCATAATATAACCATTTAAGAAAGCATTTTTCACATCCATTTGAAATAAAATGAAATCTTTATGACATGCAAATGCCAACAACTTTCTAATTGATTCTAGTCTAGCTACGGGTGCAAATGTTTCATCAAAATCAATTTCTTCTTATTGGTTGTAACCTTGAGCCATTAATCTAGCTTTATTCTTTACAATCACACCAGATTCATCCATCTTATTTCTAAATACTCATTTAGTACCTATAATGGAATGATGTTCCGGCTTAGGAACTAATTTCCACATATTGTTTCTCTCAAATTGATTCAACTCCTCTTACATTGTCATAATCCAAGATTTATCATTTCCGCATCCGCAAAGGATTTGGGTTCAATTTGAGAAATAAATGCATTATGCTCACAAGTATTACTAAGTGATGATCTAGTTGTAACACCTCGGGAGGGATCTCCTAAAATTACATCCTTAGGATGAGAAGAAACATACCTCCACTCCTTGGAGAGTGTTTGAGAAGTACCTTCATGTTGCTCTATATTTGTTTGCTCTTCTTGTCCATCCTCTTGATTTCTTTATAGTGCATTCTCTTGTTTATCCTTTGATGATTCTTCTTGTAACTCTCCATCTGCATCATCATAAATAATTCCTTTCTCCGCAGAGGAGGGGTTAGACTCATCAAATGTAACATGCATAGATTCTTCTACAACTAGAGTTCTTTTGTTATAAACTCTATAAGCTTTGCTTGAGTGTGAATATCCAAGAAAAATACCAACATCGGATTTTGGATCAAATTTGTCAAGATTATCTTTTGTGTTCAAAATAAAACATTTGCATCCAAAGACTTTGAAATAACCAATGTTGGGTTTTCTATCTTTCCAAAGCTCATATGGAGTTTTATTAAGGTTATGTCTAATCAACACACGATTTAAAACATAACAAGCGGTATTGACAGCCTCGGCCCAAAAATACTTAGGCAATGAATTTTCATTCAATATAGTCCTAGTCATTTCTTAAATTGATCTATTTAATTAATTCCCTATATATGTTCTTTGATGATTATGGTTTTTATTTCACATGATCAGTTATTAAATTTTTTCACTAATTCTGTCATGCATTATTGATTGTTATGATTAATATTTGATTAAATCTATACTTGGATCTATAAAGTTTATATATAATTAACTTTGACTCTTTGTTATTCAATATGTTTACATGGGATGCTTAGATATCATACTATTAAGAGGAAAAAGAACCTACACAAGATTAATTTTAATTGGCCTTAATTGTTATATCCATAAGATGACATAAATTGATTTCGAGTTGTCACTTTAAAATTAAGAATTAATTAATTAGGTTGAATAGTGGTAGATTCTGAAACCTCAGTAATTTTTTTCTTATTGAATTCTCCTTTGATTTAATTGTTTTCTTAGTTTAATTAGTTTTATTTTCTTAAAATCTCAATTTGCTCAACTAGGTTAGGATTAATATTAATTTTATATTTAAATTAGTCTTTTCAATTTATAACAATCCTTGTGGGTTCGACTTCGTTACCACTATTTTATCTCTAGATTCGTGCGCTTGCGAGTATATTAAAAGTTTTCACAACATATAGCCCAGATCAATTACCAACTACAATGCACGTGAAACATGGCCACTGAAAGAATTAAAAAATCAATTCATGTGATTTAATTTAAAATCACTATTAAACTTGAAACCGAAACATACATGGCCACTGCAACTTAATTCAATTTATTAAAATTATTATTAAACCGAAACCGAAATTAGAACATGGCCAATTCAAATTCAAAGCAAATTGATATTATTATTATATCATAACTGAAACAAGCCACTTCAAATTTAATTTAATTGATTTGAATTACAGATTATCATTAAAACCGAAACCGTGGCCACTTAAACTCAAATTAAATTGACTTAATTTTAATTTATTATTAAAATCGAAACCGGGATATGGACATATGGCCACTGCAACTAAATTCAAATTTGAATTCAACTAAATATTAAATATTGAAAACTGAAACCAAGATTACATGGCCACTGTAAAATTGATGTAAATGATCATGCTTCGATTTCGTTAATCATGCTTCGGTTTCGTGTTTCAAAAAACTAGCATACGAATTTTTAATTATTCTCGCTAATCTATTCATGGATTAGCAAATTGATTTGAATATTACCATTAATCAAATATTGTATCTCAATAATCTAATCATGGATTAGCCTCTGATACCACATGAAAAATAATTTCTTGAAACTTATTTAAATCCAAACTAAATTACTGAGTAATATAATTTCGGAAGCGTACCTGAATCCATTGTTGTTTGTGTAGAGATTCTTAATTCTTTGTGATGGACTTCCAAACTAATCTCTATCCTTTTTAAAGAGTTCTCACTGAGAGGATTTTGATAATGAAAGGAGACTGAGATAGAATGAGGACCATAACCTCCGTATATAAAAAAAACTAATGAACCGATTTAATTAAAACCGTCTAGCAGTTATTTTGTGTTAACTATCACTTCTGCCCCTTATAGAAGTAATAATTAAAACTGTAGTATCTATGTATCTAACCCACAACAATTATACCCTTAGCCGTTTAATTAACATTAAATAGATCACTTAATTATTAGCTAATTAAATAATAGCACACACATTGTATTTGTTTCATGTGTGGCCCCAAATATTAAATTACTTAAAGAATTAATTTAACACACCTCCCATCGAATCCCAACAAATTACTTCATATTGTCGATTGTTCTTCTCCAGCTACGCGCATTAGATTCAATTTTGTAGCTCTTTGTCACCATCACTTATTAAATGGGTTAATGAATTAGGGTTTTGCTATTTTGTTACCAAATCACGATTTGATTGACTTCTCACTTTTCATTCAGATAATGGAAGGAAAGGAACGAACCCAACTGTAAACCCTAGACTTGCAAAAATGAAACCATGATGAATTTGCTTGAAAAAGACGATAAAGGCCATGATGAAGAAGATAGGTTTTCCAGCTACTAAAACTGAGTTTTGTGGCTTCAAATTGCTCCGATTGAAAGAGGGTAAT
Source organism: Citrus x clementina (assembly GCF_000493195.1). Lineage (NCBI taxonomy): Eukaryota > Viridiplantae > Streptophyta > Magnoliopsida > Sapindales > Rutaceae > Citrus > Citrus x clementina. Next base: position 25,334,064 of record NW_006261964.1, on the reverse strand, counting down.
AGGGTTTTGGTTTTGGATTGATGAATTTAAGGGGGGGGGGGAATGTATTTGATGATGAGAAAAAATAAGGGAATCTATGAATTTTCTCAAGTATTGGCAGCGATGTTCCAAACGTCACCATTTAGTAAAAATAAAATAAAATAAGAAATTGGCATATTATTTTGTTTTTTAATTTCATTTTATTTTTAATTATTATTATTATTATTGTTGTTGTTGTTGTTGTTGTTGTTGTTGTTACTTCACAAATGTATAACACTTATTAATATTTACTATAAATTATAAAATAACAATTAACAACATTCTTTATAAGCATGTTGTAAAAATTTTCAATTAATTGACAACAAGTATAAGAACATTGTTAGAAATATTTTCAGCAACACGCAAACCTGTAAGTTGTTAAAAATTTATTCAATTTAACAACGTTCTATAAAAGCATGTTGCGAAAACTTTCTTATAATTGACAACAAGCACAAGAACGTTGTAAATTACTTTTTAACAACATGCAAACTTCCATGCTGCGAAATGTTACAGAATGTAACCATATAGCAACGTACATGTTTTTGAACGCTGTGATTTTCTCTTTTGACAACATTTAATTAGTGCACGTTGCTAAAGTGTTGTTGTCTTAGCCTTATTTTCTTATAGTGCTAGCTAATTAGAAATTACATATGTACTCTAAGTTGTGTTCTCTTTACATTAAGTTCTTATACTTGTATTTATGCTACTGTGCACTCTACTGGACATGGAAGTAGTCAAATTGAAACGAGTTGTTTCAGAAACTAAACATTATGCATATGGCAGAGATTTGATCTAGTGCACGTTAATCGTGCACCATAATATGTACACTTATCTATTCATAAATTTTGCGAAACTTATAGAATATTGGGATTTCTTTACAAGAAATAGATGTTGAGAAATGCAAACTATTTGTGTGCATTTTATGTGTGCTGAGTGTGTTTTAGATTAATTTACAAGCTTTAAGAGGGTAATGACTTTTCTCTTTATTATCCAATCACTCCAAAAAAAAAAGGCTTGTTTCAACTTTCTATATAATAATACTATGACCCATTAATCTTGTGAATTTATCAGTTGCAAATAACTCATGAGAAATGTACAACTCATGATGAAAGCTCATGAGCATTAGGTTAGAAGAGTAATGAAAATATAATCAAGATAAATTGGTAAGTACAAATAACTCGATCTAGTCTTAAAATATATTGAAACTAATATTTAATTAATGTCTATTCTTACTTAGCTTTGAAAGTTGAGGGACAATATTTTATATGCATAACTTAATTAACAAATATGTAAAATTTGTTTAGCCAAAAATTTGCTTAGCCCATTGCATATGGTGAAGGCTCAGAAACATTATATCAAAGGAGTGATAAATATCAAGATAAATTATTGAGCACAAATCACTTTATCTGGTCTTATAATTATTATTGTTTGTGTATTTTTATAGTTGAATTCTCTATCATAAATCATCCAAATGTTATATGTATTTGTATAGCTGAAATGTATATAGACTGAAACTTAAAATAAACTAATACTACACACACAAAAAATTCAAGGAACAACACTACTTTTTCATTCATTCATGTGCATGATATATATAACACATATTTTTTCATTGCTTAATATCATAACATGACTTAGCAACTCTCATTTTCCAATCATTTCCTTACTTGATCTTACCTCAATACCATGTAGAGTATTATTGCTATATGTTGAGTAATCTGAATATACCATTAATACTTGCTAAGTTATGTAACTCTTATATAACTAGAAAGGCAAGGATGAGATGATTAAGTTAGGATCTTTACTGGGACATTCAAATATTTTACTAAATATATCAAACACATTGACATATTAACACTTATAACAATGAAATATACTTCCTTTTATTTCTGCGTATACTTGAATCTATTTTTTAATCCTTCATTTTGCAAGAGAAGACCTATTAATCTTTGTTACAATGAATAGGATTCTGAAATGACACATTTTTTAATCCACTCATTCTCTATCTCTATTAAAAAAAAATTGAAGACAATGATTCAACCATTCATGATTTTCAATAATGTCGATATGAATTCTACCGCCATAGCAGTATTGATTCTCCATTAGGCACAAATAGTTGAATATAATTCAACCTTTAAGATGGTTTTGGTTTCATTTATGCTGAGGTGTTTGTCCATTTCCTTCATGGGTATTTCTTTCTATTACTTTCAAGCTATTAATTTAAAAAAGGTACTCCACTCTTCGCTAGCTCTCAAGGTTCTTTGGGCCTTCTTCACACCTACACAAGTGGTGCTTTTATTCTTGTTGAATATTTCAACTTTTAAACTGAACCACATTTTCAATCCAGTTAAGCTCCAATGCGGTTATTGTTCGCTTTAGATCATTTTGAGCTTAAGAAGCTAATGACTAGCTATTTAAAATTATGGCAAAAAAAGGTGGTATCAATGTTGGTCTTCTGTTGTTAATTTTACTTCAATTGTTATGGTGTCAATGTGCAAGTGTATATAACAAGTAACAGAATTATGAATATTCAAGATCGTCTCCGCATGGATTGATGCTATTAGACTTGCTACAACAATTTCAACAGTGCAATCTATGTTCTAAATTAACTCAATACAACTAATATGACCAAGTAACTTAGTAAAATAAAATCGCAATAATAAAAAATGCAATGAATAGAATTTGCACGTTAAATAAAAAGGTTAACCCAATAGGAATGGAGTGGTTCAGTGATTAAACTCTCATTGATGGTGTTGACTGTTTTATTCATGTTAAGTTTAGTTTACTGTAGCATCTGCTACAGCACTGCGCAGAAACCAACTTTATCCTCAGCGGTGGCATGTTGGATGTCTTATATCTTTATGCGACCTAACAGTGACCAGTTGCTATGTCAATATAAGGTATAACATTACACTTTTATTTTCTCTTTATTATACAAGGTGAATCTTTATATCTATAGCCCTTTTAGGACTCAAGTTAAACTCAAATCCAAGAAACTCAATCCAAGACCGAGTATTGCTCTAATATGTTCCACTAAGATGGCCCTTTTGTGGCTCTTTCCTGGCTTGTACTATTAAATGGGTGGTCAACCGAAATAATGACTTTAAATAAGTGCTATCAAAGCTAAATGTTATAGCAAACGCACAACAACATCTATACTCAGTCAATTAACCATCAAGCTAGTTTAACACTCAACAACAATTAAATTTAGTTCATAATTTTTGAAATGTAAATAAACAACCAAGTTCTAGCCATTGTATACATCTTCATGATCAATGAATACAAAGTAAACAAGAAAAGAATGAGAAAGAACGAATTCCAATCGATTCTGCAATTTCTTTTACTTGTGCAGCCTTGAATCTCAATCAGGAATTATGCTACTTCGTTGTTTCTTTTCTATTATTTTCTTAATTGACGGCCTCTCCCTTTTTCTTTTCATGTACACCTCCTTTTATAATCGCAAATTAGGGTAACTAGAAACTTTAGGGCGCGCATCTTCAGATTAGGAAACTACAGATCGCAATATTTTGAATATCTTGCCCGAATTTTTCTGTTAATACTCGAGGATTGCTTCAGCAATAGTTACAGCATCTGCACTATTCTAGCCTTACTTCAAGTCTTCTGTAGCCATGTTCGTTTGTCCTTTTTATAAGTCCATTGCAACAGCATCTTTTCCATAAAATTTAGGTTTCCAATTACCTATAATTAAACACATCTGTTAATACTCGAGGATTGCTTCAGCAATATACAATTATTCAAAATCACACAAACTTCATCAAACTTAAACTAAGATAGATGTTAATGCAAACCAACATCAAAATGTACTAAAAGCACATCAATTGCTCTCTGAGTAGTCTTGATTTAAGCCTAAAAATCTCATGATAACTCTCATTTCATAGAGTTATCACCTTCCTTGGAACTTTGTATTTTCTTTAAATTAAATCTTGTTCACTAAATTCGTTAAACTATTGACTATTTAATTATTTTGTATTTTTAAAAGTTAAATTAATATCTTATTAAAAACTAAATCAAATAAATATAATACTGAACTAACAATAATAAATTAATAAATGTAGAAGAAATAAAAAAATTTGAAGGAATTGAGATTGATTAAGAATATAGTTTTCTAATTTCTTTAAATGAAAAAAGTTCATAGGAAACACATAATGGTGCAATGGTTATTATCTAGTTGAAAAAAAAAGTCAATTTTGGCGCATGTTGTACTCTCTTGACTTTATCTTTTACATAATAATGTACACGAAATCTTAGGGGCTATTTTTTTTTTTATAACTTGATTGATTGAATTTCAATCAATTAAATCATTAAGTCCATTTATTTTTTCAACTTAATAAAAATTTTCAGTTATTAAATTATCAAGTTATTAAAAAGTCAATTTTTAACATTTTACTTAATTTAAAAAGTTTGAATGACATCATTAAAAAATATTCTCTAAATATATAATTAATTAATTTCCATCCTAACTTAAATAAAATTTACTAATTAGCATTACTACCCATCTCCATAACTTATGATAATATAATAGTAGATTATTATTATTTTATCTTTTATTCCAAATTAGTATTATTTATCTTTATATTTTTTATCAATATTTTTTATATAAAACATTATGAACTACAATAAAGTTGATTAACATCTACTAATTTAGAATATTAAAGGTTGTATTCAATTTGACATGATTTACTAATATATTATCTTATTAATATTCTTTAAGATACTTATTATTTATTTAACATTTATAATTTGTAATGGTGTAAATGTAAAAATATTGATTTTCAGATCTTTTAATTTAAAAAAGCTTAATACTTATTGTTAACGATTGAGACCACAAAAAAAAAATTATTTAGATTCAGACATTTAACTCTAGTTAGAATTTAGATTAATTCATATTTATTTAGATTTCAAACAAAAAAATATATGGCAAGTCTTTCAACACCAACCAAATCAATGTATCAAATTAAATGATTATTTTTATTTTTATTAAAAAAATTAATGGCCCCATAACATATTATTAAATATTTTTTATTATTTTTCTTCTCATATTTTCTCTGCACAATTAATATGATTTTATTCTCTCTATCTTTCGTTTACTTCAAACAAATCTCCTTAGAAGTTATTAAATTTTCAGTGAAGCAAAAATATCATTAGCATGCAAAAACATTTAAGAAGCAATATTATAAACACTCCCATAACTGAATTTGTTCTTCTAATATCTCTCAATTTTTTTTTAATACAAATCTCCTAGATGATCAAGTACATGACCGGACTATATTAGAATGCAAAGTCCTCATCGCATTAATATAAATTCTACCAAGCCTCGGAAAAGTTAATTATAGCCGCATTAATGATGAGGTAATATCTTAGTAGAACTCAAGAACTCATTAAGATTGCATTGACATTCCTGCTGACCCTCGGAAAAGCTAGCTCGATGGTATATATAAGCTTGCTACTAGGTAGGGATCTCTATTTATATCAACAAATCTTAATTAATCTCTCTAAATATCTTTCAATTTTGTTTGTTAATCATAATCTTAGGTTTTCTTCTTTTCCTCTATCTTCTTATTATTCTCAGAATGAGATTGATGAACATGAACATGGGGGAAGAAACAGAGCTCGAAAGAAGAATGATGAGCATGGACATGGATTGACAGATGATGATGATGAGAAGAAAGTTGAATATGGACATGAATTGACAGATTACGATGATGAGAAGAAGGATGAACGCGGACATGGATCGACAGACGATGATGAGGAGGAGGAAGATGAATTTGAATACGATTCCATTAGGGAGGAACTTGAATAGAGGTCGACCGCCAATAGTAGGGAGGGACTTGAACTCAAATCCGAATCCGTTAGGGTTTAGTTTCTGTCCCAACGATGAAGAGTTGCTGACTGTTTACTTAAAGAACAAACTCTTGAACAAGCCTTTGCCTCCGGACGCCGATGCGATCAAATCTCTCAATATCTACATGTACGGTCCTCAGGATTTATCGGTTATATTTAAACGACTGGGACAGCCGACTATGTACTTCTTCACATTTCTGAGGTTGTACGGAATAGGATCGTCTGCTCAAAACCGAAACGCGGGTATTAATGGATTTTGGAAGGCTACCCCAGGATCATCAGAAAAGATATATGGATCCAAATCAAAAACTCCACTCGGCTACAAGAAGACACTTGTCTTTTATCGAGGCAAATCTCATCAAGCTAATCCAACAAAGACTAGTTAGATCATGGAGGAATATAAGATTGACCTAAACATCATTCAATCTGAATCTGATGATCCCATCTGGACTGGTTGGGTTGTATGCAAGGTTTATAACAAAGAGAAAGATCCGAGGAAAATCGAAGCTGATATAGAAGCCTACAGTTTATTGAAGTCAAAGGCTCATCCAATCTTCCCAAGTTACTAAGTAAAGCCTTGAGCTAATCTTCCGAAGTTGCTACCTTTGTACAAGGGGCCCATTCTCATCAAGTATAAGTTTTTTTTCCTTTTTCTTTTTTAATTTCTATGTAGACACTTGATTTATAATTTTATTGATAACTTAACAGCAGCCGTACAATTCTTTTGCACTCAATTTTAGTTTTGCCTTTCCTATAATTTTTTTTTTAACTTTCTAATCGAATTTGAATGGAAAGAAAAATATAGTCATTAACTTAATTAAATAAATATTAGTTTGGTTTTATTATGTAAAAATACATTAATCACAGTAAAAATCAACTCTCCAACAGACACTGCCTCCGTTATTATAGAAACAGAGAAACCCTAGTTTTGAACGCTCTCGTACAACTATACTGAATTAAAGTTCAATGATGAAGCATTTTTTTTTTCTAATGAACCTCAAAGCAAGAGGAAATAAAATTAAAGAACAAAAGTGATATTACATCCCAAGATAGGACATCAAAGCCTTGCCCCAACAACCCATAGAAAAATAAACTAGCACATAACTAAAACATATATTTGGGATAACTCATTCGATCATGAAAAAGAAGACATAAGAAATGTAGAGATGTGAGACCAACAAAATCAGCAATCTTATAAGAGAAACAGCGTTTCGTAGATAATATTTTACGATGATAGTTAAACTAAAGAGAACATAATTACTAAGGAGGGTCGTAATGATAATTCTAAAAGTAATGATGGGGTCACAATTGCACCAAATAGTATTTTTATATTAATACTATAAAATAAACCCAAGAAACGAAAAAAAGTTAAATAGTAAAACCAATTAATATGTATTTAGCAATTGATTTATAGTTAACACTAACCTTGCCTACTTTATCTAAAATAAGAATATTATCATAATTCATTATTTTTAAATGAACAAAAATTAGTATAGATTTTTAAAAATGGGATATCAGTGGAGCCTCCTCTTTGTTTTTGTTAATATGAACTAAATCAATGGATCAAATTAAATACGTACTTTTACTTTTAATAATAAAAACTAAAGGTAGTGGCCCTGCAACATATTATTAAATATTTTTTCCATTCTCTTTTCTTGTATTTTCTCACCACAATTAACATGATTTTTTATTCTCTCTACCTTTCATATACTTTAAAAAAACACTCCTTACAAGTTATTAATTTTTTATTGAAGTACAAATATCATTAGCACACAAAAACATTTAAGAAGAAGAAATATTAATTATAATAAATACTCCCAGAACTAAATTTGTTCTTCTAATCTATTCCTTTTTTCCAATACAATTCTTTGTCCCAAAAGTTTAAAAAGAAATATGTCAAGGAACTAAATAGAAACTAAAATGAAAAGCTCCAATGAACTGCATCAATTTTTTTCCTTATTAAACCTGAAAAATAAAAATCACAGAGCAAAAATAAAAATGCATTAAAGAAGTAGAGTAGAAAAAAAATTAATAAAAATATCTTTCAATTTTGTTTGTTAATCTTACTTTGTTTTTGTTCTTTCCCTTTATTCTTATTATTCTCAGAATGAGATTGATGAACATGAACATGGATCAGCAAGAGGCAGATATCTCGAAAGAAGAATAATGAACATGGATATGGAGCGACAGATGATGATGATAAGAAGAAAGATGAACATGGACATGGATCGGCAGATGATGATGATGAGAAGAATGATGAACATGGCCATGGATCAGCCGATGACGAGGAGGAACTTGAATACGATTCCATTGCGGAGGAACTTGAATAGAAGGCGACCACCGATAATAAGGAGGAACTTGAACTCGAATGTGATTCCATTAGGGTTTAGTTTCTGTCCCAGCGATGAAGAGATGCTGACTATTTACTTGAAGAACAAACTTTTAAACAGGCCTTTGTCTCTCAACGCTAATGCGATTAACTCCCTCAATATCTACATGTACGGTCCTCATGATTTATCAGTTATATTTAAACGACCGGGGCAGACAACTATGTACTTCTTCACATATCCGAGGTTGTACGAAATAGGATCGAGTGCTCATAACCAAAACGCAGGTATTAATTGATTTTGGAAGGTTACCCCAGGATCATCAGAAAAGATTTATGGATCCAAATCAAAAACTCTACTCGGCTACAAGAAGACACTTGTCTTTTATCAAGGCAAATTACATCAAGTTAATTCAAGAAAGACTAGTTGGATCATAGAGGAATATAAGATTGGACTAAACATCATTCAATCTGAATCTGATGATCCTATCTAGGTTGGTTGGGTTATATGCAAGGTTATAACAAAGAGAAAGACCGAAGGTGATATAGAAGCCTACAGTTTATTCAAGACACAGTCTCATCCAATGAGCAGACAACTCTTCCCAAGTTATTACAGTAAGTGAGCCTTCCTTCTCGTCTAACTAAGTTAAGATACTGGCAAGAGCTAGAAAGAAAAATGCGCAATTTAGCCAAAGAGATTGTCTTGTGTGTCTCCAAAAGAGTTTAAGTAGGGATGGCAAAAATCCCCATGGGGACGGGTATCCTCGGGGATTTTCCCCATTCGGAGAGGGTATGGGGATAATTTCATACCCAATTTCTTATTCGGGGAATGGACGGGAAAATTTTTTTACCCAATTTCTTATTCGGGGAGGGGACATGGATGAGGTGGAATCCCCTACCCATTTCCCCATTTTAATTTTTAATTTAATTTTAATTTTTTAAAATTACTCGTAAATAAATTATAAAATTATAAATATTGGTAAAAACAAAAAATATCAAAATATTTATATTATTAAACTTTAGGCTCTAATTAACTAATTAAAGTCTTAAATTTTTATTTAGGAAATTAAAAAGACCGAGTATATTCTATTAGCCCAAATTTTTTTAATTTTAATATTCTTTAAATATTTTAAACTTAAATCTATTTTTTATTTATTTTTAGATGTTATAATTGCCCACAGTGAATCATAATTTTAATATCTAATCTAATCTAATCTAATATTTGCTCTTGATTTACTCCGATTTAACTATTGTGTTGTAAAGGGAATAGTCCACATTTATAAAGTGTCCACGCCACCATTGAAAAAGTTAATTTTGAATATAAATTTGATTTTATTTGTAACAGTTTTGTATTAACCTATTAATTTGTTCATGATAGTTTGTAAAAAAAGTTTGTATCACTTGCATGCTGCGTTACTTACTAATTTAATGTATGTGACTTTTGTAATGAATATTAATATAAGATATATTTCGAACTTTACTTTTATTTGAATTTTTTATTTTAATATGATTAACTTAAAATAAAAAAAAAAGATGTATTAGTTATTCGGGGATCGGGAATCCCATGTTATTATTCGGGGAGGGATTGAGGATTCTCTCAAATAATGCTGATGGGGACGGGGACATATGCAAATATCGGGGATGGGTACGGGGAGATTGGTCCCCTCCCCTCCCCTCCCCATCGCCATCCCTAAGTTTAAGGATTTCTTTTCTTTTCTTTTCTTTTTAACATCCTAAGTAGGCTTCTTGAGGCAAATCAACAAAGGAATTGTGTGTTTTCAGTCCATGATTTTGTGAATTTATTGATAACAATTTTAGTTGGCTTTTCGTATAAATAGTTATTTTTTTATTTATTAATGAATGCTGAGAGAGAATATTACAATCCCAACTATATAGAGAATCTAACTACCCCATAAATCCTCTAAAATAGACTTTCTAATCGAATTTGAAAAAATAAATAAATAAAGCGGTTAATTAATTACTTAATTAAATAAATAAAGTGTTTCACATCCAATGGATGGGCGACGCTTAGAATCGATATCTAGGGAGATTATATACTGGCTTGAATCAATATATATCTAGGATATTATATACTAGGTTTGAAATTTTATTAATTTCAAACTTTATAAAAATTTGCTCTTTTTTTTTTAACTTAAGGGGATAATATGCTTTGGTTATTGGTGAATGCTTCAACATTATATTCCAAAAATATTTCTATTAAATATATTTATTTTTTAAACTATAAAACTTGATTTTTTTATTCGTTTCAAATTATGAGAACATAAATGCTAATTAATTAATCATTGTTTAAAATGTTTTTTATTTATAAAACAAAGATATTCAGATATTAAACAAAAAATACAAACATGTTATTTAAACTTCAGTCAAATTTAAATTTATTTCATGGTTTTGATTGTGGAACTCGCCTTAGTAATTACCATTATTACCAAACAACTCACCAATAAATAGAGAGTAACATATGCATTATCTCAAGTTTTTGGATCGAACTAATCCGTTGACACAAATTATGTATTGAAGAGACCAACGATGATAAAAGTTTAGTTTCCTCTAATATTTAAAAATTGAATTGAATATCATAAAAACAATAGGAGCAACAGAAAATATAAATAAATTTCGACTTCAAATGATACATTTCAAGCGAGTTTCATATTTTAGGATAGTAAAAAATAAAATTTGGATGAGAGATATCATCAGACGTGAATTTTGTGTTGGGTGATAAAATTAATAAAACATTTGGGTCTCACAATTTTTTTTTTTTGGTATCGTTAAATAAAAATAATAAAGTTTTCTTAACGTATATTTGTTATAACTTACCATCTAACTAAAATATGTAAAAATAAATAATATGGGAGGTGCATCAGACAAGCCAATTTGTGATAATTGAGTTATAAATTACAATAACTTGTCAAGACCCAAAATATATAATAATATTAGGATCTTCCTATCTTGTATGCATGTAAGATATATCCCTCTCACATGAATAATACGGGAACTTCACACATATATTATTCATGTGAGAGAAATATATTTTACGTGCGTGCATGTAAAATGCGGATTGCCGTAACATTAATAACAGTTGCACGTGCGTCATATAAATCATATTCTACCCAGCTCCGCGAAAGACAGAAAAGTTGACCCTCTAATGCTTCAAGTCGCCGCAGAACCCTTGCCGTCCCCATCACCGTCCCCTCATATCCCAAACCATAAAATCCCACAAAACCCTCTAAACCAATCTAGCTTTGAACTAACTTACAGAGAAATTTGCACCCTCCTCCTCTCTCTAACCTACGCAAGGAACCTCACTAAGGGCCTTCAACTCCATGCCCACATCATCAAATCAGGCCTCCAAACCATCCCTCTCGTCTCTCACCACCTCATCAACTTCTACTCCAAAACTCAACGACCCTTGTTTGCCCGCCAAGTCTTCGATGAAGCCACGTTAAAATCAGCCACAACTTGGAGCTCCGTCATTTCCTCTTTTGCCCAGAATGAGCTTCCTTGTCTTGCCTTAGAGTACTTTCGTCGAATGATTGGTGAGCGCCGTTTTCCTGATGATCATATATTCCCCAGCGCGACTAAGTCTTGCGCGATTTTGGGAGACTTTAGTGCTGGCGCAAGTATACATTGTCTTGTGGTGAAAATTGGGTATGATTTTGATGTGTTTGTAAATAGTTCTTTGCTTGATATGTATGCGAAATGCGGTCAGCTAAAGACTGCGAGGAAAGTTTTTGATGAAATGCCTGAGAGAAATGTGGTTTCTTGGACTGGGATGATTTATGGGTATGCTCAGTCGGGTGAAACTGGGGAGGCTTTGAGCCTGTTTAAGCAAGCTTTGTATGAAAACTTAGATGTGAACGATTTTACTTTCTCAAGTGTTTTAAATGTTTGTGGTAACACGACAGTACTTGAATTAGGGAAGCAAATACATGGGTTGTGTGTGAAAACAAGCTTTGACTCATCAAGCTTTGTAGGCAGTTCTCTGATTTCATTGTATTCTAAGTGCGGAGTAATTGAACCGGCTTATCAGGTTTTTGAGGAAGTGCGCGTTAGGAATCTTGGAATGTGGAATGCAATGCTGATTGCCTGCGCCCAGCACTCGCATATGAACAAAGTGTTTGATTTGTTCAAAGAAATGGAAAGGTTTGGGCTGAAACCGAATTTCATTTCATTTTTGTGTGTGCTGTATGCTTGTAGTCATGCAGGGTTAGTTGAAAAAGGAAAATATTATTTTGAGCTAATGAATAAGTATGGAGTTGATCCAGCAGCTCATCATTTTGCTTCTTTGGTGGACTTGCTAGGTCGAGCGGGGAAATTGCAGGAAGCAATTTCAGTTATTGAGAAAATGCCCATTGCACCTACAGAATCTGTTTGGGGAGCCTTGTTGACAGGTTGCCGAATTCATGGAAACACTGAATTGGCAGCCTATGCTGCAGATAGGGTCTTTGAGTTGGGCATCGTGAGCCCAGGCATGAATGTTTTGTTATCTAATGCTTATGCTGCTGCTGGAAGGTGGGAAGATGCAGCCAAAGCTAGGAAGATGCTTAGGGACCAAGGGGTAAAGAAGGAAACAGGTTTGAGTTGGGTCGAGGAGGGAAATAGAGTTCATACTTTTGTTGCAGGAGATAGGTGCCATGTAAGAACCAGAGAGATTTATCAGAAGTTAGAAGAGTTAGGGGAAGAAATGGAGAAAGCTGGTTATGTTCCTGATACAAGTTTTGTGTTGAGAGAGGTTGATGGCGATGAGAAGAATCAAACAATTAGGTATCATAGTGAGAGACTGGCCATTGCTTTTGGGATGATTACCTTCCCACCTGATAGGCCAATAAGGATTATGAAGAACTTGCGAGTCTGCGGTGATTGTCACACTGCAATTAAGTTTATGTCCAAATGTTCTGGAAGAGTGATAATTGTCAGAGATAACAACCGTTTCCATCGGTTTGAGGATGGCAAATGTTCATGTGGTGACTATTGGTGATTATATTGTAGGAAATTTATGTATTCTGACCAAACTGTTTCATACACTACAAGTAAAACTGAAAAGGAAAAATATATATATATTTGTTGCTTCTGGAAGACAACTTGTAAAGTGTATTATGCTGAATACAAATTATTGTAAATGGTATAAACTGGAGTTGCATTATATGTCAATCATTCTATTAAGCATAATTTAAAGGAACCATCAACCTGTTAAATATCGTTTGTCATGTAGCACTTGATTTCTGAAACCATCATACCCAAGGTTAAAAGAATTCCCAAAAAAATTAGGGATAATGGATGATATTAGCCATAGTTTAAAGATTGTGGGACAATTGATGGGACATATACTAGTTATGGTGCCTACTTCAATAGCAAAAACCTTATATTAGAAGAAAAGAGATTCTTATGTGAAATGTGATGGCTGCATGTGATTTTAATAAGTAGTTTATATGCATGGACTGAATGAGAAGGCTATGCACATGATACGCACATATTTTTGGAGGCCTTTCGGAGAGATAATTTGTACTTTCCTCATCCACCAATTGGTTAGTTATAATTTAATGATAGTTATTGATTTATACTACATCCGTATATAATTTTGATTAAGTTATTTGTTTAATTATATAGTTATCTATTGTACAAGTATTAGCGAGTATCATCATAAATATGAATGGTATCATCTTTCAAATTTTCAACGTGGAAATCAATCAAAAAGAAAAAAGAAATATTTAATTATATGCTCATTCTTCTTTTAGATGTATACGTGGAGGGCTGTTCGTATTTGAAAAGATACATGGAAAATTTTACACCAAATGGTTAGTTTCTCTTTTAGTAAGCAAGTGAAATTGGGATCGTTTTAATGGTTGTTCTCAATTTTGTAAGAAAACATGCAGATAAGGATCAAGATTTCAACCTTTGAATATGATGAGGACTTGCTTCGACCAAGTAAAAGTGAGGTTCAAAGGGATGAGAACAATGAAGGACAACAAAGTACAAGTTCATTGAACTTCATTCAATGTATGAGAAGAAATTTGAAAATTGAAAAATGGTTGAATTAATTTTTCTTTTTAATTGATAATTTGGGTGTATTTTGTTAACCGAACATTCTGATGGTTCAAAAGAGTTTATGGTTGCCTGAACGTTGAGAATGAATAAATATAAACGTAAATAATACAACTCGCTGAAAACAGGCAAAGTCTGATGTAGTTATCTCCATATCTGTTGTCTATGTTTTGTATTGATAGCTAAAAAAATATCCTCGTTGCAGATTGTTATATTAATCACCTCTGCAGTGCTCAGCACTAAGATTATCATTTTTGCAAACTCATGTTGAATCTGGTAAGCGCCTCAGAGACTGTTCGGAATTGTCATGACTCATGGTGGGTCGATGCATGTCAACCTGCTTCCATATGACCATGAAACCGATGCTCTTGCTGATACAAATTTTCTAACTATTATTATTATTTTAGGTTTGTCTTGATTCTTTGTTTTTTATTTTATTTTATGTGACATCTGTGACAGGTGGTATCTGTATTCAGATAATTCTTCGCCTTTAACTTTAAGTGAATGAGTACTTCGATATCTGGGCTAGCAACAACTAAGGGAGGTCTCATGCAGAAAGGTTGGTTTAATGAAAAATTCGTTCTTTTCAGATATGGAGAAATGCATGAATCGATTATTTCTCGATTAACCAAATTTCGTAGTTTGAATTTTTTCTTCCTTTTTTTGTGAATTTATGTCCTTATGTTTTCATAATTTCTGGGCAACCATTGCTTGTGATTCTCTTGTCGGACCTTCTGCTTTATATACTGTCATTGTTTGCTAGCTGAAGCTTGCTTTCTGGATCCAAAGCATTTCACATTGTGATTCTAAGATGCTATAAAACACATTCACTGTTTTAAATATCTCTATCAAGGCCCTTATATATGCATTCCATTTGCTGCTTTTGGAAAACCTCCTTCTATTCTTGGCCATAAACGCTGTTCTGTACCTGTGGAAGATCATGGGCAAGATGCCTCTTTTTGCATTATTCAAGAACACGGGGTACTCAGTGCTGCAAATTTAACTCTTTTTGCATTTTTCTCTTTTTCCTTTCTCCCTCACTTTTTTTCGTGTTTTGTGATTATGTGAAATGAGGATCTCTATGGTGAATAATTAATAAGAATTCACTAACTAATGATTCGCCCATAATGGGGTGACCAGGAATATCTTCAGGAAGGATGAAATAGGCCTTGAAATAGCGCAGATCGCACTTCCTGCAACATTGGCTTTAGCAGCAGACCCAATAGCTTCTCTGGTTGACACAGCATTCATTGGCCAGATAGGTTTGTGTTTGCTATACCCACCTAGTTTCCTGAAACATTATACTTCATATTTGATCTTAATTCAAATACGTGACTAATTTTGGATATGTAACACTGAATGTTTTTTTCCTTTCTGACTGATGATGTTATTACCACTGCATCTATATTACTCTGTGGTAATGTCAACATGAAGAATTAAATGAACACGGAAAGTGTCAAAGACGATTACAAAATAAGAACTTTATTCCCTCTAATTATAGTGTTGAACTAGCTGCTTATAAGTTAAGATGCATGTCAAAGTACTAAAATCATCATAAAATTTTGGTTCTGTTGCTTCCAAGGTAATTTAATGACTGTATCACATCGAGAAACAATGAAGTTTAATATGTTATTTAAGTTTCTTTTTGCTGTATACATAATAGTGTGAGATTTGACATAATTTATTTTTTAAGCAATCAAGTAAAAGCTGTGAAGTGGCATAAAAATAACAAGATTTGTTTTCTTTCTAATTTCTTAAAATACTGATTAAAGATTGCATTTAATAGATGAACAAACAATGCCCTTCTCCTACAAAGCAGTCATTATCAGTTGTTCATTTTCGTTTGTACCTCTTCATTAGTTGGTAGACATGAATACCATGAGCATTTAGTTAATTATGAAATTTTTCATTAGTTATCAAAAATTGAGCTCATACTGAGCCAGTAGATTATGTAATATTTGGTTTCTTTTTAACTTTTCATGCATAAAGGACCTGTGGAGCTTGCTGCTGTGGGAGTTTCCATAGCTATTTTTAATCAAGTATCCAGGATCACAATATTCCCACTTGTTAGTGTTACGACGTCTTTAGTTGCTGAGGAAGATACCATCAAGAGATTGAGAGTAGAAGCACATGAAGAAGAAAAACTTGAAAAGGGTTTTGCTACCAGTGAGGAAACGGAAGAACTGATATCAGAAGTTGGTATGCTTTCCCTTTTCTTTTGCTCAACACTTAATGAAGGGCAACCAAAATTGTGTAGATTGCCTTTTGTTTAAAAGTCCAATGAGTTTCAAATTCCTTTTCTAAATTCCAAACGATTTTGTATTTATCTGCCCCATTTGAACATGTTTTCCCTTCTGTTTGATTTTGGTAACTAGAGTGCAAGACAATGGCCTTAAATAATATTTCGGCAAAGGTGGAAGCTGGACATGAGAGAAAACATATTCCATCTGCTTCTTCAGCTCTGGTTATTGGTAGTGTGCTTGGACTCATCCAAGCATTTTTCGTCATTGCGTATGCTAAACCCATCTTAAATTACATGGGTGTAAACTCTGTAAGTAATTCTTGCTGTAGTTAATGCTAAACTCATTTGACATTTTGGGATGTGTTCTATTAGCTAGCTAGTAACCTGAGGCCTCAGATGTACAAGAGTAGCTTTCTAGCTTATCTTTCTGATAAAGTTGATCTGATGATCTTGGCTTTATATGTTCTCTCTAATTACTAATATAGAATAAATAACGGTAGTATGGGACTTCTGTGTCATGTAGGATTCTCCTATGATAAAGCCGGCGCAACAATACTTGACACTACGATCACTTGGTGCTCCTGCTGTTCTTCTCTCTTTGGCCTTGCAAGGAATCTTTCGAGGCTTTAAGGATACCAAAACTCCATTTTATGCTACCAGTAAGAAGGAAATTCTCTCCCCAGTCACTTTTGTTGTCCGTTTAATTAAGTTTCTCTTAGGTTTTTGTTCAGTTGTTAGACATTCAGTTATTCATGATTATGCATTTGAACATCCCAAAGAAAGGAATTGCTTCATCAAGCTCTATCATACTGTCGTATTTTCAGTGTTTTGAAAAGGGTTTATGCATTGCATTTGGACAATGTTTCCAAGGATTGGTTTTCTGAATTTCACATATCTTCTTTGAAGGGGATGCGTTTTTATTCAGATTTTCGGAGAAATAGAGCAATCATTTTTCCACATGGGATTTCCAAGTGAAATCTGATCAAGGAAGACACACTATTAGTTTAGGGTCAAATTGACCATTAAATAGGAATTTGAAGAGAGATGATTTTGTTCTAATATTGTCATTTGCTTGCTCTCTGGTTCTCTTCTTCTATCAAGTTAAAATGATTATCCTATACTCCACACAAAAATATCCACAGTTCCAATTTCAAATTTCAAATTTCTGTGTTTAACATCTTTTTGAACATCATATGGTAACCATTACATGTTACAATCATTATATATGTAATTATTTAACTAAAATATGTGTACTTCTTTGTTTCTTTCATCCTTTTGATGACCAGAATAAGGCACTAATATTAGTCTTTTCCTTCTACTGCAACTTTGTATGCTAATTTGTTCTAATATATAATTCAATTTATCTTTGGTTTTGATGTAGTTTTGGGAGATCTAGCAAATTTGATTTTAGATCCTATATTCATATTTTTATTCAACTGGGGTGTCAGTGGCGCAGCCATCGCCCATGTTATTTCCCAGTAAGTTCTATCTTTCTGCTAACAATATGTCATTTGTTCATTTCTTACTTCTCAGCAAGTCACCTAGTGTGTGTTTCGACAGGTATTTGATTTCCCTGATACTCTTGTGGAAATTGATCGAAGAAGTTGATCTGTTACCTCCAAGTTCCAAAGATTTAAAATTTGGCCAGTTTCTTAAAAATGGTGAGGGTTAAAATTGTTCTTTTGTAATTCTGAATGATGAAATACTTATAGCTATTCTCAGAATGATCAATGGATACTTCATTAAGGATATAGTTTACCGTTTCCATTTATGCTTCTTGTATAATTGCAACTTCAAAACTCATAAAGGACGAGCTATCTTTATTAAGTGGAGATGTCTAGCAATGTCATATTCTGGTCAAGTTCAAATTCAACCTAAAATATATTCGTAATAGTTATTCTTTGCTTGCATAATTTCCAACTATCAAATTATATACGTATTTTTTTTTTTTTAAGAAAAGGCAGTTTATATCAACTGTAAACTTTTACCCTGTAGCTTTTGCTCTTGCAGTCGGCCATATGAGTTCTGTGTGGCCATTTTTATTACTAATATTCTACCATGTCGATTGATCAATGTAAACTTGACCTCAATGAATGCACGGATTGGTGTTTTAATTTATCTTATCCTTTTCCTTTTGCATCTACTCTTCAATTTTTCACAACAGACCTAAGACACAAATCAACTGGACATTATTATCATACCAACTTTTGTAACTATATTTTGCGTGATTTACTTCAGGATTTCTACTAATGGTGAGGGTAATAGCTGTGACATTCTGTGTGACCCTAGCAGCATCATTGGCTGCAAGGCAAGGATCAACATCAATGGCTGCATTCCAGGTCTGCCTGCAGATTTGGCTGGCAACCTCTTTACTTGCGGACGGGCTTGCTGTTGCTGCACAAGTAAGAATGATTTTCCCTAGTGAATGCAACTACAATGAAAGTAATCTGCACTATCACCATCCAAATG
This sequence comes from Citrus x clementina, assembly GCF_000493195.1. Classification (NCBI taxonomy): domain Eukaryota; kingdom Viridiplantae; phylum Streptophyta; class Magnoliopsida; order Sapindales; family Rutaceae; genus Citrus; species Citrus x clementina. The sequence goes on along the minus strand of NW_006261964.1, from coordinate 25,315,087 downwards.
CTTTTGTTTCAAGGCAGTGTTAAAATTAGAATGAATCAACAGACAGTTGTTCCAAGGTTACCCTATAATGCTATCCTCTCAGCTTATGTTATTTCCATTTCATCATCTCTTGTTCGGTTGTTCCAATCAAAATTTTTGGCAGTGTCTGAGTTTAACATTCGAACTACATGGTGGATTCCAAATAAATTCAACTTTTTTTTTCTTTTTTTTTTTCCTTTTCTTTCAGACAATCCTTGCAAGTGCATTTGTGAAGAAGGATTATGATAAGGCCACAACCATTGCATCTCGTGTACTGCAGGTATGTAAATATTTTGACACATCATTACCCTTTTTTGGGTCTTCTACTTTTTCTCTGTTTTCATCATTTCTAAATTGCTTGTGATTCTATACACAGCTGAGTGTGGTTCTGGGACTAGTACTCACAGTCAATCTTCTAGTTGGTTTACCGTTCTCTTCCAGATTATTTACAAAGGACTTAAAAGTTCTGCAACTTATAGGCGTGGGCATACCGGTGCTCTTCTCTAACTTTCCCCAAACTACACATACTATGTTTTACCATAAATGCAGAGTTTATATCATTTCGGAACTAAATTGTCCATTTTGCTGATTAGTTTATTGCAGTAACTCAACCTATTAATGCATTAGCCTTTGTCTTTGATGGCATCAACTTTGGAGCATCAGATTTTGCATATTCTGCCTACTCAATGGTAAGTCTACTTAGCCTTATCTACCTTAAGTAACAAGTTCCCCAGAAATTCGGTGCTTAGGAGAGTTTTATTTTCGTTTCCTTCATGTACATAATGATCATTACAAGTCTCAATGATAAATCATCTCTTCTTTTTGTTTAACTTTTTCTTCATTTCCAGGTCTCGGTGGCAGTAGTGAGCATCCTGTGCTTGTTTATACTGTCCTCAAGTCACGGTTATGTTGGTATCTGGGTTGCTTTATCTATGTACATGAGTTTGCGAGCAATTGCTGGGTTTTTGAGGTAATACTACTAGTTTAGACCTTAACATCCCTTTCCTTTCTCCTAGATTAAAAAGCTCGCAACACTTGCGTAAACGCTCAAACAACCAATTTTCCTTTTTTCCACTTAATATGGAGAATTAAGAACTCATTTTAACACTAGAAACATCTACTACATCTGCAGGATAGGGTCCGGATCGGGACCTTGGAGCTTTCTCAAAGCCTGATTGCTACCAGGAAATGTTTATCTATCTGTTATATCTTTCTAATAACAATGTTATTCACATTCATGTCTTACAAAAGAAAAGCCTCACTGGGTTAAGCTGAAAAACTTGAAAAAGAAGTTGGAAGGATTCATTTGTGTATTCAGTTCTGCTTATTCGAAACTATACAAGTAACAATGTATAAAGCTCATAGTCATTTTTATTTTACACCGTTGCATAGAATCATGCATGTTAGAGAGAAAGCAAGTAAACCATCACATAGGTATAGCATTTCATGACACTGTAAAAGAAACAAGAATTGGCCATTTTTTTATGCCATGCAATTCATAGCAATGATGTGAATAAACCTTTGATGGCATCCTCTTGCGCTGAAAAATGGAGATTTTACTCTTTAAAGATATCTTTTTTTAATATTATAGCACAATTATATTAATGATAGAATGAAAACTCTATTAGGATCTGTCTTGATAGATAGTCCATTAGAAACTCATAATGTAAGATTTAATCCTAAATTAGAAGAAATTTTTCTCTAATACCAATGGAGGAGACACAAAGACTTGAAGAATAAACAATGGATCAAGAAATAGTTGACAGATATCTTGTGATTGAGCCCAAATAGCATTTTAGATTGGGCTTTACGCTGATAAGTCCTTTCAGAATTTTGCTTTTCACTATAGCCCAAATAGTGATGATAATCACTTTTAATTTTGATCTCTCATACTTGTCATAATAGATCTTTCTTACAGTCATCGGTGGAAAAAGAAAATCAATTAGATCAAATTATATATTAAAAATGTCAATATAAAGAAGAATAATATTCAGGATTCTATGTACATTAACAAAAGTAATATTCAAGATTCTTTGTTTATTATATGTACCATACCAACAGATCATTTCCCTAATTCTTTCCATTCTATTAAGGATGTGGTATTGCATTTGAGCATTGGTTTAAGATAAATATTCCATTCTAATAAGGATATGGTATTACATATGAGTATTGATTTAAGATAAATATTAAAACAATAATATTTATATTATTGTTTCACACTGACAATCCTTCTTCCCCTAATTCTTTCCATTCCATGAGCATTGATTTAATATAAATATTAAAACAATAATGATACAGTCACAAACTTTATACAAATAGATGTGACATCACTTTATTGGTTAGATAAAAACTCCACATAGCACACATGATTTATTTTAACAAATGAAGTTGCGCCATTTTAATTTGTAAAAAGTTTGTGCCTATATCACTAGTATAAAAATAATGAAAGTAAATCGATTGCAATTATACAATATTGTCACTTGAATTTGTATCCCTAATATTACTTATACACCATAATAGTACTTATGCAAACTCCATGCATTTTCATGTATAGATTTTTATATGAAAGACCCGTGAGACATCCCACTCTATAGAAGAAGAACAAAATAATTCCACATAGACTAAGCAATCCACATTGACTGATCATAAAATCAAATATTCTATCATATTATTTTAAGATGCACATATAAAAAAAATGGCAATATATAACACATAAATTAATAAAGTATGTGTGAGGATAAGGAGATTAGGCACTAGTGTGCTTTTAAGGACACTCATTAGGTTAACAAAACCTACTTTGTAATTTAACCATATTATCATATGTTCATTAATTATTGGTTCCACCAAACCAAACGTCCAAACCCCTATCTACCCTTGCTATTTACAGTGATCTATTCGGCGACAACATGTAACCCTCACTTCTTTTATCTTTTGATGCCATGCAATTGATTGCGATTCACAAGAATGATTGTCATTTGCCAAGATCTTTCACAATCCCAAATAAAATGAGGAGTAAATTGGACATCCACAAACTAACTTTATCTATCAAATAACAACACAGATAGGGCACTCATACCCACCTTTCATATAGCTCCATAGCAACCACTAAGGAATTTTCGAATTAGTTAAGGAACTTTGCATGAATAATTACTTTAAAAGCCATTTGTGATTACCCAATTTTGCAAGATCTTCCAACTAATTTCAACCACTTTGTTTTGATGACCAAGGGGATCTATAATACCCAACAAACTAAATTACCCACCAAACTTCTATATTCCATCTACTCAACTCATCTCGATTAGGACTTAATTCTAAATTAAATAGGCTTGGATTTTAAAATAAATAGGGTTGGTTGCATGGAAGATCATGCATTTACAAATTTACTTAAAAATTAGATACTCTTTGATTATTTTTGCCCACCTACATTTTTAGTCCCTTCGTCTCCACCATTGACTAGAGTTTAGTGGATTTATCTTATAATATTTATAATTAGTCACAAACTAATAAACTTTTCTTGCAAACCTCAACCTAATGGAATTATTAATCCTGCTTTTTGAAAGTTCCAATCCCATCCAAACCTCTATACCTTCTCCTGCAATATTTTACACTATTGAACTCGGTTGACATCATTGGAAGTATCTCGAAATAATAATATCTCATTTGAAGTGACATTAACGATTTTTTTTTTCTTTTTTATCAAGTGGGAGAGAATAAAATAAAGAAAGAAAAAACCAGAGAACACATCAAAGGAGAATATCACCTTTCTATAATTGAACTCCTCCACGACAGAAAGTAAAACCAAAAAGAAGAAGTCACCAGCTTTTTTTTTCTGGTTTATTATTATTTATTTGTGCTTACGCTGTTGTTTTGTAAAATTCCAAGGGTCAAAATCAATCCATCAATCCTTTTCACCCACCAAACAAAGTTTATTTGTTGTGGAGACCATGCTTAGATATTCACTATTGTAACCTAAACAAGCCACCATCCACAGTAGTAGCATGTTTTGTCATGACCCAAAAACCCCAAAGCTTTCTTATCAAAGTTTCTTGTTCGTTTGCCTACATTTTTAACTTTTGCGTGGCTACTCCATATGCTTTTGCATTTTTGCCAAAAGCCCTTCTCACAAACCCGTTATTCTTGTAAGTATTTCAAATTACAACGTTTGGCAAGAGGTACATACATATACAGCAGCCAAGGAAAATTTGAAATCATGTATCAATCGCGGCACCGAAAGGTAAGGAAGCTGAATTTCCACCACCCACTCTTACTATTACCGTACACTTTCTATTTGATCTGAAAAGGGAAGATAAAAGCAAAACAAGAAAAGAGAATTTACCAAACAATTTATTCATAATTCCTTTTTAACTTATCAAATAGTGGGGACAAAGAGAAAGCACACTTTCATCAACTATATCTCATCTTTGAAACAGCCAGCCAAACTAGATAGAATTTTCTTGCTTCTGTGTTATATAGATAAAAAGTGGATACTCGCGCGCGCGCACATACACACACGTGTGAGGATTGAATGTGTCTGCATCACACTAAGAATAATGCATTATCAAAAAGTTCCATCATTCTCCTAAGATAAAATCCCACATTCCCAAAATAATCCTAAATTAATATTGAAGTTTAAATTTGCATCAGATCTTGCTTATCAAGATCGAAGAATCTTGATACTATTAATAACACTTTTTTTCCCACACCACATTCCACACACTATCCAAAAATCCAACCGATGAGATTTGGAATCCACCATAGCATAGGTTCCCAATGTCCCATCCCGAGAACCCACTTAAAACCAAAAAACCAATACCAAGGAGATAAAATAGAGATAACACAACACAACAATTGGAGAAAGAAACTTTAAAGTAAAGGCAACTAATAATAATAATAATAATAACAATAATGAAGGTAATAGAATTTAAAATAGCAATAGTAATGAACTGTAGTTTAATGTTACATCATGATTCAAAGGATCATTAGTTCTCCATCCTTCCTATTTCCCCCCCACAGTTATTGACTTCAAAACTACAAGAAAAGAAACAAAATTTCCTGTTTCTCATACTCAGAAAATGAACCAACCAACCAAACACTTGAAACTCTTCAGGAAAAGAACTGAATGATCCTCATTTGATCTCCAAAGATGCTAATGAATACAAGGAAAAAGAAAGATAAAACAAACATAGAATTTCAGTTTCATTGTAATTGAAAATACTGCTCATCTTTGAAAGCTGGAAAAAATGAGAAAAATAGGAATTTGGATTTGAAAATATTAGAATTAAAAAAAAAAAACTACTAGCCTGGGTTTAGCCTTTTCAATTATAACCCAGTGGTTTCCTCATCCTTGTCTAACTTCTGTTATAATAATAATAAATGGTGAAAATGAATTCTCTTGTCAATCTGACTTTCTTCCTCCCCTTTCTTGTTTCTATTTCCACATACACCAATCACCCTCAACCCCAAAAAAACATATTATTTACCAAAACCTTCTTTTGTTTTACTAACTCGGGGCTCAGCAAAAATGGTTTCAATTTTGCTGAGCCACAAGCTGATCAAGCTGCATTTGCTCCAGCCACGCTCCCAACACAGCATGATCAACTGATTCAATTTGGGGGTTCCTGTTTGAACCCTCACTTGAAGAAGAGGCAGCTGCAATACCTGAGACAGGTGTTGCCAGCTTTTCTTTCACCTCAGTTGGAGATTCTTTAACGAGTGATTGAACCCAGGACAGATCAGGCTCTTCTCCATTTCCAAGCTCAAATGAAGATGATCTCTTAAGCTTACCCAATTCATCTGTAGTTACGGCCCAATCTGGCTTCCCATTGGAGGAACCCCATTTTGACCAAGAATTTACCGGGGAACCAACAACGGCAGCAGAATTGGAGCCAAGTTCCCTAGAGCTGAGGCTGCGAAATTGTTGCTGCTTCTCACGTTGAGCCAATAAAGATACCCGGGAGCCCATTGGTGATATAGGTTCCACATTTCTGGGGGACATCCTCCCTGATGATGATGGCACCCCGAAAGATGCCTGCAGTAGAGGGTGGTCAACATTCTTAGGAGAGAAATTTGTGTTTATCGGTGATAACATGCTCTGCTGCTGCTGCTGAAATTGATTGAGAACTGCAGATTTATGAGTTGGAGAAAAAACAGCTGCGGCCAATGCCTGATCAGAGTACCGAGGAGATGAGCTCTCAGCAGAGAAGAGATCATCAAGATTCGACGGAGTTAGAGTTTTCATTCGACCAGAACGATTCAAGGACGAACTCAAAGTTGGTTGAGACAGGGTGGATAACTCATTCAGGAGCTGCTGTTGCTGCACGTCAAAATCTGGCAGCATGTTGAAGTCATCCACAGGCATGTCTCTAGCATTAAGAGAAGATCTCAAGCGACTGGACTGAAGATTGCTTCCTGGAAGATGCAAGGCTGGTACATTTGGTTGAGGCCAAGCCACATTTGAGTGCGAGATACCATTGGCAGATGGAGACATTGGTGGAGTAAATGGCGAAGGAGACATGACATTTACTGATGAAGGAGAGCCCGGTAAGAGGCTCAAAGCAGCAGCAAAATCCATTGCTGTAGCACCAGAAGTACTTGACCGAGGCGAGGGGACAGCCGAACCAGTAGACACATACAATGGCCTGAGTTCCTCAGGAGTGTGCGCAAAGAAGCAGACTCTCCTAGCACAACTTGTGCCATCCTTGCAGAGCCGGGTTCGATATTGGGCTGGATGAAGCCAACACTCAAAAACACCATGAGCATATTCACACATATCTCCACGTCTACAAGCCCCCTTGCGAAAATCAGGACAAGGGACACAACTATAATGAAACTTCCTAGGATCCCTTCTTCGCGCATTTTCCCCTGGATGGACAAATGGGCACTCTGTCCAGTCGTGGGAGTAGGCACGTGAACAAGGCCGCACCTTGAATGAATACATACGGAATTCATCTGTTGAATAGATGCTGTTCTTGATATCTGGAAGAGATGGATCAATAGGGTACTCTTTCTTCTCTGATACAGAAAATGAGGGAGCATCGACTGACATGGATTTCATTGGTGAACCTGAAGCAGATGTTGGGGATCCATTTTCAAGGGCAGGAGAAAGAGGTGGTGAATTTGAATTTGAAGTAGTAGTTGACACCCTCAGATTTCGCTCAACAGAACCATCAGTTGCAAGGAGTTCCTCAAGAGTCAACCTCACATCTTGGAACTTAGGAGGAACAACAATAACATCAACAGGACGATGACCTTTTGCATCTACCAAATTTGGATCCGCACCCGCAGCTAGAAGCAGTTTTACAACATCAACAGCATTCAAAGCCCCACCAGAGGCAGCACAATGAAGGGCAGTGCTTTTGTCATTGCCACAGGACAGATTCACATCAGCACCTGATTCAGAAAGAATCAGTCTTATGATATCAATACTACCATATGTAGCAGCAACCATTAACGGGGTTCTCTGTTCATTAACCATCTGCTTTGAGCCCTTCTGCCGACCATACCACAATCCAACCTCATCAACACCTGATGGGTCGCACACAATTGATCGTTTGAAGCCCTCAACATCGTTGTTAGCAGCAAGCTCAAGCAAGCTTGCAAAAGCATCATCAGTCTCAACAGTCAAGTGATTCATATCTACGTTGGTGTGTCTACTTTCGTCAAAAGAAATATGAGGTGATCTTGGAGACGGCGTACGATTTAACCGCTCCGGTCCACAGCACATGCTTTCATTTGCAAAAAATAATTAGCTGAAATTGACCATAATCATCCATTAGAATCTACCAGTGCATAAACAATAAGTTCAAAAAAAAACTACGGGAAATAAACAAGACAAAAAATAAACAGCTAACACAACCCAAAACCAGAAGAACAATATAAGGAAACCAAATTCCTAGCCAGTATAAGAACTTACTGAAAACAATAAAGATTGCAAAGCAGTCATGCTAATACTACAGATGAGTTGTTACCATAAGAGGTAACACAAAATCTTGGATCGGAAATACCACTTATAGATTGGGACAAATTGATTGTAAATGACAGAACCCAAATGTAGAATTAAACAACTTCTCTATTAAGGGATTCACAAAAAGTACTGAAGTGGGTTTCCAGTTCTCACAAAATCCAAAAAGGACAATCAGATTCAGCCTAGAAAACCGGAGAAGAAAATAACTCAGGCAATTCTTCTCTTAGATTCTGTAAGCAATCTATATGTTGATTTAGCAAAAACAAATTAATTAACTTAATCAGGCGTTTTCCTTTGCTTCCTTACACAACTTTCCGGAAGCAAACAGATTATTAAAAAAAAGAAAAATAAGAAATATAATGTTACTTTTAAATAACTAGAGAGAAAATAACAAATCAATTAAGAAAAAAGAGTTGAAATTTATGAGGAATTTTATCTTTAATTTCATTTCACAAATATTAAGTAGATAAAAAAAAAGAAAAATTAAGAAACACTCATCAGCTTAGTTGATGCTAAGTTCTAGAAGAAACATTCATTTTTCCCCCAAAATGAAAGAGAGAATACTTCATCTTTTGGTTTCCTCCATTTTCTCGGCAACCAAACAGAATCATAAGCCAATCAATCAAGACAAAAAAACAAATGAAGTCAACAGCATCACATTAAAAATCAAACACGAACAAAATCAACATCACACAACACACCAAATACAGATTAAATAAAATCCATTCATCGTATAATATACTAGTCAACTAGTAAAAGATCTGATACAAAGAAACTTACTATCGCACCCATTTAAGTGAACAAAATAAAAAAAAAAAACAATACAAACCCATTAAAGATCTTTTGATATGTGATAAACAAAAGAAAAATACTCATTCTAAGCAACAACTATATATACGGGCGATCAGAAGTAAACGAAAGATCTTTTTTTTTTTTTGGAAGTGATGCAAGAGAATCTTACCAGCTAACAAAAGAGAGTAGTATCTCACAGTTATAGATCTAGTTAGAGGAGTGATTAAAGTTTGAAAGAGAGAAAGTTGATGATGAGATTGAGAAGACAAAGTAATGGAGAAGAGAAGTGAAGTGAGGAGCTTCTTCTTCTTCCATCATCTCTCTAATTCCTATGTAATGCTCTGCTTTCTTCCCTCTTCTTTTTTTTTTTCTCTTTCTTTCATGAACACAAGAAAAATAAAATTAAAAAAATGAAAACTTTTTATTTTTATTTGGGGTAATAACAATTCGATCCCTGATGTCTCTGATTTTACAATTAAGGATTTAGTCTTTTCATTTGTATTGAATAAGTCACTGACAGCTGATAAAATGACTAAAATACCTTTAGTTACATACCATAAGGCGCTCAACTTCAATTTTTTACCCAAATTTTGGATACAATTCTTAAGTCATTGATTTTAAGAAATCTAATGATGGGTGAATAGTCATCATTAGCTATTACTATGACTTTTAGTATCTATTATTAGATTATTTGAAATCAATGACTAGAAATTTCAAGTAGAAAATTTATATTGAAATAATCTCATAATTACATTGTTCAACTTAAAAGGTGGTCTATTGCTAACTAACTATCCTCGCCTCATTTTTTTGTTTGAGTCTTTCTAGCATATTTGGTTTGAAAAGATGATAGAAGAGGAGAGTGAAGGAGAAGAGAGGAGGTAAATAAAAGAAAAAGAGATAAATTTAATGTCAAATCAAATAATCAAGTTAAAATTGATCCTCTTTTTTCATAATTTTATATCTCTATTCTCTTCTTTCATTTATTTCAACCAAACATGGGATTTAATTTATAATATGGAAGTCCATTTTCTTCCAAATATCTACAAGTAAATCCAAATTGTTTTGGTTCCAAATATTTATAAATAAATTCAACTTATTCTAGGCAAGTATATTCATATTGTATTATCAAAATTTAGATTTATAAGGTTTTGATAAATTTTTAATTGTATTATTAACTACTATATAATCATAAAAGATAAGAGTTGATATAACATTTTAATGAGAACTTGTTCAATTAGAGTTTTAAATAAAAAAAATAGTTACTTAATCATTAATTATAGCTTTTAGCTACATATAAATCCTCTAATAAATAAGTATTTTAATATTACATTACAGCGAAATGAAATAATATCGTAAATAAACCCTCGAAAAAATTCACGACCTTCATTCTCAAATTTTATTTTTTATAATAATAAAATAACTATTTTAATTCTCTAGCAGCTCCACATTAGTTTTAACTAAGTGACACAAAAAAAATTACATATATTAAAATCATTTGTTTGGAGGGAAATAATATTTTTGGTCGGTAGAAAAGATACACCCTTGGGGGCACTAAAAAATCGTTATGAGGGTGATTTGGTCATATAAAAAATGCGTGGATACGTATTTTATATAGATGAACAATTTGTGTCTATATTTAAGAAAACCGATAACATTAGGGATCAAAAAATAATTACACTATTTAATTTTATTTTTGGTTTTTGATAAAATCGCCTATCCAATGGTAGAAAGAAAGAGAAAATTATAAAAGAGGCGCACTGAGAAATCGTTTTTCTGATTTTAAAATTATTCTTCCGCTTTTTAACTTCCAGTCACATCATGCCGCGTCATTTTTTCTCGGTACGATCTAGGGATAAATATGTTATTTTAAATTCATCTCTTGTTTGATTAGCTTAGGTGGCAGGAAACTATTGGTTGATTTCGTGTAAGTGAGGTAGCGCATAAACGACAACCCATATTGGTGTGTAATAATTTAACCTCGTCCCAGGGTCAAATTTTATGGAAATTCAATCCAAATTCATCTCACATGAAAGTTAAATTTGAAACGGCAAATCCGGTGTTTTAAGCTTCTGAATAATAAAATCACCACCTACTGACCTGGCATTTCTTTATTGGTTTATCTCTGAACTTATCCATTTTGATTAATTTTATTCCGGAAATGACCGAGGAAGACTCTAGAAAGACGAATCAATCCCACATCTGACGAAGAATAGTCTGCCACGTGGATCGTATCCAGTGGTTTTTTTATGCAGACGACATAACGTACTCAAATCTAGACAAAGTTTTAGAAGTTCTCGGGAACCGGTTGAGGAGGTGGAAAGGTACCGAGTGCGACCGGTTAGGTAAGTCAGAAAAACGACACGACCGGAGGTCCCCGGTCATCGCGCGGGCGTGCGCGAGATGGGATTAAACTGGATTTAAGAGAGGACTGGCGTCCGCCAATAAAGGCCGGTGTACTAGAGCGGACTTGACGCAGGAGTCAATTTTGGTTAATTTGTTGGGGGTCAAATCACAAGGGGAGAAAAAGCATGGAACACCCAACGCAAAAAATAAATAAAGAAATTAAAATAAAATGAGAATAATATAATACAAAATTCTTTTTATAAAAATATCAATTGAAGTCCTACGTAACATAGTATTCATCTTTTTTTTTTTAATTCATAAAAAAGTTATAATAAATTTCACTATTTTTATTTCGTAATAAATTTTATTTTTAGATTGAATACTTTGTGCTAACTTTTGGAATATGTAAAATTGTTTGTATGTAAAAATTAAAAATAAAAATTAATTATGAGAATAATGATATAAACTTGTGGTAATCAATAATCATACAAATTGGGTCGTCATAATTTGTTAAAAAATAATTGTTTCCCTCTAATATTTTATAAATATTACATGATATTTCATTATTTATGAAAAGGGCGAGAAAAAATGGAAAAAAAAAAATCTTCTTCTTTTTTTCTTTTTTTTTTTTAAGGTTACGGACCATCTGGCGATCCCATCCGAAAATAGTAAATTACATCAGACTTTACAAAAAGATAATAATAATTTTATTATTTTATGTGAATATGATTAAAAGAAAATGTAAACAGGGCAATCTTGGAGCCGGCCCTAGTTGACCGCAAACCAAAGTGAAAGAAAATATAATTATATTAAAATTTGGGAATAGATTTCCGTGTTATTAAGCATACCCTTCAAGTTTGATTATAAGTGCTATATTTATTATTATGGAAGGGGAAAAGTCTATATTTCTTTTCCTTTTAATTCATTTTTGATCCTCTCAATAATTTTAGTGTATTACTAATTTTTGTTATTGCTTTTATGGAAATTCTTGAAATTTTATCTTCAGTCAAATTAGTAGATTTAGATTTGCTTTAATTACGTTAGATGAGAAAAGAATGATCATATCCTCTTTAAAATTTTATTTTTGGGAGGTTAGTTAATGATTAATAAATTTGGGTTCAATTGCTTTTTGTATTGAATTTATACCAGCGATGGGAACAATAATCTGAAGTGAATTTCATCTATATATAGAATAATATTACAACAATTTATCGTAAGAAATAAAATTCTTTTTTTTTGTGAAAATCCTTTTTTAAAAATTTAAAAGATTATTTCAATAAATTAAGGGGTATATTTAAATAGAAATTAAATTAAAAATTAAATTCTACATCTCATATCTCCTCAATCCCCAATCAAATCTTAGTGGGTGCTTGATCTTATCATGGCACCATCATATTGACTGTGAAAATTATAAAATTGAAATGAATTGCTTGCTACATGACATAGATTACATAAATTGACCCATCAACATTAGGGGAAATGACTACTGACCCAAATCCAATTTGAAAATTATATTTTTGGTGCGGTCTATGCTCTTCCATTGCATGTTAAATTAAGTGATTAATTAAATAAGCATCAAATATACACGTTCTTAATAATTTGTTAGACTATTGTATTTCAATTTGGAATTTGTACATAAATGATATTTGTATCCCATTACATCTTTTTTGTTGAATTAATTAGAGAGAAATAAAAGTATGAAAATTATTTTTAACGAATAGCTGTACGAACGATGTGGTGATTTTCTTTAATAATTTTATAAGTTTAATATATAATTGAGAAATAAATTTTATTGCTTAATATGCTCACGAGTTTGGATTATATACATATTAATTTTTAACTTTTTAAAATTATCATTGGGATCAAACATTAATCTTCTCATACCCATCAATTGGCGTACTTGAGATGCATTTTCTCAGCTACTTAAATTATCGATATTCTTTTTTATTTCTCATCAAAACGAAAATTCAAAGTGTTTAATATTTTAATTTCATTATCCAATATTATCCCAATGAGAAGAGAAACGCTTGAAAAATGAATTCAATATACATTATTTAACAAATACTATTAACACTTAAAAGAATCAAACATTAATAAATTGCATAAAGTTGGAATCATATATCATTTGTCAGTCAATAAGAATAGCAAAATCTGTCAGCATAAACACTACTGTGTCGATCTATATTTTATTATTTAATTATGTTCACAACTTCGCATAAATCTTCAAATCATGAACATTTTATTAATTAATTCGGTAAGCATGGGTCACATTACTTGGACATTTAACTACCATGCTGCTAATAATAATAATAATAATAAGCAGCCTTCCTTCAACTAATTTTAATGTTTATGTAATTAGTTAACGGTATAATTAACAATAAAAATGGTGGATTTTTCCAAGCCCATCGTAAGAATGGATAACTGCCAATATTCTGTCGGATTGGGCATATGGTGATACTCATGGAAATTTCTGAATGTTAATAATATGATGTATTTGTGAGCAATTTATAAGAGTAAAATCTTGGGCAGTATTGAATTGATTTCTGATTGTATATATATAAATTTGGAAAGCTCTTTCATGAACGCATTTTGAAGTTTAACTTATTCGCAAAATTTATTCTTAATATACTAATTTTCAAACATTTTGAATTTCACCAATACTATATTAGTATATCTTATTGGCAAAATTAAATTCTAAAATTCTAACAAGCCGTAAGATAACGAAAAGAGTATTTTGGCTATCCCAAAGTATTCTTATTCTTTAGAATATGAAAAAAAAAATGCCCTCTAAAATACTTAAATCTCAATTTTTTTAAAAAAAGATAAGATTCACTTATAAAGCAATTATTTTTTGTCATATTATGAGTCACTTTGTCCGGATGCCCTCACTATGTCATTTTCATGGGATTGATTTTGACATGAAATGAGCACAAAGTTGAATTTTGACAAACACAATCGCTTTGCATGTATTTTGTGCATTAAGACAAGAATATGGTCCCAAAAATTTTTATTTGGGCACGTAAGGATAAAATTGCTCCTTTAAAATCACTTTTTTGTATAAAAAGAATGTACTATTATAAGCAATAAATATAAAAAAAAATAAAAATAGAGGATCTCAAAAATAAAAATACCCTCAAAGGAAGGGGAAAAAAGAAAAAAGAAAATGACATTTCTCACTTTCATTAAATTGATGCTAAAATTGACTCATATCTAACACCTCATTGGAATATGACATGGAAAATAAGGCCGGCTAGGGCTTAATTGGCACCCTATCAAGAGGACCAAGTGGGCCCCGACAATTTGCATCACGGACACTTGGCATTCTTTTGTCGATCCGGCGGCAACAATCATAGGATTAATTTGAGTGTTTGGTTGCAGGACTTTCCTAGAAAATCGATTTTAGATTTTTGTGGCTTGTGAACTGGGAAGAAAGTTGCATAAAAACCGGACTCATACTCGATTCAAACAAAGTTTTTTCTTTGGATCAATGGTAGTAATAGTACACTGGACCCATTGAGAGATATCCCTTTTGGTCAAAGTTTTGACAAATGGGATGATCAATACCGACCACGTGTCACCAATAATTCATTTATGTTTCATATAGTTTTATTTGAAAATAAATGAAAGTTAAATTTTTGAGGATGACCATTTGAATTCGCTTGATTTTTTTTTTTTTTGTGTTATGTCAAATTTGAGAGGACATAAATTTATTCAAATTATTTAATAATAAAGTGAAAATCCCAAAAAATGACATGACTTATTTATTATTTATTATTTTATCACCCGTTAATAGAATTTAATATATCAAAATTAAAACTCAACATAATTATTTAATGAATGATCAACCCATTTAGTAATCATGTCAATTTTGTCCTATTTAAATATATAGTTTCGTATTAGACTTGTGTAAATTCATGGGTTGTTTAGACTTCTTACTCCTATCCACAACTATTTTTGACACTAAATGAACAGACGGCTTAAAATAAAATCAAATTTTCATATCGGCATATGCAGACATAGAGGATATTACATTAAGGAGAGTGCACTATAAATATTAATTAATAAATCCAATATGTTTTCTAAGACCTGAAGCTCAGTCTAATATTTATTAGAACCTACCTTGACGTACCAAAGTTAAAATCAAGTTCAAAAATCTAAAATAAAGAAAATAACAAATAAATAAACTCCCAGACTAATAAGAAGACCTTGAATTCAATGTTCTTCATCAAGGTTTATGAACTAAAGAGCTGTTGGTACATGTATGTACATAAAGGAATAAATCTAAATTTGCTTAGCATATATCGAATTATTCTCTCTTGTACACAATATGGGCCTCGGGTATAAGCTAAAGCTAACTCCTTCCATAATTAATGGGCATTTAGCCCAATAGAATTGATTCTCTAGCCTTGGCCTAAAAGCCAGTGTGTTTTATGATCCAGAACCATACAAAACTAGAAGTCACAAAGTAAAGAGCCATTAAATAATTTCAAAGACTTCTTTGCTTTTAATAAACTGAAGTTTTAACATGAATTGTCGTGTCTAAGGCGATTTATTATTATTATTATTATTATTATTTATGACGATGACGATGATCATCATCATCATTATCTAGTATTATTAATATGTTAATTCTTTTAATATGAATTGTCACATCTATTTCTTAATTTTTCTTTCCTACCAACTTTCTTGTATTGAAAAGATTCCACTTGCTACAATTTCTTCCCTTTCATCACTCATTCCTTTTTAAAGAAATTTCCTATTTATTGGTTAAATTAAGCTCATTAATTTGGATTAACAATTGTAATCATAAGCGAGTAGTTGAACTACTCGAACAATTGACTGATCCATTCTAAACCTGCTGCTGCACATGGTTATTAAAATTAATTAAAAATACAAACAAAATATTATTATTATTTCGTTTTAAAAAAATTCTTTCAATAAGCGAAGTGGGTCCATTTTGTTTTTGAGAATTCGAGGGAGAAATAAAGCTACTTTATTGCATTGCATTTTGCATGCACCGAAATGGGCTTTTTAAACTTTTGAACTTTTAACCGGAAAGCAATCATCAAAAGCAAATTTACTATTTTCCCTTTATGGCCGTAAAGACTACAGCAAATAAACATAATGTTAATTTTGTTTTGTTTATCATATAATGCAAGAAATTATTGGAGTGACAGCTAGGTTTCTTCATCGTTTAGTTGGAAATCTATGGTAGCATAGGCCGAAATGGGAACTATTAGTTGAGAATTGAGATGAGATTTGTAGTAAAAATGATCAAATTAAGTCAAGTCACGGGGTAATTTTTAGAAATTAGTCATCATGAGAAGTTCAATGATCTTATAGACAATTAGACATAATCTTGTGATTAATTCTGACTCCAAAACGGTGAGGTAAAAAAAAAAAAAAGATATAATACGAAGTGGTTGGATGTGTGATTAGATGGACACTTCATTAGAAACTCAAATTAAAATTATAACAGGCTTTAAAATATAAATTTTTTTTTGAAAGCCATAAAGCAATACAATTTACTTAAAATGAAGTTTGATTGGTGTTGATCTTGAGAGATTTGATATGAGAATAAAAGATAATTTTCAAAAATAATAATAATAAAATTTACAAACTACTATTTAGTCGAATGATGGACACCTCCTTACCTTATTATAAAATCTTGAATAATCCATAATAAATAGACTCGAACCTCCGATCTCTATAATGAGATAATGAGATAGCCACCACTCGAACAAAGAGTAGTTTGCTACAAAATTTACATTTTTATCTTAGTTAATCTTTGATATAATTTAGATGCAATGGCATAAGAAGGGGGAAAAAAGAAGAAAAGAAGATTGAGTTATTTTATTGTCTTGTTAAAATGTTGAAGAAAACTTTGAAAAACTTATGCTTAAAAAATCAATGTTTATTAAAGATAATCAACTAGTTTTTAGTTTTAATATTTATATTTTTTGAAGATAAAATGATTTTGAATTACAAATCAAACTACTTGAAGGGCCATCATAAATTAGTCCACCTTAGAGTTATCAAACATTGGGGAGTCGGTACCTCCTACTATCATTGACATTGACGAGAGTGAATATAAAATTATGGATGTAAGTGGGGGCTGGTTTTGTGTTTTGGATGTAACAATAAGAGCCAAAATGTCGCATCTTTTACGGTGCGTGATTTTGTCAATATGTAATTCATTATAAAGTTTGAATTGACTATTTGATTTCTGAATCCGGTTGCATGGATTGGAACGCCCACAAGATGGACCGCAACTTCATCCACATATTTTGATTTTCTTTATAAATAAATCCAATGATAACATGGTCTAGGGCACAATTTCAAAGATCCTAAAATGGGGATGAATAAATGAATTATAATTACATGGGGAGAGACGAGGATTTCACCGAATCCTCCCTGACAGATAAGAAAAATGATTGATTCGATTTTTGTAATCATTTCTTTACGTTTTTTTTTTTATGATTTTTTCATTCTTGATCCTCGATTTTTCAAATGGGAGGGTTTTTGCTCAGGGGTAAATTTGTGTCATCCTTAACTCAACCTCCTCTGTAGTTATTAAATAATTAATCGCACTTCATAGTTCAATCTAAGGGCTTGTGTGGTATTAAAATTGGATGGGTGTAATTTTTAAATTACAGTAATAAAATATTAGGTAAATATTAGTTGCTGCAACTTAAAAATTAAAATAATTTAATTTATCATTTACATAATAAAAAACTTATAATATTTTTTTTATTTTTTAAAAGTCATATTTATTACAAATTATGAACTTTTATTTTATAATTATAATTTTTTTAAAAAATAAATATAATTTTTAAGTTATAATATTACATATCAAATACGACCTAAAATTAATTTCTTATAAAAAGTAATAATTAAGATGTAAAATTAGGGATTAATAGACTTTTAACTTAGTAGAAGAATACTTTTTCTCAAAATGCGCTCGAACAAGTGTTCAAACTCGTTATCAAGATTTAATTTATTTTATTTAATTATCAAATAATTGAGTCAAATCATGTGAGTGAGGCATGTGAGTGAGGCAGAGTTACTTCAAATAATAGTCAATAATAGTCGTTGTAATATCATCATTCCAATAAAAAGAAAAAAAGAAAAAAAAGGGGGAAACTAGGGGCATTATCGTAAGGGTATCTTTATCTCCGACATTCCTCGTGACGAAGGAGATGAGTCGGTTGGTCTGAGGTTAGGTTCAAAATTTTGTCCAAGTCTGACCGATTTAATTTTTTAATTATTTGTAATCATAGCTTTGCAGATACGGACACGTTGCCTCTCTTACATTTTTTATCAAACTTTTAACGCTGCTCGTCACGTGTGCACCACTTTCATTAAAAGCCACGTCATTGAAAAATGTAACATAAAATTATTTTTCCAATAAAGCTTTTCAGATACAGTTTCTGTATAATTTAAAATATTTTTTTAATCAGCTATTTGGAATAATGAGGGATCGGTTACGCTGGCGAGAGCCGATGATGATTTTTAGATTTAATAGGACAAAACTACGTTACAGAATCTGTAAGGTACAGACTGCAGCATCAGCCGTTGGATGTGGTTGGACGTGGAGTGAGAAACTAAACAAAAGAAAATCGGATGGTGCGATGACGGGAGATGTTTGTTACAGAATCTGTAACATAGACAGGTCCGATTTAATAATAGTACTATACATTTTAAATTTTTTATTTTAAAAATTTATTTTAAATGATGTGTCATTAATTGAGTGGTTGATAATTTTTTTATAAAATCTAAATGAATTAATTATATTATCTCACTAATTAATTGATAAATGACACATCATTTGAGATAATTTTTTAAGATAAAAAATTTAGAATGTGTAGCATTACTCTTTTAGATTTTATTTCTTTACCGACGATGTCAATACGGCAGAAGCGGGAAACTCTACGTCTCGTCATATAACTTGTTGGAGTGATTGGCTTGTCTTCGTTAATCATTGAGTCGGATTTTTTTATACGTTACACAATTTATTAAGGGCAACAAAGTTCTCAATCTAAGCTCTTTTGGATTATAATTTTTTTTACTGAAAATAATTTACATTAATTCTTATACAATATTGATTAAATTTTTAATTATTTACTCTACTTATAATTGATAAAGAAAAAATTAGTTTCACTTAATTATATATTGGGAACGTGTGCAGCAACTAATGTGTGCATGGAGCAACTAACATGTGCATGTGCAGTAACTAACTTGTGCATGGAGCAACTAACGTGTGCATGTGTAGTAACTGTTGTAATATTCTCTTTGTATAGCATTTGTATTCCATTAGGAATAGAAGGAGCATATTTAGGAGACTATTTAGAGATTTCGTAGCTATCTTTGATTTTGGGTATAGATGTATATATGAATAACCGTGTAAGATACAATGGCAATACAAATTTCTTCCCCTCTCACAAACGTTTTCATGGTATCAGAGCCTTGAGCCAAACCTTCTAATAAATCAAAATTTTTCCATAGCCGGCGCCGAAGCTAAGCACCATGGTTGAAAGGGAAAAGGAAAACTGAAATATGATAAATTCATCTTCACCTTATTATCTTCATCCCTCTGATCATACGGGCATGATTATATCCCCGGTGAAATTAAATGGTGAGAATTATGAAGAGTGGTCATGCTTGATGCGTAATGCATTTCGGGCAAGAAGAAAACAATCATTTTTTAATGGCAAGATTGAGAAACCTGCCGAAGAAGCTCCTGAAATTGAAGATTGGTGGAGTGTGAATTCAATGCTTGTAGGATGGATATTTACATCTTTTGAACTGCATATTCGTTCAACAATCACCTACTATGATTCTGTTAAGGAACTCTGGGATGAATTAAAATTGAGATTCTCAATTGGGAATGGACCACGAGTGCTGCAGTTGCAATTCAATCTGGCCAAATGTAGACAAGACGGGCAGATAGTAGCAACCTACTTTGGACGTCTCAAGATTCTGTGGGATGAACTCAGCAACTATGTTCAACCTCCTGTCTGCTCTTGCGGGAACTGCACCTGTAATCTGTCAACGCTGTGGGAAAAACAAAGGGAAGAAGAACGTGTTCACCAATTCTTGATGGGACTTGATGATACGATTTATGGGACGGTTCGTTCTAATATTATTGCTCAAGATCCTCTTCCCTCACAAAGTCGTGCTTATGCCTTGGTGGTACAAGAAGAAAGACATCAAACCATTACAAGGACACGTGATGTGCGTGTCGAAGCCGTGAGCTTTGCTGTCCAAGCACCCAAGGCACAACAAGGAGCTGCTGCGTCTTTTTTGAAAAATGAAAATGGAGAAAAATCAGTGTGTAAACACTGTGGCAAA
The DNA here is from genome assembly GCF_000493195.1 of Citrus x clementina. Classification (NCBI taxonomy): domain Eukaryota; kingdom Viridiplantae; phylum Streptophyta; class Magnoliopsida; order Sapindales; family Rutaceae; genus Citrus; species Citrus x clementina. Next base: position 25,294,620 of record NW_006261964.1, on the reverse strand, counting down.
ACCGGTCATGAGATATCATCTTGCTTTAAGATTATTGGATATCCGGAGTGGTGGACTGCTAATCGTGGAAAGGGTAACACAGGCGAACGAGGGCAGACAAATAATTCTGCTGGGCATAGTAAGTCGCATGCTGCTGTGGCTAACGCTGCTCTTATGCCTACTGGTGGAGGAGGAAACCAGGCTAGACCAACTCTGTCAGCACAAGATCGAGCTGCCCTTACAGCTACTCTCACGGATGATCAATGGGCAACTATGGTGAATATGCTTAATTAACAAAATAAGGATGTTTCAAAAGAGAAGCTTTCTGGTAAGTGGATTCTTGATACAGGGGCTTCGAGACATATGACAGGAAGCAGAGAATTAATGACTGATCTGCAAAATATTGGGCCTTCGCCCATAGGTCTTCCAAACGGTACATGCTCTCATGCTCAGTGCGAGGGCACTGTTGAGTTTGGAAACAATTTGAGATTGAATCATGTTCTATATGTACCTGATCTTAATTGCAATTTAATTTCTTTGGCTTGCTTGATTAATGATTTGCAGTGCCTTGTCACTTTAACTGACAAACTATGTGTGATACAGGATCGCACTATAAGGATTTTGATTGGTGTGGGTGAGCAAGAAGACGGGGTCTATATTTTTCGGAGTCCGGCATCAGCAAAGGTGTGTCATGTCTCTATAGAAGGAAATTATTATCTATGGCATCAGCGTTTAGGTTATGCTTCTAATAAGATTATTTCTTTACTTCCTAATGTTAGCAAAATGGAATGTCAGAAATTTCGTGATGAACCATGTGATATTTGTTTTAAAGCAAAACAAACTCGAAATGTTTTTCCTATTAGTATGAATAAAGCCAATGATATGTTTGCTCTAGTGCATTGTGATGTGTGGGGTGCTTATCGTATTCTGTCTTTCTGTGGTGCTCATTATTTTCTTTCCATTGTTGATGATTATTCACGAGGAGTTTGGGTTTATTTAATGGCACATAAATTTGAGGTGGCTCAACTTTTCAAAAATTTTTGTGCTATGGCCAAGACTCAATTCAATAGGCAAGTTAAAATGATACGAAGTGATAATGGTACAGAATTTAAAGTTTTGAATTCTTTTTTTGCTGAAAATGGCATTGAATTTCAAGCTTCTTATGTGGATACACCTCAACAAAATGGGCATGTCGAACGGAAACACCGTCATCTTCTCAATGTTGGACGTGCCTTAAGGTTTCAAGCCAACTTGCCTCTCAATTTTTAGGGAGAATGTATTTTAAGTGCTGCTTATATAATTAATCGCACTCTCACTCCTTTACTTGATGGAAAAACTCCTTATGAATTATTGCATGGTAAGCCTCCTCCGTATGCTCATTTTCGTAGCTTTGGGTGTTTGTGCTATGCTCGTTATGTTCCTCGTGACAAGAATAAATTTAATCCTAGAAGTAGGCGGTGTGTATTTTTCGGCTATCCCCATGGAAAGAAAGGTTGGAGAGTCTTTGATTTGGAAACCAATGATTTTTTTGTGTCTCGTGATGTGGTGTTTTTTGAGGATACATTTCTGTATCATGATATCTCATTGGATTGCTCTCCTGATCATGATCCTTACGTCACACATGATTCTTTACGAGTGCAACATGTTGAGTCTCCTCTTCCTTCACTTGGTAGTAACAGAGACGTTTCCAATGACGCTCAGGAGGAACCGAAGTCTAATGATAGGGGGAGCCCATCCTCCCCTCATGCAGTGTCTGCTTTGTCCTCTGATTTAGCTGCCCTCCATGACAGGGGGAGCTCTTCTTCTGATGTTTCACTCTCTTTGCCATCATCTGCTGATGAGAATATTGGTATCTCTGTTCGTCGGAGTACACGGCCGAAAATTCCCAACACTCGTTTGCGTGATTTTGTGTGTCATACAGCTCAAGTTATAGACCCCGCCTCCTTATCCCCTGCACCACCACTGTCCTCAGGTACGCCTTATCCTATAGCTAATTTTGTGACTTGTGCTATTTTTTTTGCAAATCATTCTCGTTTCCTAGCGGCTATTACTACTCTTACTGAGCCCACTAGGTATTCTGAGGCTGTAAAAGACCCCTGTTGGCGTGAAGCCATGGCCAAGGAGATTGACGCTCTCGAACAAAATGAGACTTGGACACTAGCCAATCTTCCTCCGGGCAAAAAGGCTATTGGTTGCAAATGGGTCTACCGCATCAAGTACCATTCTGATGGCAGTATTGAGAGGTGCAAAGCTCGACTAGTTATCCTTGGTAATAACCAGATTGAAGGGGTGGATTATAATGAGACTTTTGCACCAGTTGCTAAAATGGTTTCTGTTCGAACTCTCTTAGCTGTTGTCGTTGCTCGAGATTGGGAGTTATATCAGATGGATGTACATAACGCTTTTCTTCATGGTGACCTTGCTGAGGAAGTGTACATGCAACTTCCTCCCGGTTTTTCGACTACTTCTTCTGGTAAAGTATGTCGTCTTCGTAAATCTTTATATGGTCTTCGTCAAGCCCCTCGTAATTGGTTTGCTAAGCTTGCTGGTGCCTTGAAATCTTTTGGATTTGACCAATCATATGCCGATTACTCTCTTTTTACATTTGCGAGTCATGATATTTCTATTCATGTGCTTGTTTATGTTGATGACTTGATTATTGCGGGGAATAATACTACTGCTATCTCTGCTTTTAAAGCCTATTTAAGCCGTTGTTTTCACATGAAGGATTTGGGTGTTCTTAAGTATTTTCTGGGCATCGAGATCTCTCGAGGACCTACGGGCATGGTTTTATCTCAACGCAAATACACGTTGGATATTTTGGCTGAAACCGGTCTTCTTGGTGCAAAACCAGCTCGATCTCCTATTGACCAAAATCATCGTCTTACTCTTGATGATGGTCCTATGTATTCTGATCCTGTACGGTATCGCAGGCTCATTGGTTGCTTAATTTACTTGACTATTACTCGTCCCGAGCTTTGTTATTCAGTTCATGTTCTAGCTCAATTTATGCAATGTCCTCGTGAGATTCATTGGGAGGCCGCTATTCGTGTTTTGCGTTATCTAAAAGGTCATCCAGGTCAAGGTATTTTCTTACGACGGAATAGTGCCCTTCAACTTATTGCCTATTGTGACTCGGATTGGGGCGCTTGTCCTCTTACCTGTCGTTCTCTTATTGGTTATTTCATTTTTTTTGGGTGGTTCTCCCATTTCCTGGAAGACAAAGAAACAACATACTGTCTCTCGTTCTTCGGCTGAAGCAGAGTATCGGTCTATGGCTTTCACTTGTTGTGAATTAGCTTGGTTGAAGGCTTTGTTAAAGTCCCTTGGTGTTTCACATTCTGTACCGATGCGTCTTTACTGTGATAGTCAGGCAGCGCTTCATATTGCTGCCAATCCTGTTTTTCATGAGTGCACTAAGCCCATTGAAATTGATTGCCACTATGTACGGGACCAAATCCATGTTGGTAATATTGCTGCTTCTCATGTTCGTACTTCAGAGCAACTTGCAGACATTTTCACAAAGGCGCTTGGTCGACACCAGTTTGAGAATATCCTTCGCAAGTTGGGCATTCGTGATCTTCATGCTCCAACTTGAGGGGGAGTATTGGGAACGTGTGCAGCAACTAACGTGTGCATGGAGCAACTAACGTGTGCATGTGCAGTAACTAACGTGTGCATGTGCAGTAACTAACGTGTGCATGGAGCAACTAACGTGTGCATGTGCAGTAACTGTTGTAATATTCTCTTTGTATAACATTTGTATTCCATTAGGAATAGAATGAGCATATTTAGGAGACTATTTAGAAATTTCGTAGCTATCTTTGATTTTGGGTATAGATGTATATATGAATAACCGTGTAAGATACAATGGCGATACATATTTCTTCCCCTCTCACAAACGTTTTCATTATACACTATAATTAATAAATGAATTACTCTAAAAAAAAAATTCTGGAGGTTTGAATTGCTGCCATCTAATCTGACCACCAGTAAAAGGCAGAGTGGCTTCTTTTGGATGATAGTTGATGTATAAAAATTATTTTATGCCAGGATGTGACTTTTTTAGGACTCAGCGTATCTTAATAAATTGTAATTAAGTTGCTAATCATTTAATTAAGTTAGATTTGCTAGTAGACATTGTAGATTAATAGTTCTTTTGTTGAGGAGTTATGGGCGACTCGCTATCAAGACTGACGCACTCGCTGGCTTTCCTTCATTGACACATGTGTTACTTTTTTGATTTGCGTGTAATTTTAAATTAACCTTAAAATATTAATAATTCTTAGTATTGTTTTACTAGAATTATCTTTATGTATAGTAAAGTTACCATGATATCCTTGCCCCCTCACCCTCTCGCCAAGTCTGCCGCTGCAGCTTGCTTTTCTTTTTTCTTCAATTTCTTTTCTTCCTTTTCTCCTTCAATGGAAGCTTGAAAAAAAAGAGATAAAGGGGAAAAAAGATTTAAAAACAAAGTCTTCCTAGGAAATGTAAAATAAATATTTATTTTAGAAAATAAATAACAAAATATTCTTTTTACTAGAAAGATTATCGTTCCTCCACTTGTCCTGACTTCATATTTAATATGATATTTTGTTTTGAACATGTAGTCGGATCTACATGATTTGGATAATTTTTATTATTTATTTTCTAATATAATATTTTTAAAATTTCGTCAAGAAAAGGATTTATTTATAATTTTTTTTCTCTTTATCTCTATTTTCCAAGCTTTCATTAAAGAAGAAAAGAGAGAAAAGTAATTGAAGAAGAAGAGAAGCAAATTGCAGCGGCAGGAGAACACGAAAAAAAATTGACGCGAGAGAGAGGAAGAGGATATTGTGGTAAATTCAGTATGCACAAAATAATAATATTAAAATAAAACTAAAAGATATTAATATTTTGACATTAACTTAAAATTATACACAAACCAAAGATTAAGACATGTGTCAGTAAAGGATGCTAGCGACCGAGCCTATGGGCGGCTGTCGCTAGCCCACCTCTCTTTTGTTTTGATCGAAAATTTTCCCCAAGAATTTAATTATTAGCTTTAAGCTTTTGTATCCTTATTTAATGAGAATTTTTCATTAAAAAAAAATATATTTTAAAAAAATTTCTTTTAAAAAGGATGAATCAAGAATTTAAACAAAGCCTCGATCCATTTTTTAGCCCGCTATTTTTATTTATTTGAACTAAATAATCAAGTTAAAAAAGGTGCTTAAAAATTATTAAGTCAAATGCACTCAAAATTTGTTCCACAAGTGCTCTCAAAATTTGAGAGTAGTAGTTGGTTGGACCCTATTTCTCTTTCAGTTATATAATTAAAAAAATATGGGTGAGATCATTACTGAGATCTTTATTAAGGTGAATAAAGTAAATATCTCTTCAATATTAATAATCATAAAAATTTATATACCAATGTAAAAAAATAATAATAAAGCTAGTTGAACTTAATTTAATCACTTGAATATTTATAAAATTTTAATTAGTTCCAGAAAAAAAATCAACAGTGATTTTTGAAGAATTAATTCGTAGACACCGATTTAAAATCATATTTACCTTTTTACAGCACATAATTTTTTAAGATCCTCAATTATTTTCTTTCCTTTTAAACACGATGGATTCTGTTTATATTCTTATTTAAATAAGGTAGAAAGGCTGAAAGAAGGAATTAAATTATTTTGAAGAATCATTTCCAGTGTTGTTTCCACACCAAGGCAGCTTCTTCCTCCGAAACACTCTCTGCTCTGTCGCTCTAACCCACAGCTCAGCTGTCTTCAAAATCACTTTTTCAAAAGAACCAATCTCTTTCAGTATCCCACTTGACGCATTTTCTTCACCAAAGCTTATCAATCCGTTTGTTTCCCGGGAAAAAAAGAAATGGTTTCCAAGTATTGTACGAGACGAGGAAAGTTCAGATACTTGGCCTCGTTTCACTCAAATTGAAGACCAACCAAGTTTGTTTATTCATGAATATCTTATAAATCTAACAGCTTTTGATCCTCACTCAATGAGAATCCGTCTTTGTAATTTCAATGTCTAGACTCTAGACTCTGCCTATATTAATTCGTGAAAGCGATTGCACTGCCCACATTCGGAATATCATTGGCCCTGGTTTGGATTTGGGTCCCATTTTCTGCCTAAAAGTTTCAACTTTGAAAATCATTATCCATTTTTCCTTTTACTCCACCTACACACACAGGAAATTCCCCCCCCCCCCCCCCCCCTTTTACAGGTCATTTGTGTCACCCATTTTTTTTTGTTTTTTAATTAGGTTCAAATCATACCCTAATCTCTTTACTCAACCATCAACTACTGCTTAACTGTTTGCTGCTATTGTCAAAGTTGAACATGGGATTCTTATGTTATAGCCATGGTGGTATTCTATGCTGGCTTCTTGAATTTCTGCAAGCTTAGCTTGGCTGTCTCTTTCAGGTACAAAACAATGAATATTAATTTCCTTCTTGAATTTTATTTGTTTCATCTTCATTTCAATTGCTTTAGTTGATTTTAAATGCTATTCTTGAAATTCGTACGCTTTAGTCTGTTCTTACCTACTAAATTTGAAATGTGTTTTAAATCTTTTGGTCTCTACTGAAACGGTCACTGTCTTGAATGTAATTAATTTATTTTCATAAGCTGTATCATGCTTGGACTTGAAATTTTTGACACTTGACTACTTTTTTTTCACATGTAAATTGCCTGAAAATATGCTAAATGTGGTTCAATAACTCCAATGTGCTTATCTGAGATAGATGTTTAAGGGAGTCAGCGTACTCATTTGTTTTGTTTTTGTTGCATCTCCAAAGCATATTCAAATATGCTTCAACAGGATACGGTCTTTTGCGGTTCACTTTTCATGCTGTGTGTCTCTATTGGGTTGTTGCTATTTCAAGTCGTTGTTTCTGAAATTCCATTGGGTTCAAAGCTCTCTCTAGTGGAAAATGACTTGTGGTTATCTTCAAATGGTGATTTTGCTCTTGGATTCTTCAACCGTTCTGATCAGCCTAATCAGTTTGGTATTGGGATTCGTTTCAATTCGAGATCTATTCCTGTTGACAAACAAACGGTAGTTTGGGTTGCTGGAGCTGATGCTGCAGTTGGTAATAGTAGTAGGTCTTTTTTTCAGCTTACACAAAATGGGGAACTGCTTTTGTTTGATGGCTCTGGGGGAGTCCCTGTGTGGACTACCAAAACAAGCCAATTGTCTGTTGCTTCAGCAGTCCTCCGAGATGATGGCAATTTTGTTTTACTGAATGACAAGAAAGAAATTGTATGGCAAAGCTTTGATACTCCAACAGATACACTTCTTCCAGGGCAGAAATTATCTGTTTCTGAAGGTCTCAGAGCTACTAGCAGAAACCCCGTATCAAGTTACTATACTCTTTACATGAGTGATTTGGGTCAATTAGAACTCAGATGGGAAAGTAGTATTAATTACTGGAAGAGTGGTGGACCTTCCCATTTGAATCTTAGTGCTGTTCTCACCTCTAATGGAACCCTGCAGTTTCTTGATCAAAATTTGGAGCCAGTCTGGTCCGTCTCTGGAGCAGATCATCATGAATCAGTGAAGTTCCGGTTCCTTAGGCTAGATCTGGATGGCAATCTGCGCCTGTATTCGTGGGTTGAAGTTTCACGGTCATGGAGATCAGTTTGGCAGGCTGTTGAAAATCAGTGCAATGTCTTTGCAACCTGTGGTGAACGGGGCATCTGTGTATTCAATTCATCTGGATCCCCAGACTGCAAGTGCCCATTTAAGTACAATTCTGCTTCTAACTTGAAATGTTTGCTTCCGAATCAGTGCAAATCTAGTTCCACTTGGGTTGAACTCGAGCACACATTACTCTATGGAATGTACCCAGCAAACGATTCAATTTCGCAATCTAGTTTACAACGATGCAAAGACATGTGTCTGCATGATTCACTGTGTATGGCTGTAACCTTCACAAATAATAGGGCTGCAGAATGCCGAATGATAACAACCCAATATGTGAGTGGTTACTCAGACCCCTCTATTAGTTCTGCTTCTTTTGTCAAGAAGTGTCCATATTCTGACCCGTTAGCTGCTGATTTCACTTTCCCAATGAACTCTGCACCAATTTCTCCACTCAGGCAATCTTATCGGCCCTGCATTCCTTGCCTAATCGGGGCAGCTTCAGGCGCATTTGTTGTGTTTATTGTAGTTCACATATGGATTGGTTTTTGGTTGCACAGAAAAAGAAAATTTTTAAGGAGGAAAGCTGCAGTAGCTTTCAAAGGGCCCGACTTAAAGGGTTTGATTATGTTATCCTTTTGTGAAATTAAGGAGTTTTCGGAGAATTTCAAGTACCCAATCGGACCAAAGATGTTCAAAGGCATGCTACCGCACATTGACAACCAGCCAGTTGCTATCAAAGAGCTGGATACAACCACAGAACAGAGAAAGTTCCGTGGTGCAGTGTCAAAGATAGGGAACATTCATCACAAAAACCTGACCAAGCTGGAAGGTTATTGCTGTGAGTTCAGTCACAGATACCTTGTCTATGAATTTGCCCAAAATGGTTCTATTGACAGATATATAGAAGATTCTAAGCTATTCAAGAGGCTGACATGGAAAAAGAGAGTTGATATATGCACAAGTGTGGCGAGGGCACTTTGTTATTTGCACACTGAGTGTAGAGAATTTGTAAGCCATGGGAATTTGAAATGTGAAAATGTGCTCTTGGATGAAAATTTTGAAGCCAAAGTTACTGATTTTGGCCTTGGGATTTTTCATGGTGATGCATCAATCTATGGTACTTCAGCAGGGAAAGACGTAGAAGATTTTGGCAAGATGGTGTTGATATTAGTAAACGGGTCTCGAGAAGTTGAAGATGTTTGTGAATGGGCATACAATGAGTGGATGGAGGGGCGGCCAGAGACAATAATAGATAAAAGAATCGTTGGTGGGGTGGATCCAGCGAAGTTGGAGCGTGTTCTGAGAATCGCATTTTGGTGTCTTCAAAATGATGAACGAATGAGACCTTCCATGGGTGAGGTACTGAATGTACTAGAGGGCACATTGACAGTTGATCCTCCTCCATTTCCTTTTGCATGCCGAAGGCCAGTGGAGGAAGAAGACTCATACGAGTCAAGCTTGGAGTCATATAGTGCAACTGAACATTGAAAGCCTGATACATTTTGTTGATTTTTCAATCTCATTTTGTGAATAGTAGAACTGACCATGCTTGGGACTGACAACTTGGCCTCTGCTCATTTGTTCATTTTACCTCCTATTGATGCGAATGCAAAATCTATTTCTGAGTGAAATTTTCCTGAATACATATATTTCCATATGCACAATCGTGTATCCTCATTCATCTGTCCAATACTCTTCACTTAAGTTTTGGCCATCATTTCCAGCCTTCTTTCGCTATGCGTATGCATTAGTGAAGTTTTGACCGCACTTGACAGTGAAGCTGTGACAGCTATTTGTGATGCCAAACTTAGAACTACAGATATTGAAGCAGCAACCTCAAGTACTCTTCATAGGTTTGAATTAAAAAGTTTTGCGATTTACCATACTACTTTAATTTTTAGCTTATTGTTGTTGATTTCCTTTTGTAAATTAAAAAAAAAAAAGTTTCGGCAATATCTATTGTAGCTTGTGGGAACACTATGAAGTAGCAATAGGACTACGGCCAGGCATACAAAATGAATAATGACCTCCAATGAATATCAAGATATACCGAGTGAAATGTCTGTCTTAACTCCAAAAATTATGCAAAAGGACCTTATTATATTATACATTTATTTTCTATAAAATCTGTGTTATGATGCTCTATTTTTAATTGTTGCCTGTCTGACTTGTTAAAATTTTAAATTATATGTCACAAGTTGGAATTATTTTCACAATCAACTGACCTGTCGTTTTTTCAAGTTATGGCTACTTACACAATTACTATTTTTTTTCCAGTTATTACAAAATTGCCACATAATTTATTAGAGGGTTGTTCTTCTAATTTTATAATTTAATTTTCATCCCTTTCCTATAATTTCTTCATCTCCAATTTTCTCTTCATTTCTCTCATGGAATTTGTGAGGGCAAAGAATTTACTACTCATTTTAAATCTATTTATTTTTAGTTTATTACTTTTCTGATTCAAGAAGTTAAATTCACAAAATATTTAACTTCTTGTAATATTTTGTGAAGTCGCATCAAGACCCATCAGTTTTACATTTTAGAGTAATGTCAGGCGTAATTTCGATAGTACTTAATTTTGTTTTGTATTTGTATTTGTATAATAAAAATTGAATATTGTTGGGTAATGTATATTATCTATATCCTTCCTAGATTAAGTGCATATTCTTTTTCTTACCTATTAATGAAACGTTATTTGAAATTTAATTAGTTAAATATTGTAGTAATTAGGCCTTTAAAATAAATACATAGTTATAGTAAAGTGAAATGTCTTTAGCCCAACCTTCAAAAAGAAAAATCCTCACTTGGCCCCTGTCGACAACTAATAATTCTACGGAGAAAATTGATCCTCATTTCTTGTCCTTATTATCTTTTCACTCTCTTTATCGTTAGAACATAAAATCAACTTCAAGAATTCAACCATTTTTTTTTTTTAATCTGTGCATGAACTATGAGCCATGCACTGAGTTTCAACGTGATGATCAAATTAGAACAATCAAATGAATCTTCAATTCTGTGGACAGACGGAGCTACTGGTAGACATAATTGTTGACTTGAGGTCAACGGTCAAGCAAATAGACTGAGAGAATTGATATGATAATTAAATCATGATGAAATTTTGATAAAAACACACGTAATGTAATATATATAATGTCGTTTTGGAGGAGTTTAATTTTTTGTTTTAGTGTATTTTTCTCATGATTTTGTTAGAGTTTAGATTCCTAATAATTTTTCTCACATCTCAAGGGCAACTTGATAAAATTCTTTTCAGAATTTCCCAAAATAAAAAGAAAGAAAATAATTGGAATATAACAAAACGCTACCATTTATATACAATAGCCCGAACATGAGAATTAATTTCTTTTTTTGATATACTGATATATTATAATCAGAACTCAACTAATATGTACAATCAGAGATCAGTAGAGACTCTCCTTAATAATCTTATTATGACATAGCCTGAAGGTCAATCTTCACTTGGTACTAGAGGAAAATCTACCCTTATTTTAATACTGGAGAGAGATATATTCTATTTCAAATGCAGAGAGACAGGTAAACCTCTACATAAGAGGGAAGTTGAGTCCTAACAAGTATGTGCCTAAGGTTAATACACGGTAAAATATGGATTACCAATTATCTAACTATCAATCCATAATTGGCAAAAGATAAAATTAGTTATTGGGTGCATGGATTGGCAAAACATGAGAATCAACTTATACAATAAAATTGTGAAAATCGGTACATAGATGACACGATTCCATTTTATTAATGTGTGGAGAGTTGTGTGCATGTTGTCCAAATCAGTCCAAGTTAATGCATTTAATTCTTGAGTTTGTTGTTTGTTTCACCTTTTTAAAAATAAGTAATGAGTTTGTTATTGATCAATCATCAATGTATCATTTTTCAAACCGAGCATTAAATGCATTTGTTGATGACTGAAGCCAATTCCATTGGAGCGACACTTTAGAGGTTATATGATTTGAGAAACCCCAAGTCGAAAATAATTAGTCCCAATTGAAATTTAGCCATTTAATTTAGAAAAGTTCTACGTTTCATGTTTGTGCAATTTTAATGTATTTGTAAGTGCACAAGCCTGTTGAAGTATAGCTATGAATAATGAGATCGAATCTACAGAGAAAAATCCTCACTTGACCCTGCTAATTCTACGAAGAAAATTGATCCTCATTTCTTGTCCCTAATTATCTTTTCACTCTCTTTATCGTTAGAACATAAATTCAACTTCAAGAATTCAGCCAATTGTTTTTTTAACTGTGCATGAACTTTGAGACATGCACTGGGTTTCAACGTGATGATCAAATCAGAACAATCAAATGAGCCTTCAATTCTATGGACAGACAAAGCTACGGGTAGACACGATTGCTGACTTGGGGTCAACGGTCAAGCAAATAGACCGAGAGAATTGATATGAGAATTAAATCCTGATGAAATTTTGATAAAAATACACGTAATATAATATAATGTCGTTTTGGGGGAGTTTAATTTTTTGTTTTAGTGTATTTTTCTCATGATTTTGTCGGAGTTTAGATTCCTAATAATTTTTCTTACATCTTAAGGGCAACTTGATAAAATTCTTTACAGAATTTCCCAAAATAAAAAGAAAGGAAATTATTGGAATATAACAAAACGCTACCATTTATATACAATAGCCCGAATATGAGAATAAAAATTTTTTGATACACTGATATATAACAATAAGAGCTTAACTGATATGTACAATTAGAATTTGGTCGGAACTTTCCTTAATAATTTTATTATGGCACAGTCCAAAAGTCAACCCTCACTTAATTCTAAAGGAAAACCTACCCTTACATTAATACTGGAGAGAGATCTAGTCTATTTCAAATACAGAGAGACAGATAAACTCATATATAAGAGAGGAGTTGAGTCTTAACAACCATGCGCCCAAGGTTGATAAGTGGCAAAACATGAATTACCAATTATTTAATTATCAATCCATAATTGATAAAAGATGAAACTATTTATTGGGCGCGTGGGTTACCAATGAGCTACAACTAAACGTGAGAATCAACTTTTTTTTTTTTTATAGTCAACGTGATACAATAAAATTGTAAAAATCGGTACATAGATGATAATATTTCATTTGGTACATAGATGATAATATTTCATTTTATTAATGTGGGGAGTGTTGTGTGCCTATTGTCTAAATCAGTCCAAATTAATGCATTTAATTCTTGAGTTTGTTGTTTGTTTTACCTTTTATAAAAAAGTACTGAGTTTGTTAAAAAAAAAAATACTAAGTTTGTTATTGATCAATCATCAATGTATCATTTTTCAATCCCAGCATTAAAAGCATTTGTTGATGACTGAAGCCAATTCCATTGGAGCGAAACTTTACAGGTTATATGATTTGAGAAACCCCAAGCCGAAAATAATTAGTCCCAAATGAAATTTAGCCATTTAATTTAGAAAAGTTTTACGTTTTATGTTTGTGCAAATTTTAATGTACTTATAAACGCATGAGTTTGTTGAAGTATAGATTATGAATAATGAGGTCGAATCTACAGAAATTGTCAATTTTAGAAAATAAAATCTAATTTAAGTTAATTATAACTCTATCCTAACTAAAAAGAAAACTATTTTGTTTGAGAAAACTAAAACTCAGACGCAAGTAAATTTAAAATGAGTAAAGTAATGCAAGAACTCAAGAGATTGAAGTTATTGAGGTTTCAAAATCCACCATAATTTAACTTATCAATTATCTAATTACCAATCAATTCCTAATTTTAGAATGATAGCTAGATATCAATTTAAGTCCACTCATGAACATAACAATTGAGTCCAATTAAAATTAATCTTATATATATTATTTTTTTGTTTAATAATACATTATCTAAGCATTCCATATAAAAAATATTAAATAACAAAGAGTCAAAAATTTTTTAAGTACTCTTTGTAAACAATTCAATAAAAGATATAGAATAAAAAAATAATCATATACAAACTTCATGGATCCAAATATAAATTCAATCAAATATTAATCCTAATAATTAATAATACATGATAAAATTAATAAAAATATTTAATAATATTCAACCAAACATGTGAAATAAGAATCATAAACATTAAAAACACACATATAAGGAATTAATTGAATAGAAAGTAATTTATCTCATTCAATAAGGTACGATCCTTGACTCTAGGACAGAAGTTTAGTTACTAAGAATAAAAAACAAAAGATAAAACCAATCATGAGAATTAATCGAAGCGGCTGGCTCTTCTCCAAGCCGTGGCTTCTGCTCTGCTAAAGGTGGTTCCCCAACTTTGGTCCGCTTCCCCTTTCAAAAGCCAATGGCTTTTTATTTATTTTTTATATATGTTAGAAGTCAGCCGCCATGCGTGTTAAGCCACAAATCTTTATTAAATTCTAATTCACTTGCGTACATTTCCATCAAAATAACGTAATTTAACCATTAATTGCTTTTATTTTTCTTGACCCCTCTCGGTGGCTTTCCTTACGCTTCATGAATGACAAAGCCGGTGACCACCAAATCTTCCATATTTTCTTACGCTCTCCACACAATTTCCCAATCCGTGCCTAGGGATGGCAATGGGGAGAGGAGGAGAGGGGACCAATCTCTCTGTACCCATCTCTGATATTTTACGTATGTCTCCGTCCCCTCCCCGTCCCCGTCATAATTACTTGAGAGAATCTCCATTTTCTTCCCGAATAATAACAGGGGATCCCCGATGGTCCCTGATCCCCGAATAACTAATATTTTTTTTTGTTTTCGATTTTGAGTTAATCATATTTAAATAAAAAATTTAAATAAAAGTAAAGTTTGAAATATATCTTACATTAATATTCATTACAAAAGTCACATACATTAAATTAGTAAGTAACGCAGCATGTACGGGATATAAACTTCTTTTACAAACTATCGTGAATAAATTAATAGTCTAATACAAAATTGTTACAAATAAAATCGAATTTAGATTCAAAATTAACTTTTTCAATGGTGGCGTGGGCACTTTATAAATGTGGACTATTCCCTTTACAGCACAATAGTTAAGTCGGAGCAAATCAAGAGCAAATATTAGATTAAATTAGATTATATTAGATTAGATTAGATATTAAAATTGTGATTCGCTGTGGGCAATTATAACATCTAAAAATAAATAAAAAATAGATTTAAGTTTAAAACATTTAATGAATATTAAAATTAAAACAAAATTTTTGGGCTAATAGAATTTACCCGGTTTTTTTAATGTGCTAAATAAAAATTTAGAACTTTAATTAGTTAATTAGGCCTAAAAGTTTAATAATATAAATATTTTGATATTTGTTATTTTTACCAATATTTATAATTTTATAATTCAAATTTTATAATTTATTTACTAGTAATTTTAAAAAATAAAAATAAAATTTAAAATTAAAATGGGGAAATGGGTAGGGGATGGGGATTCTACCTCTGTTAACATGTATATGTTAATAATATTGATTTTGATGATAACAAATTTTAAATGGTTTTTGTTTGATAAAAATGTTGGAGCTATTCCTTAATAAACGAAAGCCTTAACAATCATTCCATTCTTATTCATAAAAGTTGGACTTTCAACTTAGAAAAAGATTCTCTGCAAAATCTGGTTTAAAATGTGATTCTGGAAATAAACGGTGAACCGTTTTCTCTTAAACGGTTAACCGATTAATACTAGAGAACAACATATTGCCTAAGCTCTAACCGTTTATGAAAAACTGAAAACACAAAAAAAATGGGAAGGCTACTGGAATTTAACGGTGAACCGTTTATTTAAACGGTTAACCGATAACATCCAGAATTGAAGGTTGTCCTCCTCTGGCACTGATTAACAAAACCGGATAAGACTAAATTATTTTGCAGGTTACTGGAAACAAACGGCGAACTGTTTATTACAAACGGTTAACCGATAATATCCAGAGAAGTCACTTCATGCAACTCCTTAACCGTTTTATTTAAACGGATAACTGATGTTCATCTTGCAGGTCTCTGGAATTTAACGGCGAAAGGGTAACCATAAACGGCACACCGTTTATTTGAATTTTGGCCCAACGGTAACTTTTGACCACCCTAAACGGTTAACCGTTAATGGTTAACGGCGAACCGTTTTCGGGCCGACAGTTATTAACGACTAGTTTTTCAGCTCCAAATATAAATAAGCTCATTCAAATTCAAAGAAGATTGATCACAACACGACTATTGAGCTTATATTCGAGAATACAATCTTCATAGAGCTTAGAACACATTCTTGCTTCATCTATTCACATATTGGGCATCATTGTGTAATCTTATATATTGTGAGAGGCAAAACAAATTTGAAATCTTTTGTTTTGAGTGATTGTAAGTGTTGGGATATACTTGGGTTAAAGAGATTGAGATAATCTCTTGTTGTAAAGGTTATTGACACATTGGAAGTCAAGTGTAAGCATTTGAAGCCTTGGAGGCTTGCTTAGTGGAATCCTCAAGCCCGGAAAGCTTGGAGGCGTGGACGTAGGCGAGGTTGGCCGAACCACGTAAAAATCTCTGTGTTTGAATTTCTCTTCCCTTATCTTTTTACATTGTGATCAACTTAATTGTTATTGCTTTGAACTTGGATTATATTTGCTTTAAGTTTTTCTTTATAAATTGAATAATTTTTTAGAATCCCAATTCACCCCCCCTATTGGGTTGCATACTTGTATTTCAACCTCATCCCCGTCCCCTCCCCGAATAAGAAATTGGGTAAAAAAATGTCCCCGTCCCTTCCCCGAATAAGAAATTGGGTATGAAATTATTCTCATACCCTCCCCGAATGGGGAAAATCCCCAAGGGTACCCGTCCCCGTGGGGATTTTTGCCATCCCTATCCGTGCCCATCAATTTCATTTGTTTCCATTTTATCTTTATTTCTTTCAGGATTCGATTCTTTATGCACATTTACATCTTAAACTTCAATTTGTACCCTGCCCAATAAAATAATTTAATTGACAAAAAATTTAAATAAAAGAAAATTAAAAAAAATATGAAATTAGAATGGAAAATCTATCAATAATTTATGCCGTCATTTTGATCTTTATAGTTATAGATTTTATATTATAGATCTCCACACAAAACTGTAATTTGATGTTTTCAGCTATATAATGTTATTTTCATTAAAAGAAAAAACTAAATGATCGAATTGACAAGATATTAAATGTTATAAATTATAATTAAAAAAATCACAACCTCATATTTTATAGTGGACGCCAACATCTTGCCTCAGCAAATTGACTTATTCAAATTAATAAATTTTAACAAGTCATCGTGGTTCTATATTCTCCCAATATATTAAATGTTATAATAGACTTTTATGTTGAATAGAATTCACAATTTGAATCTACATTCTCCCAATCATTTGTGTAATCACGCCCTATTAATAGAATAAATTACAACAAAGACAATGTTGCTAAAACGAATGACATACTATATATTTGATTAATTGATTTCAATTTATAAAACAATGTTGAATTATTTTTCTAATATCAATTTGTATGTCAAAACTCATTTTTTTCTTTAACGATTTAATGTTAGCAATTACATAAGTTATTAAAATTTTAGAAAGATCTAAGTGATAAAAAAAATCAAAGAAAAATGAGTCATTGTCCCCCTCCATATAAATTTACGTTTTCTCGAGAAAAGAAAATGAATGTTTCATTCTTGATATATCTCATATTACTCAATAATTAATAATTCTCCGTAGAAAATTAATTCTTGTTTGATGTCTTAAAACCATCGGCGACTTTCATGAAGCGTGATCAACCAATCAAAACAATCAGATCAACCGAAAATTTAATGATTGAGCAACCCTAGGTGATTTATTTTTTAATGATTTATTTTTTAATTTTTAGTGATTACGTGTGATTTTTTATGCAAATAACATTACTCTTAGTACTTTGTTTGAGCCAACCCCATGCAAAATTTAAGTTGGTTTTGGAATCCTCATGGGGTAACAGTCTTTGAACAAGTTTTTTTATAATATTAATTTGTATGTTAAGAATCGTATTTACTTAAAATATATAAGTAATAAAACAAAATCCTAAGAAAAATTAAAATACTCTCGAAATAAGTTTTTTTTTTGGAGAATAAAACAAGTATACAGAAGTATTGATACTCGAATCGAAATATTTGATATAATGGTGATAAAATAATTATAAAATTATAAAGTATTATAATGTTAAGTAAAAAATTAATGCTGCACAATTTTATGGTTATTTTATTACCTTTGTGTCACCATTAAGATTCTTTATCATATTTGTTGATGTAGATGTCTTCGAACAGTATTTGGATTTTTTTTCGCTTACTTAACAGAAAATTGTTCCTTGAATTTGTCAAAACAATTAAATAAATTTATGTGGGACCCCGGACTAGGAATTGATCGATCCATTTGAGAGACGAAGACTTCATTGATTGATTCTTCATGAGTCGACCAAATGCATTTACTGGGTTTGAGTGTTTGCCGGTGCGCATGTTTTGATGGTCTCTGGAGGGTCCGATTGGAATTGGATTTTGTTGAATTTTTTAATTATAATTATTATGGAAAAAATTATATTTATAAAATAAAAATTAACAGTATATAATGAATATAATTTTTAAATAATAATTTAATAAAAATAATTAATAAATTATTATTTTTCATTGTATAAATATAAAATTAAATTAAATTAACTTTTAATTTATAGTTTGTAAATATTTACTAAATATTTTAATATTATACCTTTTAAAATTTTAATCAGAAGAGTCACGGCCACCTGGCTAACTCTTATAAAGAGAACTGTAAGACCTCACCATAACTCTCTTCATGAGAGTTGACCTGACTTATAACTTTCAAACTATAACTAATGAATACCAAACAGGATTTAATACCGCATTTTAAGAATTTTCAAAGTAAACTATAGCAGCTGAACTCCTCTTATCGTTATAAAATCCAAATTAATTCGTAATGATCTTTCCTATAAAGCGAACTGGCTAGCTACCTAGGAAATAATTATGGGATTCCTCAAAATGCCTTTCCGACTTATTGTGCTGGTGGTGCTAGTGCAGCTGCTACTACTAGCAATGAGCTGCCACTGCTGTACTTCTAGAGCAAGTACTGCCTCTGCTGCTCATGCTCAAGCCAAGCCTGGCTGCCTCAATCGTTGTGGAGACGTCGAGATCCCGTATCCATTCGGTACAGAGCCTGGTTGTTTCCTGAACGAAGACTTTCGCATCACTTGTAAGGACACTCATTTCAACCCACCCAAACCATTCTTAGGGGAGTCAAATGTCGAAATTGTCAACATATCCATCGACGGTCACTTGAATGTCATGCAATTCACCGCAAAAGACTGCTACGGTGCCAAGGGAAATTCGGTAGACAGCAACTGGCCTACACTCAATTTGTCCAAATTGTCTGTCTCTAAGGGAAACAAGTTCGTAGTCATTGGCTGTGACAGCTTCGCTTTCGTAAGTAGTGGTTTCTTGGGTGAGGACAGCTACGAATCCGGCTGCAGGAGCACGTGCAACAGCCTTGACTATGTCACCAACGGATCCTGCGTCGGCATTGGATGTTGCCAGATTGAGATTCCTAGTGGGCTGAAACAACTCGACGTGGAGGCATACAGCTTTAATAATCACACAAATGTGTCATCATTCAATCCATGCACTTATGCGTTTGTTGTTGATCAAAGCGAGTTCCATTTCACCTCCAATTATCTTGCTTTGGGGGGCATGCCAGACGAGTTTCCTATAGTGCTTGATTGGGAAATAACCACAAATGAAACATGTGAAGAAGCAAAAATATGTGGACCTAATGCATCCTGCGATAAATCCAAGGATGACACCACTACTTCGTCCGGCTATCATTGCAAATGCAACAAAGGTTATGAAGGCAATCCATACCTCCCTGATGGTTGTCAAGGTATAAATCTTTAATCATTCTCACAGGTGGATGTCCATTTTTTAATTTTTAAAATAATTTTTTAATTAATTTTTTTTTAAAATTGTTTAATTGTAGATGTTAATGAGTGCAATGATCCAAAACTTCATGACTGCAAAGAAATATGCGTAAACACAGAAGGAAGTTATACATGTCACTGCCCCAAGGGGTTTCATGGGGATGGGAGAAAATATGGAGGAGGTTGTACACCCAATCAACATACTGTGATTAAGGTCACTCTAGGTAAGTAGTACACGAACTTTCTAATATATATTTATTGCATCTTTGAGAACCTTTTGACATAATTTGCTGCCCTTTAATATTTTTTATTAATTTTTTTTCTAATAGATATGGGAGAAAATCCAACTATGGTTAATGATTATGTTTCAAGAGAATAAAAATATTTAAACCAAAAAAAAATTATTTATTGTTTCTTTTCCATATACATTGAATAAGGTCTTAAAAGAATAACATGTTTTAACGTAAACGAAACAAAAATCAGGTGTTAATAATTGGGTGTTTCTAGCACACCTCTCAGGTTTATTGAAGTCGCACAGAATTCAAAAGCCATATGATTGTAATTAAATATTTATTTATTTTATGGTAGAGGTAGGTAAAATCTTTTGTATTTAAGCATGTCTAGATGTGTTGAATAGTTTTACACCTGTGGGTGGTGGTACCAACATTGATCCCCAGGAGTGGGTCGGGTTTCACCAGATAAATTCCGATTATTGAAACTTGGATGATCCAAATTTATGTCATTCTTTTATAATTAAGGCCAGGTTCTAATTTTTAAAATTGTACTTTTCACCCAAATTTATTTTAAGCTTACATTCTAAACTTTTTAAATTGCAGTTTTGACCATAAGTAACTTAGTCTTACAATTAGGTCCAATAAAAAAAATCCGGGTGCAAGTTTTATACTAGGGGTTAAAATTTTGTCCTTAAATATTAAATTTTGTATTTTAATTTTGAGATATTTAATTAATTATCCCTCCAAGATTGGTTGGTGTGAGGGGAAATTAATCAAGATTGGTCTATCCTAGCTATAATCCTGTGCTCTAGAATTATATACATAATCAATGAAGTTTTTATTTCAAGTACATGTTTCTACTTCAGAGCATAATTGTTTGCCTAAAATATAAGTTAAGTGCATGTTCAAGCAGCCAAACACAAGCCTAAAGTTATAAAATAATGATGGGTTAATTTACATGTAGGGGTTGGCATAAGCTTTGTAGTTGCAGTTATGAGCATCTCTTGGCTTCACTTTCTGTGGAAGAGAAGAAAGCACATGAAACTCAAAGAAAAATTCTTTGAGCAAAATGGTGGAAGTTCTCTACAACAGGAGCTCTCCAAATTGCAAGGTCGATCTTCTGAAAAAGCAAAAATTTTCACTGAAGAAGAAATCAAGACGGTGACAAACAACTATGCCAACGTGATTGGTCGCGGAGGCTCTGGCTTGGTATACAAAGGATTTTTACCAAACAAAACTCCAGTTGCCGTAAAGAAGTCCAAAATCGTTGATCAAACAAAAATTGATGAATTCATCAATGAACTGGTTGTGGTCTCGCAGATCAACCGCAGGAATGTGGTAAGGTTATTAGGTTGCTGTTTGGAGACACAAGTGCCTTTACTTGTTTACGAATTTGTCGGAAATGGCAACCTCTTTGAGCAAATTCATAAGAATGGGAACCTTTCCTGGGAAAGGCGCTTGAGGATTGCAGCAGAAACTGCAGGAGTGCTTTCGTATTTGCATTCTGAAACTAATGTTCCAATAATTCACAGAGACGTCAAATCTGCCAACATACTATTGGATGAAAATTACACTCCAAAGGTTTCTGATTTTGGTGCTTCAAAATTGGTTCCAATTGATGCAATTCAAAATTACACAGTGGTGCAAGGAACTCTTGGGTACGTAGATCCTGAGTACTTGCAGACTTGCAAGTTGACAGACAAAAGTGATGTCTACAGCTTTGGAGTTGTTCTTGCGGAGCTACTGACAGGAAAGATGGCGCTTTTGTCAGATAAGCCTGAGGAGGAAAGGAGTCTGGCTATGAATTTCCTTTCTTCATTGAAACAGAATCGTTTGCTTGAGATTCTTGATAACCGTATTGTAAACGATGGCAATAAGCAGCAGCTGAAGGAAGTGGCAAAGCTAGCGGCTAGGTGCATAAGTGTAAGAGGTGAGGAAAGGCCTACTATGAAGGAAGTAGCGTTCGAATTACAAGGACGACTGAGCCTGATGTCGAACGGCCAGTACTACTTGCGGGATAATGTTGAATCCAATGGTGCCCAAGAGACCGAATACTTTACTGCTACTTTTTATGAATGTCGAGATGGTATTGGTAGCCATACAACTCCGACAGATGGATACGACAGTATGCAGCAACCCGAACTGATGGCGTTTGATGATGAGAGATGATTGGTGCTGTAGGCTGTGTTTGTGTCACCTATGTCTTTGGTTACCCTACTGTGTCTGTAAGGATTTAATGACGTAAATATGTAGTACTTGGAAAAACGACCTATGGTGCAATTAGACACATTATATTGTATTACATTATTTTAATGTAGGTGTATTATCTTATGTGGTATTACATTAACATTGTAATAAAATAAAATTGTATGCTGTTTGATGCTATATTATACTGTATTAATTTTTAATTATACTATATTTAGTGCTACACTGCGTTGTATTAATTTTTTTCATGACTATTTTAAATTATATATTTAGAAAACAATATTTATTTAATACTTAGAAATATACTAAATATAAAAGTTTTAAATCTAAAAGCTTTTACATTATTTTCATTAAAAATTAAAAAAAATTATAATTTAAAATTAACAAAATTCTTAAAATTTTCGACTGCATAACAGATTCATTATGACTATAATTATTTCATTTTCAACTTTTATCAACAAGATTTGCAAACATTTATTTTTTGTGTGTAATTTTGTTCGCATACTTGTTTTGTACCATGAGAATTGACTATAGAGAATTAAAAGAAGAGAGAGCAAGAACCATTTTGGATATTGTGATTGGTCGAATAAATTCAGTCAATTACCGAGTGAAAAGGGAAATAATTTTTTTTTTGACAATAACTTCTTTTTTTTTACAAAGAAGTTGATACAACTCAAAGCTCAAAGATTTGCTGCACAACATCAAAGATCTGGTACAAAAATCCCATTTCAAACCACAATTTATAGTGTTTCCAGCAAAGTCTCTAATAACTCTTGCATGCGGTTATATAACAGAAGGGCAAAACTGATTCAGAGAGATTTGTATACGTTTCTCACAAGAACATAAGTTGCCGGTCATGGATTTTGGTAGTCTCCTCCTCCAATGCAATGAACCCCTACAAAGCGTCTTGATTTTAATTCACAAGCTGCATAAAACCACTGAAACTTTAGTCGACATCCATAAAATGAAAGCCAACAGAAAATGTTCAAGACTGACCAGAAAATTAGTGTGGGGATTAAAATATTTGAAGCAGTTTATCCACTATAATTTTCTGCTGCACCGCACTTAAAGATTCTGAGTTCACATTTGCATTACTAACAACAACCACCATGGACTTCTAAGCCTGATGCTGACCGGCCAGTACTACTTTCGGGATAATGTTGAATCCAATCGTGTCCAAGAGACCGAGTACTTTACTTCCACTTATGATGAATGTGGAGATGGTATTGGTAGCCATACAACTCCAACAGATGGATATGATCTCTCCATCCCTTGGCGATTCCTGGTGCTACTCCTGGTGGTACTATTATTTTAGATTAAATAGGAGCAGTATGTTGTATACCCGTCCTTTTCCCCTCTCACCTTAATGTAAGCAGGATCTTTTGCTAGAATGCCACATGTGAAAAGAATCAAATGAACCTGAGTAGAAACTTTAACATTTTACTTTGTACGCATGGATGGCCTTGATTGTTATTATTCTTTTATTTGGGCCAGTTTTTATGTAACCTGCCTGATGATGAAATTTTTCTGGAACTTTTGTAGACTCCTCTTTGGTTAATTTTTAGTATTCACAGTTGTTATATTGCACATTTTTTGATCTATTTTAGTTTATCTTTCCCCCTCGTGAAAATTTAATCTATGGGTACGTTTTGCTTTACTTTGTTTTTTCACAGGGATAACTATTTGTAATTTGTCAATTCCACACCCCATAATTCTAGAACTGTTGTTGGTGCTTATGAATCTTAAATGGAGAACTTGGGGAAGCTCCTTGTCTGAAATTGACACCACGATGGCATTTGTCTATGTTGATTGTCCTGAGAAAGCTACTTGAAGACTGTGGCTAGAAAGTTCTCGTAACCCTTGTTTTAATAGGCCTTCTTATTGCTTCTGTTGTGCCAGTTGATGGTGTTTCCTTGTCCAGGTCAATATTCCAGGTAATGAGTGCTTTAGGAGGACAGAAAGATATGCTTGAATTGGTTCATTCCTTTTGGGTCATCACCTGATGTTTGAAATTTTTGGTGTCACTTTGCAGGTTGTTTTAGTTCAGTTGCTCGTGGCCTTCGACTCAAATGCTTATGCAAAAACAGTTGTGATTTTTATTCGACCTGTGATGTCATTTGTTGCTATGGTACCTCATTGTGCATTGGTAGCCCTCTTGCAATCAACCAAAGTCAGATTCTATCCAAGAGGGTCTTTAATTGGTTCTTCTGATATTTGACATTTCATGCAGTGGCATTTGCTGTAGGATAATGGATCTCCAAAATTCCATCTTTGAGGTAATTTCTTTCTTACTCAATAGTATGTTATCCTACACGTGTTAAAGGGAGAGCCTGAGAAGAAAATTCTCCTTGTCATTGCCCTTGTTCAGTGGGCTGTGGTTAATTGCTAGCTGGTTTTAGGTTCCCAATGTGTTGCCAGAAATAACAGAGCTCATTTTTTTAGAATTTCACTGACCATCGTAGCTTGTATATATGAGGTTGTAGTGTAGCATAAATCTTTTTTGAATAGACTATGTTCGGAGTATGATTGTGTTTATGCACTTGAAATGGTTACAGGTTCTAAATGATCGTATGATTGGGAACTTAAGGAGACTTCTTATGTAACAAGGGATCGGATATGACCTGTGGCTCATAATCTGCCTTCGAATAATTTGCCAGCATTTCTGCGTATAATTCATAACGAGCAGTCATTCGGAATCCCCACTTGTCTTTCAGCTGCCTGCATAGGTTCAAATCCATGTCTGAGATCAACAACCCATCTCTGAAACGGGAGAGAGATGGCGTGCAAGAACCATCTGGACTGATGCCATTTGATGATGGGAGATGATTGGTACTGCAAGCATTGTTTGTGTGACCTGCATTTCTCTTAGAAGTTAAGCTGTTGTATTGTTAAGGAATACAGATTACGTAACATGAATACGTACTACTTGCACGGTAAAAAAAAAAAGAACTGTCTCTATGTATAAGTGTTCTTTGTGATTTTTCTTATTTAATTAGCTTGTAACATGCAGGTCAGAACATTATTTTCATACATCGATGTACTTATAGCGAGGCCAAGTGCTAATTTAAAAGGATGCGGTTTCTGGAAGCATAGCTTTTGTTATTAGTTAAAAAATGAAGGTGTTTGATGGTTCTGTCATACTGTTCGACGAAATGCCTCAAAGAAGTAGTTTTGGCGGCAACCATTTCGTTTGAACTCTACAATGCTTCAAGAGCTTGTTTAATTGCCGCCATAATCTCTCCATCAGCATTCTTGATTATAGGCCCCAAGCCAGCAATCTTTTTCAATGAATCCGTGGCTGTATCTTTAGCCAATTTTCAGGGGTGGATTCCACTGGCCACATTGATGAAAAACTTCCATTCTGTAAAAGTCATCTCACGGTATTCGAGTTCTTTTTTGCTTATTCTTTGGAGAAAATTGATTATCCAAACAAACGTACGATTCTTTTTCATTTACCAACTCAAATTAAAAGAATCCTTTTGGATTTAAACCATTTACGTCATGCTTCAATTTGTACCGTGTCCAATAAAATAACTTAATTAAAAAATATATATAGATAAACAAAATTAAAAAAAAAATGAAATTAGAGTGGGAAGTATATCAATAATTTACGCCATCATTTTGACCCTTATATTTTTAGATTTTATATTATGAGCACTGGCGGCGCCACATTGGAGTGCCCCCCCTTGACTTTTTAAAATTTACAAATTTAGTTAGGTATTTGTCTCATTTTGAATTTAATTTACTAAGAAAGTCCATGTTAAAATTAAAAAATAAACAATATATTAAGTATTTATTTTTATACTTCCAACCCACAAAGAAACATTGTATTTTGAAGTTTCTCCGGCCCTAACTCTCATCACACACACACAAAAAAAAAAAGAAACTATTTCACGTCATTGAGTTTATTCCAATGATTTTTCTTTAATGAGTCTTATAGCACTTAGAATTCAACTTAATATTTACATTATAGAAGTGAGTTCTGATAACAAATTTTTGAAATTTGAAAGGAATTGATAAGCTAATAAGAAAAATAGTTGATACTAAAAAGGATTAATTATATTCATTAATTCATTTATTGTTTTTACTAGTTCTCATCACTATAGTCAAAAAAGCATTTTTGGCTATGAATTTTGTGAAAAATCATCTATGAAATCATATAAGAGATCAATGATTGAGTGATATTATTGTTGTATATATAAAAAAAGATTTGTTTTGTATTCTTGATGATAAGGTTGTTCTTTAATTTTTTTTAACATATGAAAACAAGTCGAGGTCAGTTATAAATGTATTGAATTAAATATATTAATGAATTTTTTAATTTAGTATTTGTTACTTGTTGACTTTTTTGAACTATATTATTATTTAAATTTAGCCCCCCTAAATTAACTTTCTGGCACTGCCACTGATTATGAGCACATCAAATTTGTAGTTTATTTATTTCAATTATGTTAAACCAAAATTTTGGCTTCACCACAATCAACAGTACTTACGGAAATAAGCTCAATACGAACAGTGGGTAGCTATTTTCTGTCAGAGTTACATAGCATACTATAACAATGAATATCTAGCATATAAAATAAAGAGTGAAAACAAAAGATAAAAATAAAATCTTATAGCACAAAAAAAAAAAAGAAAAAAAGAAAGAAGCAAGGAAAAAGGGAGAAGAAGAAAAAACAAATAGAAACATCGGTCACTCGCCATCGTCACTTATTGGGTGGTTACTTCCAATCGCAATTGTAGCCAACGAGATGGTGGAAGAAATTAAAATAAAGAAATTAATAATTGTTTCAATTATTTGAGGAAAATTATCAAGCTGAAGAATAAATGTATCATCTCAGAAATAGAAAGAAATTATAAGTCAAATATGGATTTGAAAATTGCAACGCAGCGAATGATTTACTGTAACTTGATGTAGCTGAACTACTGTAACTTGATGTTTTCAGCTATATAAGGGTTATTTTCATTAAAAGAAAAAACTAAATGAATTGACAAGATATTAAATGTTACAATCATAATTTAAAAAAAACATCTCAACCTCATACATTATAGTGGACGCTAACATCTTGCATTGCTGGATTGAATGATTCAAATTAATAAATTTTAACAACTCATCTTGGTTCTACATTCTTCAAATTTATTAAATGTTATAATAGACTTTTATGTTGAATAGGATTCACAATTTGAATCTACTTTCTCCTAATCATTTGTATAATCCCACTCTGTTAATAGAATAAATTACAACAAAGACGTTGTTGCTAAAACCAATGACATACTATGTTTGTGTAATCGATTTTAATTTGCAAACAATGCTGTTTTTTTTTTTTCTTATATCAATTTTTCTGTTAAAACTCAATTTTCTCTTTGAACCCTAAATGTTTTCTTTTAACAATTTAATGTTCGGAATTACATACGATATTAAAGTTTTGGAAAGATCTAAGTGATAAATAAAAAAAAAAAAAAACGAGTCACTGTCCCCTCCAAATGAATTTAACTGTTTTTTAGAAGAGAGAATACATATTTCATCTCTAACAGATGTTATATTTACTACTTACATCCCTACTATATGTTTAATTATTTGCTTCATTCTTCCAATTAAGAGATAACATATAAAGTTGACATTTTTTTTATTCATTTACTATTCTACCCATCCTCAGAGAATTTTATGACATTTCTAAATAGTTTGGCACCAAAATTAAAGAAAAGATGAGAGCATTTGCATTTTTTATTTTTTAATCTTAGTAAGTTGTGTCAGATATTAATTTAGTTTTTAAAATATCACATTTTGAATGATTGTTTTGCCCTTATTTTTACAATAAATCTTGTTATCTCTCAACTGGAGGGATGAAATAAGTAATTACAAATTTAATAAAAATAGAAATGATAAATATGACATATATGAGGAATGAAACATGAAATCTCCCTTTCAGAAATGAAAAAATAAACTCCCATATGCCTTCTCATAGTCTTTGAATTCTTTTCTGCTTACTCAACAATTAATAATTTCTCTGTAGAAAATTGATCCTTGTTTGCTGTCTCAGAGCCACCGGCTTTCATTAAGCGTGATCAACCAGCCAAAACAACCAAATCAACCTCTGTTCGAACGAAAAGGGCATCCACATTTTGCGTTTTGTCTCTGTAAGCCAAGTCAAAAAATGGCATCCATACATAAAATTGCACATGAGTATGTTTTTGCGCAAAGACAATTAATAAAGCGAATGAATTTATTATGTGGAAATAATATTGCTATTTGTTTGAACTAATCCTGGCGTGAGGCATAGGATTGATTGATGACCTGAGGCTGACAATTATTTTCTCGACAGACGAAGATTCCATTAACTTTCTACTCTCTTATATCATTTTTCTTTTTCTCTTTTCTTTTTTTCCAATCGTGTGCGTCAAGTAAATGAAACATCTTAATAGGAACTTCGTAAAACTTTTGAAAATAATTGGAATATGAACAAAACTCTTACCATTCATAGACAAAAATGAAATTCAACTTGATAAAATTGTTTGAGGGAAATACTCCTACGAGACCAGACGTGATGAGCAGATGTTTGGTGGCAGAAGTCTGCGAGCAGGTGTGTCCTGTAAGAGCCAGGTAGCAGGGGAACAGGGGCAGGAATATCCTGCTCATCCACGAGCATGTCATCCGCGAGGCCAATTTCCTGTAAGAAGCGTAAAGCCATTCCTGCTGTATTCTTGCTAAGGGTTGATTCGAGGAGACCCGGTCAACGACAATTGGCGAGGCATGCTCTCCAGCCCAAGAATCTAGGCACGAAGGCCACGCAACCACCCACGACTACGGAAATGGGGAATCCACGTTCGAGAGGTGGAAGGATAACGGGCGTAGACTGCGGAAAACTGGGATTCAGAGGAAGCCTATAAAAAGGTAGCCAACGAAGGTAAAAGGGTTAGCGATTTTGAGATTAGAAGAGAGATAAAAGCAATTCTAAAAGAGAGAAAACAACCTAACAGCCATAAGATTTGTGGCAAGCGTTCCCCGAACCTTCATATCTGACTTAAGCGTCGGAGGGTTTGCGCCGGGAAAACAACCGGCGTACTCTGACCTGTCTGTGTGCGCAGGAACCTCTGGAGAAGAAGTTTTACGAGGAGAGATCCTGGTCGTGGTGAAGTTGATCGAGCAGAGACCCTGGTCGTAGAACGAGGACAACCAGAATCTCGCATCAACAAAAATAAAGTTCAAACGTCCTTACACATAAAGATAAGATATCCATTTTGTTAACGTGTGGACTAGGGAAAAGTCGAGGGTGTTTCTGAAGTACTGCTGCTTTCCCATGGGTAATTTTTAAAAATCTCTCCTGAGGTTTGGACTTGTTGCAAGTAGATGGCGAGAATTTATTTATTTATAAAAAATTTCCTACCGTCAGTTAACTTTAACATTGACCGTTAGTTGACTGTGCAAAGACAATATTACCCTTAACAACAGTTTGTAGACAAAAATAACTAAAAAAAAAATTAAAATTGTTGGCGCGAAAAGCACAAACCCTATTTTTTGACAATTTTATCCTTGTCAATTCTAAAGATTTACACTATCATAGGTAAAGATTATAACTATTTCATTTTCAAGTTTTTAATTTTATCTTTTTTGTAGGAACTTTAAGAAAATATCAATAATTTAAAGAGAATTTTTCAAATTTTTAATTTTATCTTTCTTGTAAGAACTTTAAGAAAATATCAATAATTTAAAGAGGGTAAAATAGCCAACAATTTTAATTTTTTTTTTAGTTATTTCCGTCTACAAATTGTTGTTAAGGGTAATATTGTCTTTGCATAGTCAACTAACGGTCAATGTTAAAGTTAACCGACGGTAGGAGGTTTTTTACAAATAAATAAATTCTCGCCATCTACTTGTAACAAGTCCAAACCTTAGGGGAGGTTTTTAAAAATTACCCACTTTCCCATTCATTCTTAATTTGTCATATGTAATCTTCAACTATTCATGATAACATATATGTAATGAATAAACAAAATGCAATCTTCCATGTGTATGAAAGACCTTCTTCTGGACTTAGACCGATGTGTCTAACGGGTCTTAAAATCTTTATGAATAAATGCATTCAAATTATTGAGAGTGAGTTTGTTTGACGGTATGCACGTTTTCTAAGACCGCGTTAACTAATAAACTGACGAAGTACGCCTCTATCATATATTATCTCATCCCAAAATTCAAGTTATTTTTCCTTCATTATTATATCTAATGCTTTAAAAATTATCGGTTTGTAGTGAATTAATTTTCCTATAGAGAAAAATAGCTAGCTAGAAACCCTTGTGGTAATGCTGGCCAATTAATCAAGTAATCTTGAAATGCCTTTCCGACTTATAATAATAAAGCTGGTGGCGCTGCTGCTAGTACTGCTATGAGCAAGTGCAGCTGCTGCTCATGCTCAAACCAAGCCCGCTGCCCCCACCGTTGTGGAGATGTCGAGATCCCGTATCCATTCGGTACAAGGCCGGGTTGTTTTCTGAACAAAGTCTTTCTTATAACTGGCAACGAAACTCATTACAACCCACCCAAACCATTTTTAATGAAGTCAAGTATCGAAGTTGGAAATTAATCAAGTAGAAACTAAGCGATGACTTGAGGTCGACGGTCAACCATTATTTTCTCGCTAGTTATAAGAAGGCTAGCTACGTGACTCATTTTTTCTCTTTTTCCATTATGGCCGTCAAGTAAGTAAATAAAACAAGAGAATCAATATGGGACTAAATCCTAACAATATTTTGATAGAAATAATAAACTCAAAACGATATTATTTTAGATAAGTTTAATTCTTTTTATTTAACGTCGTTTCGGGAGTGCTTTTATTAGAATTTTGTCGAGGTTTAAGGTATAATCACTTTTCTTATATTTTAAGATCAACTTGATAAAATTCTTTTTAGAATTTCCCAAAACAAAGAATAAAAATAAAAATAAAAACAAAGATATAATAATAATAAAATAAAGAAAATAATTGGAATATAACAAAATGTTATTATTTATAGCCGAATATGAAGATCAACTAGATAAAATAAAGCTGAAACTCGGTATAATTGAATGATAAGATTCCACTTTGTTAACGTGTGGAGTGGCGTGCGTCAATTGTCGCAGTGTCCTTAAGTCTTCATGAGTAAATGCATTTAATTGTTGAGTTTGTTGGGGGTCAATCGTCAATGTATCATTTTGCCAAAAGCAACAAGAGCTAATGAGGGGAATCCACTTGTACCTCTCTGGCTGGGTTGCCGTCTTGCCGAGGTACAAAGCTTCTTTGTGATTTTGTTTGTTTTTCATTTGCAAAATTCGACTAAAATACTATATATGGTAACGAATCTCTAGCATACAGGACCGCCAATTCATACTATAAAATACTATAAGATACCATTTTCCATGCAAGCCCAGTAGCATATGGTATTGCCAATTCATGGAGTCTTGGAGACAATATCTTTTTGTGGTTCGCTTCAGACAACCTTAAAGAACTGCATTAATTAGGTGACTGAACATTCAGAGGAAGCACGTGAGAAATTTCTTCTCCAATTAAATAATAATAATAATAACAATGATTTATAGCTAAGAATTGGTATTTGTGGGGGAGAAGTAAAAGTATGGGACCCACACATCATTTTGATGGAAATGATCCTTTACCGATTTGAGTTTTTTTATGAGTTTTTCAAGATTTTTTTTTCATGTTTCTTTTAGTAATAGTATACGGTTAAAATTTAACTTTTTTTAATTTTTTTATTTATTAACTACTAATTAATAATTGTATTATTTATTTAGGACATGATTCAACTTTTTTTAATAGTAGTATACGGGTAAGATTCAACTTCTTTTATTTTTTTTATTTGTTAACTACTAATTAACAATTGCATTATTTACCTAGGACATGATCAGATTATGAGAGAATCCTGATCCCATTTTGATGATGTCTGGATAAAATTTTCTCAGTAAGAATTTTTGGAAAATCTTGGGAGTCCTAATCGAAATTTAGCCATTTAATTAAAAAAAGCTTACGTTTGACACTTATATTTATGGATTTTATTGTGACTTTATGAAATTTGCAGTTTATTTAGTTTGACTCTCTTAAACCAAAATTTTGTTTTCACGACAATTAACAATACTTATAGAAATAAGTTCAATATGAATTTTTTTTTTTTTTTGGGTGAGAGTACATAACATACTGTAACAATAAATCTCTAGCATATAAAATAAAGAGAACAAAGAAAAATCCAAAAATGAAAAAGTAACTAAAGGAGGGAGAAGAAAAAATAAAAAATAAAAACATCAGTCATGCACCATCACTTATTGAGTGGTTACTTCCCACCGCAATTGTAACTATGAGACGTGGAAGAAATTGAAACAAGGAAATTAATAATTGTTTCAATTATTTGAGGAGAATTATCAAATAAGAAAGAGAATAAATGTGTCGACTCAGAAGCAGAAAAAATTTGTAATAGATCTAAAAACTGTAATATAACTAAACCGATAAATATTATGGAACTAGATGTTTTCGAATATTATTTTGATTATGTGTGATGGTCTTACTATGACAACCATGTGAAACGCGAAACGCACCTAAATTTTGCATTTTGTCTCTTTAAGCCAATTAAAAAACGGCACTCGTACATAAAGTTACACACGACGATACTTTTACATAAAGATAATTAATAAAGTAAATGAATTTATTTATTTAATTTTTGGCGATTACTTGTAATTTTGTATGCAAGTAACATTACTCTTTGTACTTTGTTTGAGCCAACCCCACGCAAAATTTACATTGGTTTCGGGTTTCACGTGGGGTAAAAATCTCCGAGCAAGTTCCTTTTTTTTTTATAATATTAGTTTGTATATTAAGAATTGTATTTACTAAAAATATATAAGTAATAAAAAAATCCTTAGAAAAAATTAAAATACTCCCCCCAATTTTTTTTTTCTTTTTTTGAGAGAATAAAACCAGTATACAGAAGCATTGATACTTGAATTGAAATATTTGATCCAATGGTGATAAAATACTTATAAAATTATATAATATTATAATGTTAAGTAAAAAATTAATGCTGCACAGTTTTATGGTTATTTTTATTACCATGGTGTCACCGTTAATATTCTTTATCATATTTCTTAATGTAGAAAGCGTTTGGGGGCAGCGCAGCTACTCTGCATCCCTACATTCTAGGGAATGTTCTCCTAGAATAATTGCAGCTGCTGCCCCAAACGCAGGCGGCCAGGCGTAGATGTCTTCGAACAGTATTTAGATTCTTTTTTGCTTACTTAACAACTAAGAATTCACCAATGGGCATTTGGTTCAGTGGAAGAGCCCTTACACTTACAATGTTGAGTGTAAGAGTTTGAGTCTTCATAAAAATATTTATGAGGGTTATTTACAATCCTCCCTCAATTATCAAATAATTGAGTGAAGCCAGTCTATTCCTCACGAAATCCCTCACGAAATGTGAGTGGAGTAGACAGCTCTCGAATATTTGAGAGGGTTTAAAGAATTTGGGCAGCTCTTTTGAGGAGTACATGCCATGACGAAGATCTTAATTATAGAGTCTGTTTATAAATATTAATTGTAATATCTGATGTCATATCAGTAAAAGTCCTGTATAACAGTATTAAAAAAAAAACTAAGAATTCTTTTGAGTAAATTGCTCCTTGAATTTGTCAAAACAATTAAATGAATTTACGTGGGACTTGGGACTAGGAATTGATCGATCCATTTGAGAGACGTAGGGTGGGGTTCGTTGATCTGTTAGTTTCATCATTGTTATTATTGGAAAAATAAAACGTTTAGACAATGTACAAAGACTCATTGACTGACTCTTTATGAGTAGACCAAATGCATTATTATTGGACTTGAGTGTTTTGACGGTGCGCTTATTTTGATACTCTCCGGAGGCACTTATTGGAATTGAGTTTTTTATATTTTTTAAATTACAGTTATTATAAAAAAAAAAATATATTTATAAAATAAAAATTTATAATATATAATAAATATAATTTTTAAATAATAACATGACAAAAATGATTAATATATTACATGTTTTTAATTGTTCAAATGTAGAAGTAAATTAACTTAACTTTCAATTTATAATTGTAAGTGTTTACTAAATACTTTAATATTGTACCTTTTAAAATTTTAATTAGGAGAGTCAATCCCACGTGGCTAACTCTTGTGAAAAGAATTATAAGACTCACAATATAGCTTTTTTCATGAGAGCTAACAACGTTTAATTATCTTTTGTAACTTTTAAGATACAACTATCTAATTTGATGAATACCAAACAAAACTTAAGACTACATCATCAGATTTTTCAAAGTAAACTATAGCAGCTGAACTCCTCTGTCATGTGGGCTTGCAGTTAATATTAATTTGTATGTTAAGAATCGTATTTACTTAAAATATATAATTAATAAAACAAAATCGTAAGAAAAATTAAAATACTCTCCAAATAAGCTTTTTTGCTAGAGAATAAAATAAATATACAAGAGTATTGATACTTGAATCGAAATATTTGACATAATGGTGATAAAATAATTATAAAATTATATAGTATTTTAATATTAAGTAAAAAAATTAATGCTGTACAATTTTATGGTTATTTTGATTACTATTGTGTCACCATTAAGATTCGTTATCATATTTGTTAATGTAGATGTCTTCGGACAATATTTGGATTTTTTTTCCTTACTTAACAACTAATAATTTTCTGGAGAAAAGTGTTCCTTGAATTTGTCAAAACAATTAATAAATTTACGTGGGACCCCCGACTAGGAATTGATCGATCCGTTTGAGAGATGGAAGGGTGGGGTTCATTGATGGGTTTGTTTTATTGTTGTTACTGTTGGAAAAATAAAATGTTTGGACAAAGCAGGAAGACTTCATTGATTGAGTCATAATGAGTTGACCAAATCCATTTATTGGTTTTGAGTGTTTGACGGTGCGCTTATTTTGATACTCTTTGGAGGCATTGATTGGAATTGAGTTTTGTGGCATCTTTATTATAGAAAAAAATTATATTTATAAAATAAAAATTAATAATATATAATAAATATAATTTTTAAATATAAGAATAATTAATCAATTATAATTTTTCATTGTATAAATGTAAAAATAAATTAACTCAACTTTTAATTTATAATTTGTACATATTTAATAAATACTTTAATATTATATTTTTTAAAATTTTAGTCAGAAGAGCCACGTGGTCGTGATTAAGTTTTATGAAGAGAACTGTAAGACCCTCAGCACAACTCTCTTCATGGGAGTTAACCTGCTTGATTATCTCCTTTGGGAGTTAACCTGCTTGATTATCTCCTTTTAACTTTTAAATTATAGTTAATGAATACGAAACATTATTTAAGAACGCGTTTTAAGAATTCTCAAAGTAAACTATAGCAGCTGAACTCCTCTATCATTATAAAATCCAATTTAATTCCTAATGATCTTTCCTATAAACCAAACTAGCTAGCTACCGGGGAAATAATTATGGGATTCCTCAAAATGCTAATCCGACTTATTATGCTGGTGGTGCTAGTGCTGCTGCTACTACTAGCAATGGGCTGCCTATGCAGTACTTCAAGAACAAGCACTGCAGCTGCTGCTCATGCTCAGGCCAAGCCCCGCTGCCCCAACCGCTGTGGAGACGTCGAGATCCCGTATCCGTTCGGTACAAAGCGTGGTTGTTTTCTGAACAAAGACTTTCTCATCACTTGTAACGACACATTCAACCCACCCAAACCATTCTTAGGGGAGTCAAATATCCACGTTGTCAACATATCCATCGACGGTCACTTGAATGTCCTGCAATACACCGCGAAAGACTGCTACAATGCTAAGGGATATTCGGTAGACAGCAACGTGCCTTCCATCACTTTGTCCAATTTCACCGTCTCTAACACAGAAAACAGGTTTGTAGTCATTGGCTGTGACAGTTACGCTTACGTTCGCGGCTACTTAGGTGAGAACAGATACAGAGCCGGTTGCATGTCCTTGTGCGACAGCTTTGACTTTGTCACCAACGGATCCTGCGTCGGCATTGGATGTTGCCAGATTGAGATTCCTACAGGGCTGAAAGGACTCGACGTGGTTGCACACAGCTATAACAATCACACAAACGTGTCATCATTCAATCCATGCACTTATGCGTTTGTTGTTGATCAAAGCCAGTTCCATTTCGCCTCCAATTATCTTGAAGCCGGGGGCATACCAGAGCAGCTTCCTATAGTGCTCGATTGGGAAATAACCACAAATGAAACATGTGAAGAAGCAAAAGTATGTGGGCTGAATGCATCCTGCGATAAACCCAAGGATAACAACAATACTTCTTCCGGCTATCATTGCAAATGCAACAAAGGTTACGAAGGCAATCCATACCTCTCTGATGGTTGCCAAGGTATAAATCTTTAATCATTCTCACTCACGTGCGGATGTTCGTTTTCTAATTTTTAAAATCATTTTTAATTAATTAATATTTAAAACAATTATTTAATTGCAGATATTAATGAATGCGAAGACCCAAGCCTCAATAACTGCACGCACACATGTGATAACATACCAGGAAGTTACACATGTCGCTGCCGCAAGGGGTTTCATGGAGACGGAAGAAAAGATGGAGGAGGTTGTACACCCAATCAATATACTGTGATTAAAGTCGCTCTAGGTAATTAGTACACACACCTTCTCCTATATTTTTTATTGCATGTTTGAGAACCTTTTGACATAATTTGCTGGCCTTTAACATCTTATTTATTATTTTTTTTTTAATAGATGTGGACAAAATCCAACTGTAGTTAATGATGATGTTTTAAGAGAATAAAATATTTAAATTAAAAAAAAATTATTGTTTTCTTTTTCATATACTTTGAGTAAGGTCTTAAAATGATAATATATTTTAAACTAAAAACAAAAGCCAGGTACTAATAACTGGGTACTTTTGGCACACCTCCTGAGTTTGTTGAAGTCACACAGAATTCAAAAGTCATATGATTGTAATTAAATATTTATTTATTTTGTGGTTAGGGTAGGTAAAATCTTTTGCTTTTAAGCATGTCCAAATTTTGTACAAATACCATTACTGAGAGATGTGTTGAATAGTTTCAAGGTGTACTGTGTGTGGCGGCACCAATATTGATCCCCAGGAGTGGGCCGGATTTAACCAGATAAATTCCGATTATTGGAACTTGTATGATCCAAATTTATGTCATTCTTTTATTAGTTAAGGCCAGGTTCTAATTTTTAAAATTGTACTTTTCACCTAAATTTATATTCAGCTTGCATTCGAAGTTTTTTAAATGCAGTTTTGACCCTAAGTTAACTTGGCCTTACAGTTAGGTCCAATAGAACAATCCGGGTGCAAGTTTCATACTAGGGGTTAAAATTTGTCCTTAAATATTAAATTTTGTCTTTTAAATTTGAGAAATTTAATTACTTATCCCTTCAAGATTGGTTTGAGGAGGAATTGATCAAAATTGGTCTATGCTAGCTTTAATCCTGTGCTCTAGAATTATATACATAATCAATGATGTTTTGGTTTCAAGAACATGTTTCTAATTCGAAGCATAATTGTTTGCCTAAAATGTAGCTTAAGTGCATGTTTAAGCAGCCACGGACACGAGTGTTAATTAAGGTTGTATATTATACTCTTAAATTTAGTTTCTCTTGCTCGCTACTATTTGAATTTGCATGTTTTTACATGTAGGGATTGGCATAAGCTTTGTAGTTGCGATTATGAGCATCTCTTGGCTTCACTTTCTGTGGACGAGAAGAAGACACATGAAACTTAAAGAAAAATTCTTTAAGCAAAATGGTGGAAGTATTCTACGACAGGAGCTGTCTAAATTGCAAGGTCGATCTTCTGAAAAAGCAAAAATTTTCATTGAAGAAGAAATCAAGACGGTGACAAACAACTATGCCGACGTGATTGGCTGCGGAGGTTCTGGCAACGTATACAAAGGATTTTTACCAGACAGAACTCCAGTTGCCGTAAAGAAGTCCAAAATCGTTGATCAAACAAAAATCGATGAATTCATCAATGAACTGGTTGTGGTCTCGCAGATCAACCGCAGGAATGTGGTGAGGTTATTAGGTTGCTGTTTGGAGACACAAGTGCCTTTACTAGTTTACGAATTTGTCGGAAATGGCACCCTCTTTGAGCATATTCATAAGAATGGGAACCTTTCCTGGGAAAGGCGTTTGAGGATTGCAGCAGAAACTGCAGGAGTGCTTTCGTATTTACATTCTGAAACTAATGTTCCAATAATTCACAGAGACGTCAAATCTGCTAACATACTCTTGGATGAGAATTACACCCCAAAGGTTTCTGATTTTGGTGCTTCAAAATTGGTTCCAATTGATGCAATTCAAAATTACACAGACAAAAGTGATGTCTACAGCTTTGGGGTTGTTCTTGTGGAGCTGCTGACAGGAAAGATGGCGCTTTTGTCAGATAAGCCTGAGGAGGAGAGGAGTCTGGCTATGAATTTTCTTTCTTCATTGAAACAGAATCGTTTGCTTGAGATTCTTGATAATCGTATTGTAAACGATGGCAATAAGCAGCAGCTCAAGGTAGTGGCCGAGCTAGCGGCCAGGTGCATAAATGTAAGAGGTGAGGAAAGGCCTACAATGAAGGAAGTAGCGTTGGAATTACAAGGACGACTGAGCCTGATGTCGAACGGCCAGTACTACTTGCGGGATAATGTTGAATCCAATGGTGCCCAAGAGACTGAATACTTTACTTCTACTTTTTATGAATGTCGAGATGGTATTGGTAGCCATACAACTCCGACAGATGGATACGACAGTATGCAGCAACTCGAACTGATGGCGTTTGATGATGGAAGATGATTGGTACTGCATGCTGTCTTTGGTTACTCTATTGTGTCTTTAAGGATTTAATAAGTAACGTAAATATGTAGTACTTGGAAAAACGAGGAGTGTTGGATACATTATATTATATTATATTAATGCAACCAACAAAGTGTTGGCTCCACTGGCAATGAAGTCCCCTTAAGTAACTTAACTGGGTTTGCTCCCCAGTTCGAGTCGCAAGGAAGTCGTCTTTGTTGGGCGAACCAAGGAAGTCGTCTTTGTTGGGCGAACCAAGGAAGTCGTCTTTGTTGGGCGAACCTGTGCCTCTCGATTCGAGCAGGGACTTCTACTCTGGGTTGTGGTACGGGCTTAAAGATGCCTTCCACAGTCGGGACCCTCCCCAGGATACCTCGTGGTCAAAAATAAAATGGTACGGGCTTAAAGATGCCTTCCACAGTCGGGGCCCTCCCCAGGATACCTCGTGGTCAAAAATAAAAAAAATATATTATTTTAATGCAGGTGTATCATATTATATGTTATTACATTAATATTGTAATATAATAATGTGTATGGTGATTGATGCTATATTATATTGTATTAATTTTTAATTATATTATATTTAGTGCTGTACTAAGTTGTATTAATTTTTTTCATGATTATTTTAAATTACATATTTAGAAAAGAATATTTATTTAATACTTAGAAATATATTAAATAAAAAAAATATTAAACGCCTAGCACGTGTATACTATATGAATGCATATCAATGTTGTTGCCAATTCAAAAAGATCTAGCATCTATGTTTTAGTTTTGGCATCTCAAGAAATCACAATTAAGTAGACAAAGGGTGAAGAAATTCATAACATGACACCCTTAAGTTTCCAACAAAAGATTCTAAAACATCTAATAACAAAACACACAAAATAAAAAGCATCAAACATACAAAATACAGAATAAACAGAATGTATTGATATGGATTGAAATGATAAATAACTTCTGAATCGAATAGGAACATGAAAATAGAAACAATTGTGATAGAGAGAAGTATAAAATGTGCAGAACAGAGGACAAGATAGAAACTTCTGGGAAATTCTACTTGTTTAGTCACGTTGCTACTGGTACCATTTAACTGCCAATTGCAAGATAATTACCCAAAATGTCATCTCTACCTAAGCCATAAGATATAACTACTAATGAACCAAATGAACTAAACTTATCAAGATAAAATAAAGCAATAATTATAAATGAGACCCCCAATCAAAATAGAGTATATGTTCGAACATCAAACCTGGGCTCTAAAGCTTGAGAAGGGAAAGACGTGGACCAACACTATAAATCAATTAAATTTCAATTTAGAATTAAGTCAACAATTAAAATCAAACCCAAAGCAATAATTCAAATCTAAC
This sequence comes from Citrus x clementina, assembly GCF_000493195.1. NCBI lineage: Eukaryota > Viridiplantae > Streptophyta > Magnoliopsida > Sapindales > Rutaceae > Citrus > Citrus x clementina. Next base: position 25,254,365 of record NW_006261964.1, on the reverse strand, counting down.
CTTGATACGTTCCATAACAAACTCTAATCATAAGTTAATTCAGAAAATCACAAATCTAGTACTAACCTTTTGCTTGATGATTCTGGTGGTGAAGATAAAGTGCGATGAAGCTAGAATAATAGTGCTGATGTCGCGCGGCGAGGAGATGATGGTGCAGTAACACGGCAGAGGTGGTGGAGCAATAGCTCTGGCGTCCCACCGGAGTCCTTGACGACGGCTTTTCTGGTGTTGGAGATGGATTAGGTGAGGAAGAAAGATTTCATGCTTTGAAGAGAAGGGAAGGATCGTGTTCTGAAGAGAAGGAATTTTGTTTCATATTTTTTCTAATGCAATCACGCATAAACTTGCAGCCCCCTCGGGTTTCGGTAATGCATGAATGGCAGGATTATAAATGTAAAATTGGGCAATCCAATGTGAGGTCATTTGCAGCCAAAAGCAGGATTGTATTGATCTAATGCTATGCTGGGTTTTAATACAACGTAATGTGGTGTGCTACGTAACATGAATATGAAGCACATGCGTGGTAAAAAGGCTGTATGTGTATGTATAAGTGATCTTTGTGATTTTTCTTATTGTCATACATTGATGTACTTCTAGAAAGGGCAAGTGCTAATTTAAATGGATGCTGTTTCCGGAAGCATAGTTTGTTATTAGTTAAAAAAAATGAAGGTATTTGATGGTTCTGTCATATTGTTCGACGAAATGCCTCAAAGAAATATTTTTGGCGCCGCCCGCAACCGTTTCATTTGAATTCTACAATGCTGCAAGAGCTTGTTTAACTGCCGTCATAATCTCTCCACCAACATTCCTGATAATAGGCCCCAAGCCGGCAATCTTTTTCATCGAATCAGTGGCTGTATTTTTAATTAATTTTCCGGGGGCGGCTTCCATTACTCTTATGAAAAGCTTCCATTCTGTAGAAGTCATCTCAAAGTATTTGACTTCTTTTTTTGCTCATCCAACAACTAATACTTCTATGGACAAAACTGGTTTATCCAAACACACGTACCATTCCTTTTCTTTTACCAACTCAAATTAAATGCATCCTTTTGGATTTAAACCATTTACTTCTTGTGTCCTTGACAAACTATCCTACACAATCCTTAGAAACAATCTTGCTGAAGTTTTCATTAACCTTATTTAAATTTTCATCAACATTTCAATTCCCAAGTAATTTTCTAAGATATTGTATCTCTAAAAATCTATCATTCATCAGTTAAATTCTAAAATTCCACTTTTCTGAAAATTTCTCATTTGAACCATTCCATTATTTAACGAAAGAATGTTACATTAATTACTTGAAAAATATTATCTCTCGACACGCTACTCCAATAATGTGTGACAGAACTGAAAAGGCGCGTGTATATCGTCTCAGCAAATCTATATATACTGGAAATGCTTCAAAGAAATTGGTTGATGATATATCATAAATTTCTCCATAAAGTTTAGAAATCTTATCAGGATTTGGTAGAGGTTTGCATGAAACTTTATATTATTTTCAGTGGTAGCAGTTACATTGCTGCAGTAATCCCATTTTGGCTTTACATGAAATACACAGCAACTTTTTCATGATATCAAAATAGTTAAATAGTATTTTTGTACTGTTCCGTTTGCCGTGTTGCAGCAAAATCCCATTATTTATGCCTGTTTTGTCAAATACTATTGCAATATATAATAATACAATTTGATCACACACAGCTAGCAATATTCATTAGAGGAGTGCTACGGTCAGTCCCCCATTTGGGCGACTCACTCACTCGCTCTTTACAAATTTGACAAGTGTTTATTTTTACTTTTTATTGGAATCCACCCATAACAATTTCGTCTCATTGTTTTCGTAATTCAATGAATACTTTTCCACCCACTACTTTAAATATATTTACACTTATTTGCCATTCACTTTTTTGTTCAAATACTAAATTGCCCTTATCTTTTTGTAAAGCTTCTTCAACACATTACTTTTTCACCTGCTCCTTAGTTCTCACTTTTAACAGCACCATACGAATGGAGAGCACTGGTGTGTGAAAGTTTTAAAATCAAATATAGTCTCAGCTGCCACAAATGATGTTATCATTTGCCATTCACTTTTCTGTTCAAACACGAAATTGCCCTCCTCTTTTTGTTTGCTAGTAAAAAATTCTGAAAAATCATACAACCCAAACTATTACACCCCTGCACTCTCAACTATTCAATTGAAAAACAATTTCAATTTATAAATTTCATTGTCCCAAATAGTTCTTAGAGTACAGTTCTATTACAAAAAAAGGAACAATCAACAAAATTTACAATTACTTCCAATGGCACAATTTTTTTTCAAAGAACATTGATCACAAAAATAGTTCTTCTTTGTGGATTGAACAATTCTCCATTAGAGAACAAAACCTTGCCTTTGCCTTGAAAGCTTCTTTATAATTTTAAAGTGTCCAGAGATCTTATTGTTTGAATATATTCCAACCTATACACATAAATAAATGTTATAAAAACATTAATAATAAATTATAACAATCAATAAATATTTAAAGAAGGTATTACCATCATTAAATATTGTTGATTTAGAACCAACATCTGATAAATATTCACCAGAAAAATTCTTCAAAGATGCATAATTTTCCTGTTGGACAATTTAGATTTATTCGATATAAGTTCCAATAAATACAAAAAATTAATATATGATAAATCACAATATAATATATGTAAAAAATAAAATAATATAGGTAATATACTAGTTCTTGCAAGCAATCTTGTGTATCACAAAGATCAATAACATTCTCATCCCTTATGGCTGAATGTTCCTGGGATTAAAAATAGAAAAATTGAAGCTATTAAATATAAATAAATTTCTAATAACTACAAAAAGAAATGTAACATAAATTTTTTTATATAACAAACCATTATTTGAGAGGAATTTTTGGTCCCAACATTCTTTAGAACCTTTGAAAAAAAAAGATGTTATCATTAATAAATAAAAATATAATAATTTAAATGTGTCATTAACAATACACACACACACAGATATATATATATTAACTAACCTTTCTCGAATTGGTGTTGAGTATTCTTTTCTTACATTTCTCAATTCCTTTCTTCATTCTTTTAGGAGCTCCTTTCGTACTTGATATTTGTGGATCAAGTATTGAGATATCATCCAACAAATTACCATCAATATTTTCCTTGTCAACTTTGTAAGCCCCATCCAATTCAACTTCATGTTCTTTGAGAGAACGATTCACCGTTATACATTTTTCCAATGCATCTTGCAATGTACAGTATGCAATATTGAAACTCCCACTGGATAATGAGCCTTCCTCACTCAATTTTGTAGCTTGATAAAATAACTTGTCGAAACGTTGTTTTTTGAACTGTATTCCCTTTGGAATATTACTTGTAGAACTTGTAGAATCCAAACTCTTTGCATTCTTACTCCATCGCTTTAATATGTAATGAGGTGGAATACTAAAAACACCAAGGGATTGAAGAACGCATAGAACATGCCTACAAAGAAATCCATTATACTCAAATAATCGACACAAACAATTAATTTCTTGGCTCCTTACTTCCCAATTCACCATAAAAGCTACATTTTTCTCAAAATCTTTAACTTCAAAGGTTTTTATTGTGCCAACTTCCAGCTTTTGTTCTGAGAAACATGCTGATGCTCCTAAAACTTCAACTTGAAATTTCTTGAAAACTTCATGTGTATAGATTCTGGACATTTGTTTTTCAAAGGGTGAAGGAGACTTTAACACCGGTTTCTTATGCAATGTACTGAAACTTGCATAAGCTTCCTTTTCTTGTCTATCTTGTAAAGCCACTTTATATTGTTCAACAAATTCTTTCAATGATGTCTTCTTGCTAACATATTTGTCAAAAAAAGAGTTGATGCTTTCGGACCGTTGAGTTGTAGATAATCCAGCAAAGAATGTATCCCTCATGTAAGTAGGCACCCAAAACTTGCGATCTTCATATAATGATCCTAGCCACTCATTTCCTTCAAGCTCAAACTCTCCAATCATATTCCACCATTTTTTCTCAAAGTCCTCCTCCAACCATGAGTTGTAAACACAGTCATTGAATATCCTCATAAAAGATTCATCTTTTTTTATCACATAGCTAAGTTTTTCAGGAATCTTCCTTAATATGTGCCACATACAAAACCGGTGTCGTGAATTTGGAAAGACAATAGAAATGGCTGCTTTCATAGCTTTGTCTTGATCAGTTAATATAGCAATTGGATGCTTTCCACCCATAGCCCTCAGCCATGTTTGCATTAACCAAACAAATGTCGACGTAGTCTCATCCGCAAGCAATGCACATCCAAGTAATATAGACTGAAAATGATTATTTACACCAATAAAAGGAGCAAACGGCATTTTATATTTGTTTGTAATGTATGTACTATCAAAGGAAACAACATCTCCAAAAATCTTATAATCCTCTCTGCTAGTTGCATCCACCCAAAAAACATTTTTTAACCTCTGTTCTTCATCTAAGTCCACTGCATAAAAGAAATTAGGATTCTCTTCCTGCATTTGCGTAAAGTGGTTAAGCATTGCTCTAGCATCACCTAATTCTAATGCTAGTCGACGTTCTTTATCCAAATGGTTTCTAATATCTTTCTCTGTGTACCCAATATTTTCATATCCACCATTTTTTCTGGCCATTGCAGCAAAAATCTTATTTGTACCAACACCAACTGCATGCAACATATTAATGCTATGTGTATTGGAAAATGCAATACTTCTATGGCATGGAAAATAATGTGCATGACTAGGATAAAGTTCATGGTTATGCTCTTTTATGAAATTTTGAACATACCACTTGCCACAAGAGTTTCTTTTGACATGCAACAAAGCTTTGCAATCTACTTTCAAACATGGTCGTTGATTGATAGCAGTAGATTCCCGTTTTATTCCATACCTTGTACATGCAAACTTTGCATCAATAAATTCTCCCGATAACTTTGATCGACGGCTGGATTTCTTTGAGATACCAAACCCCGTACACTTAGCATACCTTAGATAGAAAGAATATGCATCATCTTGTGTATCAAACTCCAACCCAGTATAAGGCTCTAAATTCTTGCCATCTTTATCATCCACCGTGTTTTCATTCACCACATTTCCATCAATCACATTGCCGCACTCATCCAAATTTGTATTTAAATCAATCTGTGAATTCATGACTACCTAAAGATACAAAAAGAAAAATGCAAACAACAATAGTGTATAAATAATTTGCATTATAAATGGAAGCATTGATTTTCATATAAACTTACTGATTATTCAAACACAATTATAAATAATTAGTTCTTTAATAAATAAATACCAATTAACTTAATAATTTTCGTAATATAAAAAGAAAATAAATACACAATTTTTCTTCTATTATTATGCATTAACAATAACAAATCATCATGACAGCTAATATATATAGCAAAAATGATAGTATTTTTAATTTTAAATAAATAATAAAAAATCTAATGTAATTTAGGTGATAGTATAAAATGTTGTTTTATAAAAAGAAAAGTTAAATAAATTTACCGGGAATTCACCAGAATCAATTTCACTAAACAACTCGTTTGTAGCAGCTGAGACTATATTTTGATTTTAAAACTTTCACACACCAGTGCTCTCCATTCGTATGGTGCTGTTAAAAGTGAGAACTAAGGAGCAGGTGAAAAGGTAGTGTGTTGAAGAAGCTTTACAAAAAGATAAGGGCAATTTAGTATTTGAACAAAAAAGTGAATGGCAAATAAGTGTAAATATATTTAAAATAGTGGGTGGAAAAGTATTCATTGAGTTACGGAAACAATGAGACGAAATTGTTATGGGTGGCTTCCAATAAAAAGTAAAAATAAACACTTGTCAAATTTATAAAGAGCGAGTGAGTGAGTCGCCCAAATGGACGACTGACCGTAGCACTCCTCTATTCATTATGGAAGTAAGTTGTACAAGAAATGAAAATTGTTCCAAGTGTCCGCTTAAGTTACGACTGGCCTGTAAACTTTCATTCAGCCCCCTATACTCCATATTATGTATAATTTATTCATAAATATTATAAAACGTTTTGAGTTGTAAAATTTCTTTTAGCCCCTTATACTTAATTTTATTTATTAAAACCCTAGAGTACGAATTCGCCCCCTATAATTTTAAATTTCTAAAATAATCTCCATTTAATTAAAAATATAATTATTAGTAAATGAATTATAATTACAATAATTAGTTTATTATAATCATAAATATAATTATATTTTTAAATAGATTATTATTGTTATTATCAATAACAAGAATAAAAAGTATTATAATTAATTAATCTATTAACAATAATTAATAATAATTTTTGTTAAATTGTTAATAATAATAAATGATTAACCATAATTATTATTAATAATTAATTTTTTAATAGTAATAACAATAACAATAATCAAAATACAAAATAATAATTATGATAAAAATTAATTAAGGATTTTATAGTTTTTTTTTACAATTTAACTAATTCCAATTTTGATTCTAAGACAAAGTAAACACATAGATAGTAATACAACTCATTTTAATTACGATTCCTGCAATTCAAGTAAATAAATTATTCCGATTCCAATTCTTCATTTTGATTCCAGCTATTCCGATTCTAACTCATTATGTTTCTAGCTAATTTCAATTCCTGTTTAGTTAATACAATATAAAATTCATAATAATTATGAATAAATTGTAAATAATATAGAGTGGACTAATTGAATATAGAGTGGTTTACAATTTTATAGTGCATTCACTAAACAGAAATCGAAATGGAAACATAATGAGTTCGAATCGAAATGAGAAATTAGAATTAGAATAATTATCTACTTGAACTGTAAGAATTGTAATTAGAATGAGTTGTATTACTATTTATGTATTTACTTTGTCTTAGAATCAAAATCAGAATGAGTTAAATTGTAACAAATTACAAATAAAATCTTTAATTAATTTTTATTATAATTATTATATTTTGTATTTTAATTATTGTTATTGTTATTATTATTAAAAATTAATTAATAAGAATATTAATTATTATTATCATTATTAACAATTGAACTAAAAAATTATTATTAATTATTGTTAATATATTAATTAATTATAATACTTTTTATTCTTGTTGTTGTCAATAATAATCATCATCATCATCCATTTTAAAATTATAATTATAATCCATTTGATAGTAATTATGTTTTTAATTAAATTGAGGGTATTTTGAGAATTTAAATTATAGAGGGCGAATTGGTACTTTAACGATTTCAATGAAATAAAACAGACGGTAAGCAATTAAATGAAATTTTACAATGTAGAAAATTTCATAATATTTATGAATAAATTGTAAATAATCAGAAGTATAAGGGGGTGAAAGCTATTTTACAGGGCAGCCGAAATGTAACTTAGGCGGACGCTTGTTCCAAATTGCAGCAATCATCATCAATGGATGTGTCACCATGTGGTTCCAATATTATCAATTCATGCAATAGTAATAATAAGGAAAAAGCTATTTACCCCGAGAATTGCACTCCGACTTGCGCCCCAATGAAACTCACCGTTTTACTAAAATTGAAAACGCACCATTAGGAAATTCTTTTCCTTTCGTTTGGAAAGACTTAGCTAAATTGAAAACGCCCCGAATGAAGCTCCAAAATGAACCGTTTTCATGAAGCATTCCTCTGTCAAAAATGGCTGCTGCAGCGTGCCAACCACCATTTGTCAAGATCAACTTCTGCAACATCTTCTTCATTCTCTCTTTCTTCCTTTTTCTTCATTCCAAAATTACTGCTGCCGAATTCTTCTTCCTTCTTCAACAAATGTTAGCATCCTCGAGTTCTCCAGCCACAGATCATACAATATTATTAGAATCAAAAGGTTATAGAACAAGATTTACAGATGCGGGAAACGAGGTGTAAATGATCAAGATTCGTGACTAAATTCTTCTACACCCAGTTTGCATCATACAAACCCTTCAACAGAAATTACTATCATATAGGAACAAAGCCATCTACGTTTGTGACAAAATATCATTCAGAAAACAGATCCCAGACGCAAATCAATTCATAATTGCGCGCAAATAAAATTTTAGGATGAGGAATATAAGCAGGAGTGCGCAAGCACGTAATGGTGCACAACTGTTTTCGTGTTAGCTTTGCGGCTGGGTGATGGCTAGCGTGATGGCAATTGTGGCTGGAGGCTCGCGGCTGAATCAAAACGATTCGTTTGGAAATTAAAAGGAAACAGATCACAACGAAACGGCGTCGTTTTGGAGATTTTCGGGGTTTGACTCAAAGTTTGACTCGGGGTAAATAGCAGCGCTCTAATAGTAATGGTGGTGGCTGTGCAACTACAAAGGCTAAAAGATTCAGAATACCTGAGAAATTATCTTGCCCGCGGCCCATCAGCTCCAATGAAGAAAAGGGTAACCTCATCAAATTTATCATCAAATAGATCTCCCATCAATTTTTTTAATTCTCCAGATATTGAGATTTATTCTTGTTTGCTTCCCAAAAAAATATCTCATCTTGAGTTGTAATCTTGTTATAGCATGAATTAATGAGAAGCTAGGGTTGTCGTGAAATTTTTTTTTGTTTTTTTGGTAGTCAGTGTGTTAAACTCGATTACAATTCAGGAAATTAAAAAGAAAACTTTGGCTTCAAAATCAGAAACTTGACTTGGAATTTATTTTTTGAATTTAGAACCATAGATTTTTTTTAATAGCAGCTTAATTTTCAGTTTGATATTTCTATGAATTGTTTTAATTTCTTGTTTATGAATTAAGCCTCAATTTCTTTCTTCTTTTGTACTAAAAAAACCATTTTCAATATTAGAATTATCAAATGGAATTAGGTTCTCTCTCTTATCACAAACTTAAAGAGGGGAAAGAAAAAGCATGCAATATTTTGCTTCCGCGTGGATGATAGATTAATATATAAGTTAGTGCATGGAATCTATAGCTACAAGCAGTCCCCTTTTTGTATTTTTTTAAATTTATATAAATTTAATCTCGAGAGACTAATTAACTTTAACAGTTTCACGATTAATGTGTTCGTTAATCCACCTAAGATTAAATGACAAATACAACACAACAGAAACACGAAAGAAAATTCCGACACGATAAATTTGACATAAAATAGATTACCTAATAAAGTTGTGTAATTTGTTTTCAAGACCAATTAATTTCGCCGTCACAAGAAATTATTAGCACGAAGGATAAATGTTCTCATAACTCTTACTGAATTTATGATTCAATTAGTCTCGTATTTTGAATAATTGATTAAAACATCATTAGGTGAAATACAATTTTATAATGAGAAATTATTTTATCTAACTTCACCAAGTGGTTCTAAACTATTTTGTTCGGTTGACTGTATGAGTTTGAATCCTAAAAGGAAGAGGTTAAAAAATCAATTTAAATCTTGTCCATCTTTTACTTTTAAAAAAAAAAAAGGACACCACAGTAATATAATACAGATCTTTTGAGTAATTTTTAAATATATATGAATTAACTATGTAGTTGACTCAAACGGTAAAAACCAAAGAAACATTCGCCCTTTGTATAAATTTAGTTATAATTTACGTGTTAAGAAGACCATGTACATATTTGATAGCTTTCTTGTTTTAAAAAGGTCAAAAGTATGTTTATGAATGAGTTAAAACATTGGTGAATTACTAACTTATTTTGTCAATAAGTAGCATCACAATTATTTTAGACAAATCAAGAAGAATTTAATTAATTAGTTGCCTAAACTTCTTTGTGTAAAATTTAAAAAAAATAGTGTAAATATTATCTAATTATTTTCTCTCTGAGGAAAATTTTGAAGGGGTTTTGACAAAGAAAAAGCCCCGCTCAAGTGATCTAGGCCGGGTTTATCCAATTTCGGGCACATAGGGGTCCCAGACTTTGAATTTTTTAGGCCTTTCCAGGAGCCAGGCATAAAGTTATAGGGAAAAACCAAAGAATGAAATTTTGAACAATCAAAGTATGACCAAAGAAAGTCTTAACATGACTCACTTGTGAACCACAATTGTAATGAAACAATAAACTTTTTTTCTCATTGAGAAGCTAAACAATCAATTATCAATGTATGTTTTTGAAATTCTTTTCTACGCCATCACGTTGTGTGTGTGTGTGTGTTTAGAGGTCTATTAGTCTTTTTAATTATCTTTTTCATTTGGGTTATTGACCGTCCATATAGTATATCAATTTATTTTGTGAATAATTTAGACTCTACTCTGTTTTCCAATCGCATGATTTATAATGATGTTAATTAGCATATAATTTGCTTTGTACTTTTTTTGATTTCTTTCTAGTGATAATATATAATCTCTTCTAGTTGACGACTTGAACTTAAACAAGTTAAACTTAAACCATTGACCTCTTATTTCTATCTCTTACCTCTTTATGGAATCTAGTGGGAATCAAGATACATACATTTGTTAACTGCAAAAATCTAGCAAATAATTATTGAAGAGAAATATATTCTATATAAGAGAAATTGCCCTACAGGAGGGCATAAGTTATCAGTATCGAGCTCTCAGCCTAATGGCTTGTTCTATTTTATGAGTTGGATTATTACAATCCTTTCCCCCTAGTATCTATTACAATTACATTTAGACTGTGTTTGGTGCAATCTCATATTTGGTTGGAATAATTTGTTGTCATAATGCAACAAATTGCCACATGAACTAAATCCGACGAAGACTTTAGATGGACTTCTTGAAAATAAAATTCTTTGAATTTGTTGGATTAGCTTCTCTTTTTTCTTTTTAGTATTATAATAAATAAAAATATGTTTGTAATTTAATATTATATTATCTAATAATTTTTATTTTCACACTATAATAACAAATATAAAGTAATATTCAATAATATTACATTATGTTTTTTTTATATTAATTATATTATATTATAATAATTAATATATAAAAATAAATTATTGTTTAATATTTTATATAACTAATAATAAATACTAAAATAATAATAAATTTAAATAATATTAGTTTAAAATTAATAGTAATATAAATAATGATATAAAATGTTATTACATGTACTATAGTTCATATTTCACCAAATATGATATTACATTGTAATTTAATACATCGTAATACAACGCCGAAATACAAAATAATAAAGTGTGTCAAATGCATCTTAGTGCATATTTGGGATTTAGATGGTCAAATAACCACTTATTTGACTATCTACCAATCCAAAGCATGTTTGGTAAGCTTATTAAAATGAACAATTTGAAAATAATATTCTTTGAGAATCTGATTTTGTACCAAATGTTAAAAGCTTGTTTGAGTAGCTTTTGAAAATCTTTTTTTTTTAAATTTGATTTCACAATATATAATATCAAAATTATCCTCACCTTAAAATCATATTTCCAAAAAAAAAACCTAAACTAAAATTAAGGTAATTGATTTAAAGGACTTCTAGAATAGACTGATAAACTTGGTCATTCTGTTATTGCATATTTAGAATTTCTTTAAATAGTCAAATAATCACTTATTTGACAATCTAACAATCCAAAACATGTTTAGTAAGGCTTCTTAAACTGGACTACTTGAAAATAAGATACTTTGAAATTCTAATTTTGTATTGAATATTAAAAACTTGTTGGAGTAGCTTTTAAAAATCAAAATTTTTCAGAATTTGATTTTATAATACATAATGCCAAAATTATCCTCATCTTAAAATCATATTTCCAAAAATATCTATAAACTACACTACAAGAACACTGACAATAGATGACAGACATTTTGTCACATATTTTGAGAAAAAAGTTATAAGTCATAAAAGCATGATAAATTCCTGATAAAATTTTGTGTTTATCAAGTATTTATGATGGACTCGTGATAGAAATAAATTATGTCAAGGATTATGATAAAATTGTGATAGAATATAGTACATCAAGAATTCATAAAAGAATTTTAATGCTGACTTTATTTTGGCACTTGTTTGACCAAAATTGTGGTTATTATTTGAAATAAAATGTTTATAAATCAAGAAACGTCATCGTTTTACTTCAATTGGACAACGACATTTTACTCGTGAACTTAAAATATTAATTTTTAAAATTTCTAATTATAAAATAAAATTAAAAAATAAAACATGCATCATCATGGTGCTCTGTAATCTAATTTTGTTCTAAGTGTCAAATGAACAACACACACAAAGAGAAAGCCGAAGCTTGAAATCCCTCAACACTGACTCTTTCTTCACCATCATCTAGCCGAAAACTTGGACGTAGTTCTTCGCCATTGTCTTCTTCACACACTGGCTATTGATTACATTATGAAATTGACTGAGTGAAGTGCATTTCCTTCTCTCTCCGTTTTCCTCACTATCGTCTTTTTTCCTCCTCTTATCATCTTCCTCTTCGTCATCCTCTTTCCTCATCTTGTCGTCTTCCTCTCTGTCATCTTCTCAAAACCCTTGGTATGATTTTTATTCTCTTTAAACCCTAGTTATGTGCTTTTGCATGTTGTTTACTATGCAAAAATAAAAGTCAGTAATTAATTAATTTTATATATAATTAATTTGAACAAAAAACCTAATTAAAAAAATATGAATCGAACAACTTAAACCAATTAGTTAATTTATTGAAAGAGAACAAAGGATGCTAGTTTCTTAAGGTTAGTAGTTAGCACTAGCAAGTGCGATGTATATATAGGAGATGAAGGACTAGAGAAAAGGGATGATTATCTAGGCTATTGTTTCTTGGTTTTTTTAAGATTAGCAATAGCAATAGAAAATGTGATGTAAATTTAAAAGATAAAGGATCCTTAAATAGGAGCTCATTTTCAAGCACTCACAAATTGTTTCTTTTTAGAATTGTTCTAATTGCCAATTTCAACTAATCAACTTAAAAACATTTGTGTACTTTTTGGATTTCGCTATAGAAAGTATAAAAAGTTCGTTCAGGCAGTTATAGATCTTGGTCGTGCTATAGCAGAGAGGAAACTACATCTTGTATATGGAGGAGGTGATCGAGGGTTATCGAAACTTGTCTCTGAAGCTGCTTTCGTTCGAGGAAGCCAAGTGCTAGGTATCATTCCAAAAGCCTTAAAACCTTTAGGATATCTACCAAAGCCACCAACTAGAGAAGAGTTAATTGTCTCAGATATGTAAGAAAAAATATTTGAAATGTTAAATCATGCTGACGCTTTCATTTTCTTGCCACGAGACCTTACAACTTTAGAGGCGCTAATTATATTTGCTTCTTGGGCTTATTTGAATATCCATAAAAAAACTCATATGTTTGTTAAATGTTAATAACTTTTATGATGGCTTAATAACATTTCTTAATCATGCAATAAAAAATTATTTCATTCCATCCTCAGCGAAAAAACTCTTCATTTGTGCTCTTACTGCTAATGAGTTACTTGATCTTTTACAAGTTTACAAACCAGAGCCAAATCCCATGACTTTGGCGTTGGATTGGGCAACTGATGACGATAGCAGTAACTCTCGTAAAAAGTGTAAATTAGATTTAACTCTTCGTTTGTAAATATTTCCAGCAATGGCCATGTGATATCTTCTAAACTCTACTCCTTTCTTTAGACATTGAGGACAATGTCTCCTTCAAGTCGGAGGGAGGGAATAGTTGATAATTGTGGAATGTCTCAGTCTTGGTGATGTTTTTACTAATTTTTTTTGTAAAGACTAAGTTTGGATAAAAATTTGAGTTGAAGATGACAAAATATAGAATGTAGTGTCTGTAGAAACGCATCTTCTTAAGTTAGTGTTTTGTTTCCAAAAAAAAAATTCTTCTAACTTTTTATTTTCTGTCTTTTTCTCTTAACCATCTCCCTTAAATTTCTGCAATCAGTCCCAATTTTTTAGTATTTTCTAAAAAAAAAAAATTATTTCTCGATGTGATCTTTTAACATTGGATAACATGATGATTTTCAAATTTTGGTATTCATATTATCTTTGACCTTGAGTTATGTTACACTATATTTTCCCCTTTGCATGTTGAAACGTAAATTGAGAAATTGGATGAGTGAAATTGATTAAGCCATTTGGAGGAATGTACATAGGGATGACAATGTTTTCTGATGGGATGTGATCTTGCGGGATCTCATCCCATTTGGGACGGGATTGGGACATATTTTTGTCCCATAAAAAAATTTAGGAACGGGATAGGGACATTTTTTAATCCCAATTACATATGCGGGACAGGAGTGAGATTGACAAATTCCGTCTCATCCCGTCTCATTACCGATTAAGAATGAAAATTTTTCCAATTGGGATGGGATCCCGCAGGATCCCATCTCTTTTGGGACGGAATTGTGACATATTTTTGTCCCAAAAAAAAATATAGGGACGGGATTGAGACTTTTTTTCATCCCATTTGCATATACGGGATGGGACTGGGATTGGTAAATCCCATCCCATCCCGTCCCATTGCCAACCCTAAATATTTTGAGCCTATTATCCTTGGAGAGTAACCATGTTTGCCTATACAATTTCACAATTTATTGTACAAGATCTCAATATTTTCAAAAAAAAAATGAGACAGTTTGTGCAGCTGCATCTAAAAGTCCATTGAATTAGTGGATATGAAAGATTATTTAGAGCCCTAAAAAATGACAGAAGGCCATCTTTGGTACGTTTGAGTCTTTCTAGCCAACCCTATTATAAAGAATCCATAGTTAACCCCTTTGAGCCTTTAAAAAAAAAAATTCCTTGATAACCTATTATCTTATCTCACTCCAATGTAGAGTATCACCTTATATTTTATATTTTCCACCACCCAATTATGTTTGAAAATATGGATGATTATGTATTCCTAATAATGGTGTTATTGAAAAAAAAAGGATACGTACATAAAAATAAAAATTAAAAAAACAAAACAAAAAAAGAGAAAACAATTAAAAAAAAAGCACTTTGTAATCTCCAAAAAGTCCCTCATTTTTCAAACATATATTTTTTGTTTAGGACTAAGTTGTGGACATTATTTTTTCATCTTTGTGAGAGCGTGTGATATTGTTTTATTATTCTCTCAAATCTACCATTTTTAGAGTGACAGTTTAATTTAGGGTATATTTTCTTTTGAGAGAGTCACTCTTAATCGTGAAGTTTTGGGGTTTGACGTACCATTCTTAAAAGTGGCTTGATTAATGTAACTCTAATAATTGATCATTTTACATGATTTTACTTAACTGATTTATGTGGGTGTGATTTTCTTTAGGCTGAAGATAATGCTTATACTTTTATTTGATTGTTGTCATTAATTTGATGAAAGAAGTAAACACAATTTTTCCAAAAAAAAATAAAGATTTTCAATTTGGTTTTGAAATTTCTCTAAATTTTTTTCCCTTAAATTGCTAGGGCCTAGTAATAAGCTGATTGGGGGGTGTGATTAACACTAAAAAGTGTACGTGTAATAAGGATAAAATTATTAATTTTTCACTTAAAGTGTTGATTAATGCACGTATAACTTATAAATTATATGAATGCTCCCGAAATAAATTTGTGTTGAATTAATTCACAATATATTAATTTTTATCTTATAAATAAATTTTTGTGTTGAATTAATTCGTAATATGTTAATTTTTATCTTATAAATACTTTTCAATAATAAATTAAAATTGAAAGCGGGAACAAAGAAGGACTATTGGAGCAATTTGGAAGCATTATTGAGGAGATGTAAATGAATAAATAAATAATAAATAATAAAAAATGAAAATGAATAAAAAATAAAAAAATAAAAAAAGAACAAAAGAGCAAAAACCAAGCAATTTAGTTTCCCGTGATGGTCAAGTGGCCGTGATGGCCACTTGACCATTACACATTTCAATGTACATATATATATATAATAATAATAATAATAATAATAAAATAAATAAAGATAATGCATTCCTTGCCTATAAAAGGCAAGGAAATGCAGAGAGTTGAGCATTGAGAAGTTAGAGAGCTGAGTAGAGAGAGTTTAAGCTGAAAGAGAATAGAGTGCAACTGAGGAATTGTGTCTTTTTCTTCTTTTTCTTCTTTTGTTGTAATCAACTTTCTTGTAACGTATTTCAAAAGTTTATCAAATAAATAGAATGTTATGTTTTCTTTCAATATGAGTGGCTAATTTTATTAAGTTGAAGTGAAGGGTGAAACTTAATGTTTCAAACTATTAAATTTATTATTTTCTCAAATGATTTTTAAAGTTTATTTTGTTCTTTTCTAGTTATTTTTATGTCATGTTAATTTATAAATTTCTTTAGGATTTGTATGATATTTTGACACAATGTCGACACATTAATATAATGTGGCACATTAAGTACTTTATTCCATATTTATCCACACACATAGAATTAAATGATATAATAATTAACAGGTAAAAGTAAGGCAAAATATAAATGAGGGAGTATTAAAATTATAATTTGAATACTAAGAGTGGATCCCGTAACCTTAGCATATTTTTAAATTGTTTTCAAATAATTTATTTTACCAAAATTAATTTTCTTTGTTTAACAAATTGACAACTAGATTTTAAAATTCCCTGTGGTTTGACTCCAGACTCACTGGGTTATATTATAACTAGACACTCTTATACTTGAGAGTAATACACTTTTGAGTCGAGTCAGTTAACTTGTTCAATATAAATGGTAAATTTGGGTGGTCTGACACAAGTTTTACTGAGTTATTGGGATTTCTAGCCAATTTGTTGCCAAGTAATGAAAATCTTATGTCTATGTATGAGGCCAAAAAGACAATATCTGCTTTAGGTTTAGAATATATGAAAACACATGCTTACCCAAATGACTGCATACTCTATAGAAAAGATTGTGAAGGGCTTTATAAATGTCTTAGTTGTGGTTTATTTAGATGAGGGAAAAAAGGATGGCAGTGTTGACCAATTAAGGAAATGATTCCTGTAAAGGTTTTATAGTATTTTCTACCCATACCTAAATTTAAGTGCATATTCAGTTCTAATAAACTGCCAAAGACCTGACTTGGCATGCAAATGAGAGTCAATAATGGTAACCTTCGACACTCGATAAACTCACCATCATGGAAATTATATATGACAAATGGCTTACCTTTGTATTATATCCTAGGAATCTCTTTCTTGCCTTATTAGCTGATGGAATAAATCAATATAGCTCTCTTAATAATACATATAGTTGTTGGTCGATTGTTCTTATAACGTAAAATCTTCTTACATAATTATGTATGTCGTAGAAATTCATGATATTGTCCTTACTAATTTTTTGTTCTCAACAACCAAGTAACAACATTAATGTGTACTTGACACTTTTAATAGAAGATTTGCAAAATTTGTGGGAAGTTGTGGTAAAGGTTTATGATGCCTATGAATATGAGTTCTTGAATTTGCGGGCTATGTTAATATGGACTATAAGTGACTTTCCAGCTTATAAGAATTTAATGAGGTGCACTGTTAAAAGATATAATACTTGTCCATATTATAGAGTAGACAATACTAAATGTAGACCTAAACACCGTGGCAAAAATGCATATATTGGCCACCATTGTTGGCTTCCTCATGGTCATGAATTTTAAGACCAACATAAAGCCTTTGAGAAAGGGTTTGCTACAAAACTATTGAATAGTGAGCGTGTTTTTATGGCTAGTTGAGTCTATTAATAATACATGAAGGAAAAACAACGATAAAAAGAGTAAAAGTTCTAACATTGATGACTGACTGTGGTGGAAAAAATCGTATTCTATAATTTAAAGTATTGGAAGAACTTATGCATAATCAATTAGATGTTATGCATAAATGAAAAGAATATATGTGAGAGCATCTATGGAACACTACTTCACATTTTGGGAAAGATCAGTGATGTTCGTAAATCAAGGAATGATCTTTTGGAAATGAAAATTAAGGATGAATTAGCACCAAATTTTAAAAAGAATAAATGCACATTCCTTTTTTCAGCTTGTTACGCATTAACTAGAGATGAAAAGGTTTAAAAAATATTAAGGTTCACGTTGGGTATTCTTTAAATATAAAAATCATGTGTCAATGAAGGATCTTAAATTTTAGGGCCTTAAGTCCCATGACTGCCATGTTCTTATATAATAACTTTTGTCTATTGCCGTTAGGTGTGTCTTCCTAAAGGATGTGAAACAAGCTATGATGAAGCTATGTTTCTTCTTTAATTTGTTTTGTTCAAATATGGCTGATGTG